>NC_044041.1:138961320-139297545 GCF_901765095.1 Microcaecilia unicolor | reverse complement strand
CTACTCCTTCCCCTGCCTGGGAATCAGCTGTCAGTGCGCCGCTCCCTGTCACTTCGGAGCAAGTGGAAGGGAGCGGCACATCAAAAAACTACAAGCGTGGAAACAAAGAACCCCCCTTCGGCACATCACCCAAGCCCCCCCGGCACATCAAACACCCCCCCAAGCACATCAAACACCCCCTCCCCACCCGAAGCACATCTCCCTCTGCCCCCCTTGCAGCTACCCATGTCCACCGACCCTCCTCTCCCCTGCCCCTTGCAGCCACCCATGTCCAGCGGCAACCCTGCTCTCCCCCTGCTCCCCCTCCAGCCATCCATGTCCAGCGACCCTGCTCTCTCACCTGCCCCTTCTTCATCCACCCAGGTTGTGTTTAACGAAATCTTCGGGGCAGGCAGGAAAGATCCACATTCCTGCCTGCCCGCTGCTGGCGCTGGCACTGCTGATGCTCCCCCGATGCCGGATCGCTGTTCAAAATGGCCGTCGATACTTACAAGGGCGGCCTCCAAGATTTCAACAGAAGTCTCGCGAGACCGCCATTGGAAGTCTCGGTGGCCATTTTCAACAGCGATCCGGCAGCGGGGGAGCGTTAGCAGCGCCAGCAGTGAGCAGGCAGGAACGTGGATCTTTCCTGCCTGCCATGAAGATTTCGTTAAACACAACCTGGGTGGATGAAGGAGAGGCAGGTGAGAGAGCAGGGTCGCTGGACATGGGTGGCTGCAGGGGGGGGGTCGATGGGCATGGGTGGCTGCAGGGGTTCAGGGGGAGAGCAGGGTCACTGGGCATGGGTGGCTGCAGGGGGGGCAGGGGAAGAGGAGGGTCGCCGCTGGACATGGGTGGCTGCAAGGGGGCAGGGGGAGAGGAGGGTCGCAGGACATGGGTGGCTGGAGGGGGCAGGGGAGAGGAGGGTCGCTGGACATGGGTGGCTGCAGGGGTGAGGGGGGTCCTAAGACCAGAAAGGTGGGGGGGTGAGAGGGGTCCTAAGACCAGAAAGGTGGGGGTGGAAGGGGGGCCTCAGACCAGAAAGGGAGGGGGTGCACACTCACTCTCACTCTCTGTCTATCACATACACTGTCTCTGACACACTCTCTATTACACTCTACATCTCTCTCACACACACTCTCTCAAACATACACTCCGAGGAAAACCTTGCTAGCGCCCGTTTCATTTCTGACAGAAATGGGCCTTTTTTACTAGTCTATAATAAACAAAACACAGATAATCAGAGTGGCTAGAAGAAGAACAAATACATCTATTTATTTATTTTAGATTTTGCTCACACCTTTTTCAGTAGTAGCTCAAAGTGAGTTGCATTCAGGTGCTCTGGATATTTCTCTGTCCCAGGAGTGCTCACAATCTAAATTTGTACCTGAGGCAATGGAGGGTTACGTGACTTGCCCAAGATCACAAGGAGCAGCAGTGGGATTTGAACCGGCCACCTGTGGCTTGCAAGACCAGTGCTCTAACCACTATTGATTACTGAAACCTGGTTACATGTGCAAGATGATCCAATATTAAATGACCTATGTCCTCCAAGTTACAAAATTCTTCAAGCTAGAAATGGGGAAAAAAAGAGGAGGCGTTTGCCATAATATATAAATCCTTTTTCAAAGTAGAACTGATATCTCATATTAACTCCCCTGTTCTCGAAACAATTGCTTACAAAATCAACAATGACACTCTATCTGATCCTATATGCATCATCCTTTTTTATCGCCCACCAGGGAGGTGGCAATCAACAGAAAACATCTTCAGTGAATTTGTATCTAACATATGCACTAAATTTGATAATGTCCTACTAATAGGGGACATCAATTTACACCTAGATAATCAGAATGACAGTAATACAAAAAATTTACTTTTTAAACTACTGGCAACTCACACAACCATTCAGCCATACCTCTCACAATAAAGATCACTTACTTGACCTATTAGCCTATAAATTTGCAAACAACAACTTTCATCTAAGTAACCATACTTGGACTCAAACTCCCTAGTCAGATCACAGTAAACTCGAGTTTTCACTCTATTGTAGAGAAAATACAAAATCAATGAAAAATAAAAGTACTACGATTCCTCACAAAACTAGAGGAAAAATAAATACCACAACGTTCTGGTCTAACGTCTTGAATAATCCTGCTCTTCCTCTAGCAGACAATAACAACTTCATGATTAAATGGGATGATCTATGTGAGAATGTCTTAAATAACATGGAGGGGCATAATCGAAATGTCAGCTAAATCTGAATTTGGCCGGCCTCACGAAGCCGGCCAAAACAGGTAGGTATAATCGAAAAATAATATGGCCGGCCATATACATTCCATTATCACGGTTGACAATGGCCAAATCAGGGGTGGCCAAAGTATAGGAAAACGGAAGGCCTTAGACATTCCATTATCACATTTGAAAACGGCCAAATCAGGCAGTTATGTGAGAAACGCGTTATTGAACTTTATACTTCTCAATGTGCCTTATATTTTCCCCATACCTGGATGTCCGCAACTACATGCACTGTACTTGCGGAACATGCAGCTATAGGAAATATAAGGAACATACATATTTTATTGTATGTATATATGAAGTTCGTACACTTCATAATGATCATATAAGGAAAACTCCGCACGTAGTCCCCGCACGCGTGACAACAGTCCATGGACGTCCATGCGTCACGGCCATCCATGTGTGGAACTATTATAGATGCCAGAACGTGCATGTACTGACTATCCATATATGGGATGGTGACATATATGGAGCTGTGCATGTAAGGACGCCCATCACGCATGTGCATCCATATAAGGCGATGCACGCTTTCCAACGGTTATTCCATATCATCATGCCGATCAATCCATAGACTGGTGGGTTGTGTCCATCTACCAGCAGGTAGAGATAGAGAGCAATCCTTTTGCCTCCCTATATGTGGTCATGTGCTGCCGGAAACTCCTCAGTATGTTCTCTATCTCAGCAGGTGGTGGTCACACACAGCAGCAGCTCTGGCTAGGTCTCCAAGCCTAATTCTTAGGTTTTGTTGAGTACCTGGGGTTGAGGGCTCTTCTTGAGCAAGTGCAAACTTGGTGGTGCCAGGTCCCTCCTTTTCTCCCCCCTCCCGCTGGCTCTGTTTAAAAAAAAAAAAAATTTGAATGTCCTTTAAGGGCGTTTATTTCAACGTTTATATCAGCGTTTATTGCAGCTGCTCACTGGGACACCAGTTCGTTACAGCTCGGAGCGAGAAGCAGGTGATTTTACCGTTGATAGCGGGCAGGGGGTTCCCCGTTCGGTCTCCACGTGGCTTATGGCGTTGGAGGGCAAGGGCACGAAGATTCGCTCCCCGGACCGCGTGTGTGCGTCTAGCGGGGATGCGGGGATTTCAAAGCCTGACTCGCCTTTGTTTGGGCGTCAGTTTGGAGTCCGGTCAGTGTCCCGGTTCTTCTTCCGGTGCGGCAGTTTTTTTCCCGCCATAAGTGCCCATCCCCCGCTGCTTGCCCCCCCCCCCCCCCCCCCCCCCCCCACCCATTTTGGCCGGCCACTCTGCTCGGACGGCTTCTTCTTGGGCCGCCCTCGAGGTGGGAGACGTTAATGCTATGGTCGCCCTTGATTCGGGCGACAGTAAGAAAGCGGCGAAAGTTAAGCGCCGTTGCTTATGTGCAGCTCCTTCTCGGAGTTTCGCGCCGGACGCCATTTTGGATGCGCATCATGTTCCCCCCCCCCCCCGCTCTTGCGAGCGCCGGTTGAGGGTGCGTCTAGGGCCGTGGCCCAGGCGGCAGAAGTGCACAGTCTAGGGGGTTCTCCCCTGAGTTCATTTTGCTGCTGCATCAGGCTTTTCTTATGCTAAACGCTGCCTCAGCTCCCCCCTCTGATCAAGGGGTTGAGGCCTCCGGAAGCAAACGCCCTCGGGTGGACTTCCAGGCCCTAGAGGACTCTGTCTCCTCTGATTTAGATGAGGGCAGCGTATCTGAGTTCTCCCAACGGTCCTTTGGGGATTCCTTGGAGGAGACGGATTCCCGCTCGGATGGAGCGGATGACCCCTCTGCAGCACGGATCTTTCGCTCAGAGGATCTGCCGAACCTGTTAGTGCAGGCCATGAGCATTTTGAAGATTTCCTCTCCAGAGGACGTCTCTCCCTCAGCCTCTGTTGGCTCTGCCATTATGCTGGGGACGAAGCGCCCGCCTAGAACCTTCCACGTGCATGAAGCCATGCACACCTTGATTTCGGCTCATTGGGATTTCCCAGAAGCGAGCCTTAAAGTGGCTAGGGCTTTGTCCCGCCTCTATCCTCTGCCTGAAGGTGAACGGGAGGCCTTTCTTGGGCCTACCGTGGATTCTTTAATCACTGCTGTGACTAAGAAAACGGCGTTGCCGGTGGAAGGTGGCACGGCCCTAAAGGACGCCCAAGACAGGAGATTGGAGGCAGCTTTAAAGTCATCCTTCGAGGTGGCTGCTTTAAGTTTACAGGCCTCAATTTGCGGCTCCTATGTGACAAGGGCGTGCCTGACGCTGGTGCAGCGGGCTTCCCCCTCGGATCCTTCCTTGAGGGCTGATTGACCAGCCCTGGAATCGGGCTTGGCCTACTTGGCAGACTTGCTGTATGATGTCTTGAGAGCCTCGGCTAAAGGTATGGCTCAGACAGTCTCTGCACGGCGGTGGCTGTGGCTAAAGCATTGGTCTGTTGACCACGCCTCTAAGTCTCGCCTGGCTAAGTTGCCTTTTAAAGGCAAGCTGCTCTTTGGGGTCGAGCTGGACAAGATTGTGACCGATTTCGGCACGTCTAAGGGCAAGAGGTTACCAGAGGTCAAGGCTCGGGCCAGTGGTGCCCACCCCGGTTCCACCAAAGGACAGTTTCGGGAAGCCCGTCGGTATCACCTGGGCAAGTCGGGCTCCTCTGCCCCCTCTTCCTTCATAAGGAACTTCTCCCCCAAGCAGCATTCCTTTCGCAGAGACCGCCCTCCCGGAGGTGCCTCCTCCGGTCCTCCCCCAGGGTCTCATATCCAATGACGGGGCGCTGGTCCATGGCCCAGAGCAGATTGGAGGATGCCTATCCTCGTTTCTGGGCGAGTGGACCAGGGTAACTTCAGTCGCTTGGGTGCTGGAAGTCATCAGAGACGGCTACAAGCTAGAGTTCTGCCGACCCTTAAGAGACGGGTTTGTGCACTCTCCCTGCAAGTCTCTGGTCAAAGCTGTGGCAGTGCAGCAGACTTTGGACAATCTGATCCGCCTGGGTGCGGTCGTTCCGGTGCCAGAAGATCAGCTTGGCAAGGGACGTTACTCCATTTACTTTGAGGTTCCAAAGAAAGGAGGTTCTGTCCGGCCTATCCTCGACCTCAAAGGGGTCAATCGGGCCTTGTAAATTCGGCACTTCCGAATGGAGACTCTCCGCTCTGTTATAGCGGCAGTGCAGGCAGGGGAAGCTTACTTGCATATTCCCATCTGGCCTCCTCATCAATGCCTTCTGCGTTTTGCAGTTCTGAGCCGACACTTCCAGTTCAGAGCCCGCCCGTTCGGGTTGGCTACTGCTCCGCGGACCTTCTCCAAAGTAATGGTGGTCATCGCGGCCTTCCTTCGCAAGAAAGGAGTACAAGTCCATCCTTATCTGGACGACTGGTTGATCCGAGCCCCCTCTTATGCAGAGTGCGGCAGAGCTTCAGACCGAGTGATTTCTCTTTTGAGCTCCCTGGGGTGGATCATCAACTGGGAGAAAAGCCAGCTGCACCCGACTCAGTCCCTGGAGGAGCTGGGAGTTCGATTCGACTCCCAAGTGGGCAGAGTGTTCCTGCCAATCAGATTGTCAAGCTTCAGGCTCAGGTGGACAAGTTCCTAGCAGCCTCTCCTCTTCGGGCTTGGGACTATGTGCAGCTGTTGGGCTCTATGACGGCCATGATGGAAGTAGTGCCCTGGGCCAGGGCCCATATGAGACCTATACAGCTCTCTCTGCTGCAGCGATGGACTCCAGCTTCGGAGGATTACGCTGTGCGCCTTCCCTTGGATCCGGCGGTGCGCAAGGCGCTGAGCTGGTGGCTGAGGCCAGACAAGCTGTCCACAGGAATGCCTCTTATGACCCCGGAGTGGGTTGTCATCACGGCGGACGCCTCTTTGACGTGCTGGGGAGCCCACTACTTGGGAAAGACAGCGCAGGGGCTCTGGTCCCCTGCAGAGGCAAAGTGGTCTATCAACCTCCTGGAACTCATTCGGTTGGCACCTTTGGAGTTTCTCCCGGTCCTGGCACTGAAGCCTGTACGGGTCCGGTCGGACGATGCCACGGCTGTGGCCTATGTCAATCGCCAGGGAGGTACCATGAGTGCCCCTCTAGCCAAGGAGGCCATGAATCTATGCCAGTGGGCGGAAGCAAACCTGGAACTGCTGTCGGCGGCCCACATTGCGGGAGTGATGAATACTGCTCAGGCCTTCTTGGACATCACAAAGCGCTGGGGCCAGCCGAGCCTAGATCTGATGGCCTCATCAGCCAATTGCCAAGTGCTGCGCTTTTTCAGCAGAGGACGGGACCCTCGATCTCTGGGAGTAGATGCTCTTCTCCAACAGTGGCCGACACAGGAGCTTCTCTATGTGTTCCCGCCTTGGCCCATGTTGGGCAGGGTGCTAGGCCGGGTGGCAAAGCATCCGGGCCAGATAATCATGGTGAGTCCTGATTAGCTCAGACGTCCCTGGTGTGCGGACTTGATCAGGCTCTCAGTGGACGGCCCTCTGCAGCTGCCAGCGGAGCAGGGCCTGTTGCGTCAGGGTCCCGTGGTAATGGAGGATCCCTCCCCCTTTGGTCTTTCGGCCTGGCTATTGAGCGGCAGCGTCTGAGGAAGAAGAGCTTCTCAGACAAGGTCATCGCCACTATGCTGAGAGCGAGGAAGCGCTCTACTTCTACTGCTTACGCCAGGGTTTGGCGTACCTTTCCATCGTGGTGTGAGGCAGGCTCACTTTCTCCCTTCACTGCTCCAATTTCTTCAGTATTGGCGTTCCTGCAAGAAGGTCTGGAAAAAGGCCTATAGCTCAGTTCCCTTAAGGTCCATGTAGCGGCTCTTGCTTGCTTCAGGGGTCACCTGAAGGGTGCTTCCCTGGCCTCGCAGCCAGATGTGGTACGCTTTCTCAAAGGAGTTAATCACCTGCGCCCTCCTCTGCACTCAGTGGTACCTGCGTGGAATCTCAATCTGGTGCTAAGAGCCTTGCAGAAGCCGCCTTGTGAACCCTTGTCGAGGGCATCTCTGAATGACCTGACGTTGAAAGCAGTCTTTTTGGTGGCTATCACTTCAGCCAGAAGAGTTTCCGAGCTCCAGGAGCTATCATGTCTGGAGCCCTTTCTGCAGTTCACTGAGGCAGGAGTGTCTATTCGCACAGTGCCTTCCTTCCTGCCCAAGATTGTTTCTCGCTTCCATGTGAATCAGCAGCTCTGTCTCCCATCCTTTCGTAGGGAGGACTACCCAGAGGAGTACTCTGCTCTCAAATATCTAGATGTGAGACGAGTCATCATCAGATACTTGGAAGTGACCAATGATTCCGGAAGTCGGATCATCTGTTTGTGCTGTTCGCAGGTCCTCGTCAGGGTCTGCAGGCTGCCAAGCCTACAGTGGCACGATGGGTCAAGGAAACCATTGCAGCGGCTTATGTGGCCGCGGGGAAGGTGCCGCCTATCCAGCTGAAGGCTCATTCCACTAGAGCACAGGCGGCCTCGATGGCAGAGGTCGGGTCCGTCTCCTTGGAAGAGATTTGTAGGGCGGCAACTTGGGCATCGGCCCATACCTTCTCCAGACATTACCGCTTGACTGTGGCTGCTCGGGCGGAGGCCCGGTTTGGAGCTTCAGTGTTGCGGTCAAGGATTTCTATGTTCCGCCCTGGGTGAGTACTGCTTCGGTACATCCCACCAGTCTATGGATTGATCGGCATGATGATATGGAAGGTAAAATTATGTATCATACCTGATAATTTTCTTTCCATTAATCATAGCCAATCAATCCATAGCCCCTCCCAGATATCTGTACTGTTTATATTCTGGTTGCATTTCAGGTTCAAGTTTAGTCTTCAGTTCCTGTTCAGGAGGACTTCGTGTTCAAGTTTTTTCAATTGGATTCTTCAGGAGTTGCAACGATTTTGTGTTACAGTGAGCTGCGGCATTCCTCTCTCCTCCGTTTTATGGGGCTGGATTGAGACCTAAATTCTGCCGGCGCTCCCTCCCGCTTCATGCGGCTGTAGGGCAGCTTTGTACCCCTCCCGCTACCCCTCCCGCTTCGGCGGTGTTAGGGTCAGTCAGCTCCTCCCGCGGTTGCGGTTGCAGGATAAGCCAGATCCCCCCGCATCGGCGGGTGTGGTGTCCCTCCCCCGCTCCGCGAGGATGAGCTGGACGGTTCCCCTCCCCCACTTGTGTGGGGATGAGCTAGGTTGATTCCCCTCCCCCGTTTCGGTGGTGGTGAGCTGGGCAGAGTGTTCCTTTGTGGGTGTAATTCTCTAAGTGCAGAGTCCTGTGGATGGAGCTTTGATATCAACATACTGAGGAGTTTCCGGCAGCACATGACCACATATAGGGAGGCAAAAGGATTGCTCTCTATCTCCACCTGCTGGTAGATGGACACAACCCACCAGTCTATGGATTGATCGGCTATGATTAATGGAAAGAAAATGATCAGGTATGATACATAATTTTACCTTCACTGAGAAACATGTCTCTCGGACGCGAGCCAAACTTCTCCATCGGAGAGAATCTGCTCCTGGTACACCTGTTCTTGAAGCACAGGCATATTCTTTTTCCCCACCACCTGCCCCCCAGGACTCTCTCCATCGAAGCCTGGGGTGAGATAAGGGACAGGTTGCCCCCCCCCCCCTCCTGGGCTCTAAGGGCCCCTTCCTGTAGCTACACATATAAGAGCTCCCTCAGCAGTGTAAGCACAAACTGGAGTCTGCATTCAAGTGTAATCAGTGATATGTGCACATGCACATTCATTAATAGAATCTATGTACTAGAAAGCAAAAACATTCCTGCATCCCTACAATACTGCACACAAACGATACTCCAGAAGCTTTGGCATTCGGAGGGACCTCGAGTCCCTCCGGCGGAGGTTCAGGTGCATGAAGAGGCACAACCCTGACATCATCAGGGCAGTGAGACGGCGCCTCAGGGCTCAACATAAGTATTATAAACAGGGCACCTGTACTCATTTGTAAATGTATGTATTTAATAATGCAAATGTCCTGTACAATATCAGTTTCCATGTGGCTAATAGGCAACTAGTAAGTAATAACACCTCTGCCCCAGATCAAGGCCTGAGGTTGCAGCTGCCCTTCCGTGAGTGTTGCTGCAACTTCCAACTAACCTTCTCTGAGATGAATGAGATGACATGCCTCACTTCTGTATCCCCGTTTCTGTGGTGGATACTGTTTTATGGTATTCCTGTCTGAGGTCCTACTCTTAGTGTATGTCATTGCCACATATTAAAGTTATGTGCTTCCCCCCCCCCCCCCCCAAAAAAAAAAAAAAAAAAACCCAAATGGTCAGCCAACCATAGTCACAAATCATAATGCAAACATGCTGCTGAGCAATGAGTGTGGTCTGCCTGTGTACTCTGTGTCAGACCATCATCCAGGGTTCCCTTTCATGTCATCTCATGCATCTCACACCTCATGGGTATAGCCCAGGGCTCACCACACCTTTCCCCATCCCCTGCCTCAGGCCAGCCAGCTCCTGCACTATGCAAGCCATGTTGGATTTGTTGATCTCAGAGACAATCCTGTTACATACACAGGGCGGCAGGAGGAGGTCCAGGAGGATCCATGGGCAGACATGCCTCCCCTTGATGGGGATGAGGGCCCAACACCGCCCACCCTCTCCAACCCATCCCCACCCCCAGCTGCAGCCCTATCCCCAGCCCTGCGCCTCCTACAGCAACTGGTGAACACAAAACCAGTTGCTGCAGGAGGTGTCAGCGATGCGGCAGGCTAACAAGCAGCACTTCAGGGTGCAGTGGCTGCTCCTGGTGCTGCTCATTAGCCTGCTGCAGAAGGCCATTCAGAGGGAAGAATAACGCCTCCCTTCCGTCCCCCAAAATATTTTGTAAATAGTACTATTTAATTTTTTGTTACATACACATTTCATAATTTTCGATATAACAAGGTGTGTGTGTCTGCTTTGTGCACTACATATTATCAAATGCTGGGGTTGATTTGAGAGGAGGCAGCAATCTGGGTTGCATGACAGGTGACCTGTGACAGAGAAACTTTGGTATATATGTGTGATAAGTGTGGCCATACAGAAGGCCACCTGTTCCTTCCAAACTGCATGGCTGTATGGTAAGGGGGAGGAGGCTGGGTGGGCATTTCTGTTGAGGAACACAAATGGCCATCCAGCCTCTCCCCCCTTACCATACAGCCCCACAGCACAGAGTTGTGTAAATAATAGATATGTTGTCTAGCATTAGTGATCTGCCAAGTAGAAACTTGCAGATAATCATAGGTAGTGCATACACGATGTTTACTTTCTGATCGCCAGACACCCTTACCCACAACCAAACCTCATTGGTGAGGGCCAGGAAGGAGCTACAAACAGCTGGGTCATCTTTTCACATTGAATGTATCAGCCATGGTATATAGTGCTCAGGAGAAAATGGAAACCAAGGGTAAAAGCATTAGATGGATGTTTACTTCATCACAATTGCAATATAATACATCAGGTACAGAAGGGCACAGGCTAGGGGAATTATATAGGCACCAGGCTGTAGCCACCTGCAGGTAATTTAGAATAGGAACTGTAACCAGAACCCCTCTCCCTCACCATTACTTAAGGGCTCAAGGCTATGGTAGGCACGCACCTTTGGCCACCTTGAAAATAGTTTGCAGGATAGAATAGAGAAATGTTGTTCCATAACTATGGAGGATTGTAGGACTGTGTTAAATAAAGTGGAAAAGACATTCAGGGCATATAAGCTTCCCCCCTCCCCACCCCCAACAACCCTGAGAATGGGTGGGCACTTCATAACAGGGGACTGGGGTTCACCACATAAAGAAGGATGGAACCTAGCAGGGAGACACATGAGGTGCAAAGCGGGAGAAAAACTACCAGCTGTGGATACCCGTGAACCTGGTGAAAATAGAGGTAAGATTTGAACGCAGAGAACAGAACCCTTGACCATGAGGGATGCACACATCCATTCTCGCGGCCTCTTCCCTTCCTCCACCCCACAGACAGCCACAACTGAGTGTGCCCAATAGAGAACAAGAAATCTGTACAATGAATTGGGTAGAAACAATCATGGCTCTCGGGGGGCATGCACTAAAGTCGTCGTTAGAGCCTTTCCCTACCGAATTTCATACCGAATCGGTAGGGAACGGCTATGCATGAAGGAAAGGGAATGCAAATGAGCTGCTCGTTGCAGCTCACTTGCATTCTCTAACCCTTCATAAAACCGTCGGATAATCGACCAGTACAGCATGTGCAGAGCAGCCAAGCGTTATGCTGGCTGCTCTGCACATGCCAAAGACGTAAAAAAAAAAAAAAAGTCCTTTATGGATGTCCTTTATTGATAGCCTTGCCCCCCCCCCCCCCCCCCCCGCCCGAGGTCGCTGCCGCTGCCCGCTCCCCCCTGCATTGAAATCAGAACTTTTACGCAACCCAGGCCCCCCTTCCTTGAAATGACAGCTTC
The DNA here is from genome assembly GCF_901765095.1 of Microcaecilia unicolor. Classification (NCBI taxonomy): domain Eukaryota; kingdom Metazoa; phylum Chordata; class Amphibia; order Gymnophiona; family Siphonopidae; genus Microcaecilia; species Microcaecilia unicolor. Next base: position 139,285,924 of record NC_044041.1, on the reverse strand, counting down.
CCCGCCGCCCCCCCTGAGGTCGTCGTCGCCGTCGCTCCTCCCTCCACCCGCCCCCCTCCGTCTGCCACCGGGCCCTCGCAGCGCCACAACCGTGTGAAGGCGCTACACTGGCAACAACAGCTGATTGCCTCTTCGGACTTCCCTCCTTTGCTCCTGGCCCGCCCTCGTCTGACGTAAGTAACCTACTGTAATGGAATAGAATTTTAAAGATTGTTTTTCAACCCTGTCTGGATCGACCAGTGCACTTGGGGTCTGTATTGTTGATCAGAAGTAATTCTGTTTCATCTATTGTTTAAGTGCTATCTTAAAGGATTGCTTTTCTATCCTGCTTTTGTCCGATAATACCCTCTGAAATCTTGTTTTTCTGACCGAAAGTAACTTTCCTTGTGAATACAAAAATAAGTTGGAATGTGGAAAATAAGGCATGTCTCTAACCAATTCAGTTTGTGCAGGGGGGAAACTGGATATGCTCAAAGCCCAAGAGGGGAACCACCTGGCCAGTGGTTTGTTTGCTTGGGCCGGAAGCATGTGGCTGCGTCCTCGTGTACATTCTGTAATTTTCCCTTAGAGGCGTTCCTGTAACTTCCCATAGCTCTGGACATGGGCTCGGAACCTAATAAAAGGGAGGGCTTGTCACACACAGTGGGGTTCATCTGTGAGCAACGTATAGGCTGCACAGAAATCTATTCCTGGTCCAAAAAGCTCCTAGTTCTCTCGCTATGTAACGGACCTCCCAGCTGATGATGACAAGAGCTTGGATGATGGAGATCAGTGATGATTGTATGTATGTAATTATTGTTTCTTTCCTGGTCAAACAACTCTTTGCATTGCTTAGATGTAGAGACCAGTGATGTCATGATTGTTTATACAGCTAACCATTGTTTTCTAGAGCTAATTACTGTATATGTGCTAACCAGTATATATTGTGAGAAGGAAGAGGCTGTCCTACCCTGGTTAGGCCCCTAGAGGGCGCTGCCCCCCTAAAATGTCCAGGGAGAAGGGCTGGTGAGTTGCTAAAGGGAGCCAGTATGGGGAGGTATAGCTGGAGGTCGCTAGGACCGGGGAGAGTCCTGGAGGTGGAAACAGGTGCAGCCGGTTATGGGCTGGGTCCTGTTTGGCCATTAAACACTTAATACCCCACCTGAGGGGTGAGGGGGAAAAGGAGAGCTAGCAGTGGGAAGAAGAGAGCTGGTAGCTGAAGCAGGAGGTCCCCATGTGAAGTACTGGCTGAGCCCTTTGGACTGGTGGTGAACTGGGTGCAAGGCAGGGAAGCTGGCTGGGGTAAGAAGGCCCTAGAGTGCCAGGATAAGAACTATGTGTTCAGAGAGGTACTGTGTGTCCCAGATGCAAAGACTGTGTTTAGAACAGTGAAGAGGTACTGTGTGTCCCAGATGCAAATACTGTGTTTAGAACAGTGAAGAGGTACTGTGTGTCCCAGAGTTAATATTGAGAAGAGACTGGGTGTCTAAAGCTGTGTGCTATAAGGAGGGACTGTGTGTCCAGGACTGAGTTAATACTGAGCCCAAATGCCAGTGGGAAAGGGCTCAGGGGGAAGAAATCGAGGGACATTGGACTGTGCAAGAAGAAATGTTTAAACTGGAGGATTGCACTGAGAGGAAGAAATGAAATGGTTAAGCTGGAAGAACTGTTTAAGCTTGTGAAAGTGTTTTAAGCTAAGAAAGGTGTGCCCCATAGGCTGGAATAAAGATTTGTATGGAAGAAATCCTGTTGATAAGACCTGACTCTGTTTGCTTTTTTGAGAATCAGGTCACCCCGAGTAAAAAGGGGTAGGATCTGAATTTGCATAAAATCTGTATACTGAGAACCAGCTCACCCTGAGTGAGAGAGGGACCTGGGATCCTGAGGTGGGAGCTTCACCATCTTCACATTAGCCTCCTCATCCTCTTTACAAATGGTGTCAGGAGTGGGATCGGCACTGAACTTCCACGTGGGAGCAGCTTGATGCCAGATCAGACCAGATGAGGGGTCGGAGTGAGATGGAGGTGTCCTTGGAGGGTCCAGAGGCGGTGGTTCCAGAAGCCCGTCGAGGGGGTCAACACTAGCAAAAGCGCTTTGCTCACCTACCCCAGGTAAAGGGTACCTAGGGGGGAGGTGAGGGTGGATAGTAAGTGAGAACTGGAGGCTTGGGAGTGGCTGTAGGGGATGGAGGAGGCCACAAGCCCCTTCCCAGGAGGGGGAGGCGGACACACAGGGAGGTGCAGCACAAGTGAGGGGGCCAGGAGAGTAAACAGGCCACACTTGGATCTTGTTTTGTGTGATTGCAGGCTGCACCCCATCGGACGGCCAGGAAGGATGGAGGCCTGAGAAGCCGGAGAAAAGTTCAAGCCGGAGAGGAGAAGGCCAGAGCACTCATCGGAGTTAATTACCGCTGATGAGGATCTATTAAAGCTGGACATTAAGAACCAGGTTTTGGGGACTTAGAGGGGGATGAGGAGCCTAGATAGGGGGGGTTGGTGAGACCTAGGGATAGAACAGGGATGAGCCTGGAAAAGTGTATGCCCTCTTGGAAGAATTGCTGCTCCTCAGTGGAAAAGGCTAAAAGAGTTGCTGAGCTTGAGCAGCAATTATCTTAAGGGTGGGGGTATGTGAGAAGGAAGAGGCTGTCCTACCCTGGTTAGGCCCCTAGAGGGCGCTGCCCCCCTAAAATGTCCAGGGAGAAGGGCTGGTGAGTTGCTAAAGGGAGCCAGTATGGGGAGGTATAGCTGGAGGTCGCTAGGACCGGGGAGAGTCCTGGAGGTGGAAACAGGTGCAGCCGGTTATGGGCTGGGTCCTGTTTGGCCATTAAACACTTAATACCCCACCTGAGGGGTGAGGGGGAAAAGGAGAGCTAGCAGTGGGAAGAAGAGAGCTGGTAGCTGAAGCAGGAGGTCCCCATGTGAAGTACTGGCTGAGCCCTTTGGACTGGTGGTGAACTGGGTGCAAGGCAGGGAAGCTGGCTGGGGTAAGAAGGCCCTAGAGTGCCAGGATAAGAACTATGTGTTCAGAGAGGTACTGTGTGTCCCAGATGCAAATACTGTGTTTAGAACAGTGAAGAGGTACTGTGTGTCCCAGAGTTAATATTGAGAAGAGACTGGGTGTCTAAAGCTGTGTGCTATAAGGAGGGACTGTGTGTCCAGGACTGAGTTAATACTGAGCCCAAATGCCAGTGGGAAAGGGCTCAGGGGGAAGAAATCGAGGGACATTGGACTGTGCAAGAAGAAATGTTTAAACTGGAGGATTGCACTGAGAGGAAGAAATGAAATGGTTAAGCTGGAAGAGCTGTTTAAGCTTGTGAAAGTGTTTTAAGCTAAGAGAGGTGTGCCCCATAGGCTGGAATAAAGATTTGTATGGAAGAAATCCTGTTGATAAGACCTGACTCTGTTTGCTTTTTTGAGAATCAGGTCACCCCGAGTAAAAAGGGGTAGGATCTTAATTTGCATAAAATCTGCATACTGAGAACCAGCTCACCCTGAGTGAGAGAGGGACCTGGGATCCTGAGGTGGGAGCTTCACCATCTTCACATTAGCCTCCTCATCCTCTTTACAATATATATGTATATATTAACCAATTGTAGAATCTAGCTTCCTCTAATAAAGGTTTCATTTACTCATTACGAATCCAAAAGAATCCACAGTAATTATTGGGTAGTCTGTGTTAGTGAGACAGGCTATAAATCCATAGCAGGTCATTTTGGCAACGAGGGTGGGATTCGTACATAGAAGGACACCTTTTGTAAGAGGAATGCAGGGGAGAGTTGAATTCCAAAGCTGGAATAAGTATTATATGTTATTATAACCACTGAGTGGTCCTAATGGGGGAGGAACAGGACTCCGGTTTAAAGGAATCATTGCCTTGCTGCAGGCAAAATGCTGAAAACAGGAAGAGAGAGGGAATTACTATGTAAAAATGAGTTTATTTTGTTGGGCAGACTGGATGGACCGGACGGGTCTTTATCTGCCATCATTTACTATGTTGCTATGCAACAGTATTGTTTATCTGAACACCCGTTAGAAACGGGGTAAGCAGCATGGAAAAAGTACAGAATTGGAATGTTTGTGTGTGATTTATAGTTAGAATGCTGTGTGATTTGTGCAATTGAAATAACTGAGTGTGCCGTGCCGTTGTAAAATGTGTGACGCAGTTAATAACTGAGCGAGTGCTTTTGTAAGTGTGACGTAGTATATGTTTAGACTCATTTGGAAATTAATTGCACATTTAAAATAAAAGGCTAATCTTATAAGGCTCAAGGACCGTTTCCGTAGAGAAACTGTTAAGACATAGGAATGGGTTAATTAGCTTCTTGCAAGCAGAGCTTATCAGTAAGAATGACCTTCAGTGAAGAGAGAGAGAGCAACAGGGTTTGTGTAAAAAAAAAAGGCTTTTGAGCAGATACAGATTGCTCTAGAAGTAGAATAAGAGCTTTTGCCAAAAATAAAGGAATTTGGTAACACTGGGATTTTAGAGCCGTAGGTTTTTTAGAATTAGAAAAGAAAATACAAGAACAAAATTAGGAATTGGAAAGTTACACCCACTTTAACTGCTGCAGTCCCGGATACTATTATTTTGATAGAGAGAATACAGACATATTCTGGCAGACAGTATGCTGTAATAGATTTGGCTAATGTTTTATTTTTTACAATACCAGTTAATGAGAAATATTGGGATCAATTTGCTTTCAGTTGGCAGGGCAGGCAGTATAGATGAGTTTCCTCTAGCTGATCATATGTAAATTGTGCATTATATTGATATTATGATTCAAGGAAAAACATAGGAAGATGTTCAGACCCTGTTGGAATTGTTAATTGTTCATTTAACAAACAAAGGATGGGAGATAAGATACAAGGACCATCCTAAACAGTGACATTTCTAGGCATTCAGTAGCATAATGGTTTAAAAGCTAAACAGAAAATTTTGGAATTTGTTCCTCCTTGTAATAAAAAGAAGGCACAACGTTTTATTGGAATTAAGTGGAAATGGTATATTCAGGAGAGAATAAAAGCAGGAATTGGAGGAATTCCCTTACTGTATGAAAAAGTGTCAGCCCTTTCAGAGACAGGATAAATTCAGCGGAATTGGGTGGAAAGCCCAGTTAAGTGGTAAAAAGTTTATAATCAATTAACCAATGAAGAACAGCAGCATGCCTGGTTTGCAGATGAAATATGTTGGGGGAAAGAGTCTGAAAAGCAGTAGTTTATAATCCCAAAATAAAGCGTTCACTAGAATGCAGTGGGGGAGGAGCAAGTAGTTAATATGCAGAGTTGTATGCTGCTTATATGGCTTTGAAAACAGAAAATTTGGGACAATGTTACAGCCACATGACTACCTACCTGATATAAGAACAATTGGAAAATTAATACCAAAGATTTGTGGGGTAAAGAATTGTGGCAAGAATTATGTATATTAATGTTATTGTTTTTTATGTAGATACTCTAGAACATCTCCACAGCGCAGTGGCTGATGACTGGGGAAGAGCCAGATAAATGCTCAGGTTTGGTGAAATGGGTGCACCAAAAATGTGAACATCTGGGAAGATAGGCCACTCACAGGTGGGCAACAGATCATGGTATTAGTTTAATTATGGATGTTATTAAAATTATTATTGTTGAATGTCTGGCCTGTTAATACCAGACTAGGTGATCTGTTCCCCACATGTCTGAGGGGTAATTAGAAAGGGGAAAATTACCTGAACAAATTTGGTAGATGAATTATACAGAACTTTTACTCAATTTGCAAGGATGTAAATATGTGTGCATAGCAGTAGCTAATTATTTTAGATATGTAATTGCACATCCTTGCAGGCAACACTTTTAAAACTTTAGAATTGATAATTGATAATGGTTCCCATTTTTGATGGTTAGTTGGTAACAATATGCTTCAGACCATAATATACATATTGGAGCAGGTTTAATTGAACAAATGAATGGTCTGTTGAAACAACAAATACGTAAAATAGGGGTGATTGATACAGATTATCAATGGAAAGTGAGGGTTATACTTAATAACCAAAGTCAACATGATGTGTTAATTCAGGCTAATGATAGAATTGCTTAATTGTTAATTTTACCCGTGTTACAATCTGGAATTGTGAAATTGGATCCACCCACCACCTTTACCATACAAGGGGATAAAGGCTTTGGATCCACTAATTTGTCTGCAGGTGCAAAGGTGTGGGTTACCCAAGAAAATGGGCCCCCACAGCCTGCTGAAGTTATTGCCTAAGGGGCGGATAATACCATTCTAATCCTCCGATCTGGGCGGGGAAAAATGGACTTATGTTCCAACAAATAAATGTTATCTTATGGAGTAATTAATCTGTTAATATGTTTCATTTATAGATACTTGTAAAAATCAGTATAATCCTCCTTCTTATGGTATCTTTGGGTATTGGCATTACCCCCGGTGGACAACTACAACTTACCACCGAAAGTCAAGGCAAGCTGGCGTGGCAGTGGAAGAATCAGAGTGAAATCTGACAACAAGACACATGTTCGGCTAACTAGATGTGCTCTGTGGCAACTGTCAACAACACTCAAATATGGAAAGACGTCTTGTCGCCTGAATGAGTTTAATATGACTTGCACAAGTCAGAGACAGTCAATACAGCATTGTTGACCCAAAAATGTGGACATTGCTGACATTTACACCATTAGCAAATGTTTATTCTTCTTGTGTGAACACTACACCTATGAAGACCTGTGTAAAACTGTAGTACTCTTAATTGCTTTAATTGTAGAGTAAAATGAGCTTAGTATGATACATTGTTAGGAGCTTTTAGTACAGGTGTAGAGATAATAAATGTAATTGATAGTGAAACTTCAGACAACACAAAATGTATTAGAATTGATATTAATCAGCTTATTATTTTGCAATATAATAAAGTTTTTTTGATTATAGTCAGTTGATTATACTCAGATAGTTTACAAGTAGGAATTAATATAGCATAATTTACTACTTGTATGTTGTGACATCTATTTGCCCTTAGGCAAAGGGATAAGGCTCAAGATGACTAGCTCTGAATACTTGTGGTGGTGAATTTCACCGGTGGGTTCCTTCCACAACCTGATTAATAATTTTAAATACTGCCTTGTGCACTGACCTCTTTTGTTCTGGGCAAATTGTGTAGTTTAGAGTAACTAAGCAGTGTGTATTATTTGTAATACTGAATTTTGGTTAGTTATTAGTGGGCAGCACTATTACTATTTGCCCTTGAATTACACTTCCTGTTAATTTTAGTATGTTTGCTGAAATTAGTGCTCAGTATATTATCCATTTGTATAATCTGTCTTGTTACTTTTCTTTGGTTGTTTTACCTGATGTAGAGTAATGACTTGTGTATGGACTGTCGTTCAGACAGCCTTGAAAATCAAGGACCGGTTGTAATGGAATAGAATTTTAAGATTGTTTTTCAACCGTGTCTGGATCGACCAGTGCACTTGGGGTCTGTATTGTTGATCAGAAGTAATTCTGTTTCATCTATTGTTTAAGTGCTATCTTAAAGGATTGATTTTCTATCCTGCTTTTGTCCGATAATACCCTCTGAAATCTTGTTTTTCTGACTGAAAGTAACTTTCCTTGTGAATACAAAAATAAGTTGGAATGTGGAAAATAAGGCATGTCTCTAACCGATTCAGTTTGTGCAGGGGGGGAAACAGGATTCTCAAAGCCCAAGAGGGGAACCACCTGGCCAGTGGTTTGTTTGCTTGGGCCGGAAGCATGTGGCTGCATCCTCATGTATATTCTGTAATTTTCCCTTAGAGGCGTTCCTGTAACTTCCCATAGCTCTGGACATGGGCTCGGAACCTAATAAAATGGAGGGCTTGTCACAGCACAGTGGGGTTCATCTGTGAGCAACGTACGGGCTGCGCAGAAATCTATTTCTGGTCTAAAAAGCTCCTAGCTCTCTCGCTGTGTAACGGACCTCCTAGCTGATGATGACAAGAGCTTGGATGATGGAGATCAGTGATGATTGTATGTATGTAATTATTGTTTCTTTCCTGGTCAAACAACTCTTTGCATTGCTTAGATGTAGAGACCAGTGATGTCATGATTGTTTATACAGCTAACCATTGTTTTCTAGAGCTAATTACTGTATATGTGCTAACGAGTATTTCTATGTATATATTAACCAATTGTAGAATCTAGCTTCCTCTAATAAAAGTTTCATTTACTCATTATGAATCCAAAAGAATCCACGGTAATTATTGGGTAGTCTGTGATAGTGAGACAGGCTGTAAATCCATAGCAGGTCACCTATGTAAGTTACTTGCGTCAGACGAGGGCGGGCCACGAGCAAAGGAGGGAAGTCTGAAGAGGCGATCAGCTGTTGTTGCCGGTGCAGCGCCTTCACAAGGAGGTGAGAGGCGCTGCGAGGGCTCGGTGGCAGACGGAGGGGGGCGGGGGGAGCGGTGGTGGCGACGACCTCGGCGGGGTGCGGCCACGGGGGGCGGAGGATGGCGGGGAAGCTGTCATTTCAAGGAAGGGAGGAGGAAGGAAGGGAGGGGGCCGGGGCTGCGTAAAAGTTCTGATTTCAGTGGAGGGGGGAGCGGCGTACCATAGGTGCAGCGGATGCCTGCGATTTTTTTTTTTATAATACCCATAATACCTACAGTGAAGAACGTCCATAAAGGACGCTCCTGACGAGCGTTTTTGCCCCTCCCGATTTTTTTTTCCATTTTATAAGTTTTCGAAGCCCGCACAGCCCCAACGAGAGGTACAGATCTCTCGTTAGCTTTCCCGACATTTTCCAGCGTTAGGGCAAGCGGAAAAGCTTAATGCATCTCATTTCAATAGGGTTTCTACACAATTTGCTCATCTGCATTCCGTTTGCGTTAGCTGCTACCGTCGTTGGCAAAAACGTATTTAGTGCATGCCTGGGTTTACTAGCTCGTTAATGGCTTGTTATTGGCTCGTTATTGCCTCGTAAAGTTTAGTACATCTGGCCCTCAGAGTCCAGTGTATTACAGTCCACTGCTGTCTCTTGCAATCCTCTTGACCAGCTGTCCTGCAAGATGCAAGAAGTGTTTAGCACCTACATAGCAGAAAGGGAAGAGGTGGCTGAGCGGTATGAGCTTACCTTGAACTTGTGCAAGACTCTGTTGGCTCCAAGGGACCAGAGGCTGCCTGCTTCAACAAAGGAGAGAGAGAGAATGGGGGGCAGTGAGGGAGCACATCACACACAGCAAGGAACTCCTGGAGGGTAGAGAATGGAGAGTTAGTCACATGTAGAAAATGCAGAGTATATGCTAAGCTACCAGCTAACACACAGTCTGAAACAAAACCCACACACCAGTTATCTTTCAAGAATTGGCAAAAAAGTTCCCCCCCCCCCAAAAAAAAACCAAACAAACCCACAAACAAACAAGTGTACACAAGTATACAGTGGGGAAAACAAGGTTTACTATAACTGGAGCTAAAGCGCTTTCAAATACCACCCCATAATGTAAAGAAATACCTCTGAAGTGCAAGCACAGAGTAAGCTGTTTTAAAGAGGCGCCAATAAAGCAAATGCAAGCTTCCAAGTGGGAAGAGCAGCTGCAGACATTTATCATTATTACCCTTAATCCAAATGAGGACACCCAAAACACAGAGCAGCTGGGGCCGCCCATAGTTTCCAAGCTATAATCAAAATTAGGCCAGCCATCTTTCATTTAGATAATACGGTCAGGGCCGGCCAAATCTCAACATTTGGGCCACCCTTAGAGATGGCCGCCATTGGTTTTTCCCGATAATGGAAACTAATGGCGGCCATCTCAAAGCTGGCCAAATCCATGCCATTTGGTCGTGGGAGGAGCCAGCATTTGTAGTGCACTGGTCCCCCTCACATGCCAGGACACCAACTGGGCACCCTAGGGGGCACTGCAGTGGACTTCACAAATTGATCCCAGGTGCATAGCTCCCTTACCTTGGGTGCTGAGCCCCCCTCCCAACCCCCCCCCAAAACCCACTCCCCACAACTGTACACTACTACCATAGCCCTAAGGGGGGGTGAATGGGGGCACCTAGATGTGGGTACAGTGGGTTTTGGAGGGCTCCCATTTACCACCACAAGTGTAACAGGTAAGGGGGTGGATGGGCCTGGGTCTGCCTGCCTGAAGTGCACTGCAGTACCCACTAAAAACTGCTCCAGGGGCCTGCATAGTGCTGTGATGGAGCTGGGTATGACATTTGAGGCTGGCATAGAGGTTGGCAAAAAAAATGTTTTAATTTTTTTTTTGGGGTGGGAGGGGGTTGGTGACCAGCTGTTTCTGACGCCTTACGTCCTGCGTAAGGCTTCAGAAACAGCTGATCACAGCAGGAACTTCCTTGAATGAAGGCGCTACTCCGGCGCTGAACTAAAGACGACTCTCTTCGGCTGCAGCAAACGAGGTATCTGATGCGGCAGCAGGGCGGGTGGGGGAGGGTTGGTGGCGGGAGGGGGGTTCAAGGGGGGCCAGGGCCAAATCTACGGGGGCCCAGCCCCCCTCAGGCCCCATGTAGCTATGCCACTGGCTGATACAACAAGATTCACACAGATCAGGCAAGAAATAACCTATAAATGTTTGCAAGTCTTGTGAACAAATTTGGAAATTAAAGATTGTATTGTATTTTAAATATAAATCACATTCCTCCTCTGCCGTCGTGAATTGGGCCCTGAAACACGAAGCAGTTGACTGGAATGATTAAAAGAAAAACAAAATTTGGTGTAATTTAAATATAAAATGCAGTTAAATCAGCTGTAATAGGAACAACCAAATAATCCCATAAAACTTGAGTGAGAAAAAATCATAATGGAAACAAGGGCACTGTCCTAGAGGAAGTTCAATACATGACATAATTGATGGGCAAAACAAATTTGCACAGCTCAAAGAAGATAGCAAAAGGCAATACAGGAAAACAGTTTATTTCAAGGAAAAAAATTCTCTGTACAATAAAGTTCAGGAATCTCTTATAACGCTAAAAGTTAGTGCTCTCAAACAAAGTAAAGTTTCTTTCACTTAACTGAAAACAAGGCAATTAGCAAAAAAAGGAGGCTAAATATACAGGCAGCTGATATCCCCCTGAAAGAAAGCACAAACTGAACTTATTTACGCCCACACATACTTATAAAGGATAGCAAAAGAAAGAAAAAAAATGATCGCTGCTTTCAATCCAGACGACCTCTGCCGGGAAGCAAGGAAAAGAACGTTAAAAAAAATATGACTTTCCTATCCCCAGATCAACTGCCAAAAAATAAATGTTTTAGTATACAAAACAGCTCTCTTTTATCAAGTAACACAGACTGTTTGCAACTAAAAAATATCCCTTTTTCCCCTACTAAGTGACGTCACAAGAAATAGTCTCCCTATCTGTACAATAAACTCTCCAGCACTGTTTCTCACTTTATTTCAAAGTTCAAACAGTAATAAATGCTGTGACTCTCAGCAAGGCTACGAGATAACGGGGCAGGAAAGATCCCTCCTTGGGCCAGGACAAGAAAGAGGTTGATTTGAGCAATTTATGGCATTTTACGTTGTACAATTTAATATCCTGAGCCATTAAGGGAAGAACAATACATAAGCAAACTACAGATACTGACTTTTTATCATGCTCCCTCTTTCACAAATCATTTACAAGTTCTTTCTCCAATAAAGAATTACTGGTGCACACAATTTTCAATGCACTATCCATTTCCTACTCTCAATGAAATTAGTTGAGAATTAAAAATTAACTTCCCCCATCAAAATCTAAATAAAAAAACATAGCAATACTTACAACAACCGGCTTCAAACTTATTTACATGCACACTTTCAAGTGTACCTTCGACGTCTGCACCTCTCACCACTTTATGCAATAGCGGCTCTGGAGGGTTTGATAATGTGTTGTTGGGCAGAGAACAAGTTGTTAGCCCTCTCAGCAGCTCACATGGCTCAGAGAATGTACAAACAGAAAAAGTAAACACTGGGCCTTCAGGAATGAGAAAAATGCAATCCTTTATTAATGATGAATACCCGACACGGGCCGTGTTTCGGCATACAAACGCCTGCATCAGGGGGTCTAACGTAAAAAATACATAAACATATATCATTAAAAATTATATATAATATAATAATTCAAAACCAACATCAAAATCAAAAATGCATATGCATGCTTACGTAAACATACATACACATGTATATTATAAACATTTAAAAAAAACAAAACATAGTTATCATGGTTACAAGAATATACATATAAAGAATGATAAAACATAATAACATATGATATAAAACATCATCATCATGACCTGAGAAATATTAACCAACAATCCATACATATATCTTCATATATCTATCTCCCCACTTACATGTACTTATTCACAAACTTAAAAAAAACTTACTCATACATACATATACCTACATACCATAATGTTATATTTCAAACTCATGTGTGCAGGTCTGTGAAGACCTTACCATCTGGGGTAAGTGTTGCAAAAAATGAGTGCAACAGGGGCTTATGAACTTATAGTGCACGCTTTCAAACACTCATACCATATAAGTAACTTTACTGATTACAGACTCTGCATAGAAAATAGAGCATAAAAGTAATGATAATAAATAAATAAACATCAAACCTTACCAAAAAGCTCTTCTAGGTCAGCTAGTTAGCTAGTAGATAAAGATGATTAACAAACAGCTTATATTCCCTAATATAAAAAAAGAACAGAGTTTTCAAAATTAATAAATACTTTCCAGATCCATAAATAACATTGAAACATCCTTCAAAATTGATCACTATTTGTCAAATTCATAAAAAACATTCCCATGCATCCACATACAATAAATGAGCAATCGGGTAAAATAAATATCTGTTTTAAACCACTTAACAGTCGAAAAAAACCAACAGTCCGACATCACCTGAAGCAATATTAGCACAGAATCTATCATCCTAAGATATCTTGTCAAAGGAGAACTTAAAATCTTACCCGCTGTTCGGGCAGCCCGTTTGTGGGACGCCTACAGTCGCGTCAACCACCAAAGATTAAAAGCATGTGCAGCACAACGTTTGAAAAAGACATCACGTTGTGCTGCGCATGCTTTTAATCTTTGGTGGTTGACGCGACTGTAGGCGTCCCACAAACGGGCTGCCCGAACAGCGGGTAAGATTTTAAGTTCTCCTTTGACAAGATATCTTAGGATGATAGATTCTGTGCTAATATTGCTTCAGGTGATGTCGGACTGTTGGTTTTTTTCGACTGTTAAGTGGTTTAAAACAGATATTTATTTTACCCGATTGCTCATTTATTGTATGTGGATGCATGGGAATGTTTTTTATGAATTTGACAAATAGTGATCAATTTTGAAGGATGTTTCAATGTTATTTATGGATCTGGAAAGTATTTATTAATTTTGAAAACTCTGTTCTTTTTTTATATTAGGGAATATAAGCTGTTTGTTAATCATCTTTATCTACTAGCTAACTAGCTGACCTAGAAGAGCTTTTTGGTAAGGTTTGATGTTTATTTATTTATTATCATTACTTTTATGCTCTATTTTCTATGCAGAGTCTGTAATCAGTAAAGTTACTTATATGGTATGAGTGTTTGAAAGCGTGCACTATAAGTTCATAAGCCCCTGTTGCACTCATTTTTTGCAACACTTACCCCAGATGGTAAGGTCTTCACAGACCTGCACACATGAGTTTGAAATATAACATTATGGTATGTAGGTATATGTATGTATGAGTAAGTTTTTTTTAAGTTTGTGAATAAGTACATGTAAGTGGGGAGATAGATATATGACGATATATGTATGGATTGTTGGTTAATATTTCTCAGGTCATGATGATGATGTTTTATATCATATGTTATTATGTTTTATCATTCTTTATATGTATATTCTTGTAACCATGATAACTATGTTTTTTTTTTTTAATGTTTATAATATACATGTGTATGTATGTTTACGTAAGCATGCATATGCATTTTTGATTTTGATGTTGGTTTTGCATTATTGTATTATATATAATTTTTAATGATATGTTTATGTATTTTTTACGTTAGACCCCTGATGCAGGCGTTTGTACGCCGAAACACGGCCCGTGTCGGGTATTCATCATTAATAAAGGATTGCATTTTTCTCATTCCTGAAGGCCCAGTGTTTACTTTTTCTGTTTGTTTGGTTGCTTTTGTATGCTGCTTTCCCTCTGTTTTGTGTCAGAGAATGTACAGGCAGGATCCAGGATATTGGGGGCTGGTTCCGGAAGGGGTTGGGTCTTGTGAATTTCTAGGGGGTTCCCTTGTTGAGATCTGATGGCCTTGAGGTGGAATGCAAAATGTGAGTTGTTTTTCAGCCACAGAAGGGAGGCAATAGCCACAAGCAGATGCGCTGGTGCAACCATAGGGAGCCCATTTATTACCCCCCCCCCCCTTGGCATCTGAGTGCTGCAGAGGGTGGCAAGGCATCCCTTGTTGAAGATTTTAGTGGCACCAGATTGGCCATGATGCCCATGGTACACAGACCTCTAGTGCCTTCTGGAGGGCCCCTTTCTTCCTTTTGTTTATATGGGACATGCAGGTCATGAACCATAAAATAACTTTACAACAGTAACTGAGAATTAAGAGCTAGGCCTCTGTGAACAGGCTATGACCAGGTTAAGAGTCACTGAGAAGCTAAATAATATGAATTACACAGAATGTGAATCTCATGTCAGCTTGCCCTTCTGTTGGAGAGACAGGCAGATATGGAGTCATAACAGAGATATGTGTGGCAGGAGAATGAAGTAATGTAAGGGAAATTTGCTGCTGACCATGAAAGCAGATAATGAAGGGACACAACTTTGGTTGCTGGAAAGATGGTTTTTGCAAAGTAGGATAACCTTACTGACCTTACTTATGTTATGAAGAACTTTGCTTCTGTCAGATAGAATTTACTAGAATATGCTGGAATATGTTAGAATTTACTAGAATAATGCTGACTTTGTACTTCCAATACTAGCCTATGAGAAAAAAGGGTATAAAAGGAGAATCATGGACAGAGGCAATCAGAGAGCTAATGTCAGAGGTCACATTTGTGTCCCGGTTGCTGTCTCATATGAGAATTAATTAATTATATTACATTTTCTAATTGTAGTCCTGATTGGTAAGTGTAATAAACAATTACTGATTATTCTCATATTACTATAGCCTTCAGTGTCTTTCTGTCTCTCCACCTGGTGGCGTTAGGAGGACCATAATCCCTGGAGTGCTGCACATTCCAGGTTACAGGTAACTAGTACCTTTATACCTGGGAGAGGGCATAAAGATAAACACTTTTTAACAAGGACCTTGGAGATCCTCTGACAGGGTCCCATCTTCATTGGAGGTTCTAGATCCCTTTTTGATAATGACTTGGCCCTTGAGCTACATTGACTGATGAATACAGGTTACTTGGCATTGGTTGTTGAGTCCTTGTTACAGTCCCTGCTCCACCTCTGTGGCTTACAGGTACATGTGGAGACTGTTAGAGAGCTGGTGCTCCAAAAGGCATACTTCACTGTGGAAAGTGCCATGCTCGCTGGTTTGGCATTCCTACAGCAAGATTTGGAGTATGGTGTAGCCCTTAAGAACATAAGAATTATCATTCTGGATCAGAAAGATAGTCTATCTAGTCCAGTGTCCTGCTTCCAATAATGGCCAAACTTGATCACAAGTATCTGGCAAAATCCCAGAGTATCAAGATTCCATGCTACCAACCTCAGGGATAAATAATAGCTTTTCCCCCCATGTCTACCTTAAAAGCAGTTAGATGTGAACGGGCATTTTCGATATGATGTCCACGTCCGATGCAGCACACGAGACACAGGATTAATTTCTCAGATGGGAAAGGGGAAAGGGAAATGGGACTTGATATACCGCATTTCTGAGGTTTTTTGCAACTACATTCAAAGCGGTTTACATATATATTCAGGTACTTATTTTGTACCAGGGGCAATGGAGGGTTAAGTGACTTGCCCAGAGTCACAAGGAGCTGCAGAGGGAATCGAACTCGGTTCCCCAGGATCAAAGTCCACTGCATTAACCACTAGGCTAATACAAAAAAAAACCCTGACGCAGCAGAAGCGAAACGGGGACTCCCTGTTGGGTTGATCAGCTGGTGACATTGAGGACAGTAGAACACTGAAGTGATTGGACTATGAGCTAAGTTGTTTATGGCTGGATCACCTTGGCTAAGATAAGTAACCATTGACTTGATAGAGATTGCATGAATTCAACTGAAAAGAACTGATTTAAATTATATTCTGTGATCTGTTTAGACATATACACGCTTGTCACCCTAGCAATAAAGGTGAGAGAGGTATTCTACATCCATTTTAGACGCACTGAGTGGAGTTTCTTTTTAAGCCAGATGATGGTACACTGGGCTCATGCCTTATAGTCTGAAGTATCGGGCTGGCTGGGTGGTGTTACTGAGGCTTTTTTTCTCCACCATTTAATGCATAGTGTGAGGCTTGGGAGTGACGGCGGTAATAAGCAGTTTTCGAGTTACACAGCAGGTGTGACTCTGTGGTTGGAGTTTCTTTAAATTTTAACTACCAGATCCTCGACCATTTTTCTAACATTTGGTAATCTCTTCTCATTGTTTCTACTCCCTCCAGGGTATCCACTCTATTGGCTATCTTCATATCATCCGCAAAAAGGCAAACCTTTCCTTCCAACCCTTCACCAATATCTCCCAAAAATATATTAAACAGAATCGGCCCCAGCACCAACCCCTGAGGAACTCCAGTGCTCACCTTCCTTTCCTCCGAGTGGATTCCATTTACCACCACCCTCTGCCACCTGTCGGTCAACCAGTTTCCTACCCAGTTCACCACTTTTGGTCCTAAGTTCAGCCCTTTCCGCTTATTCACGAGTCTTCTGTGGGGGACCATAGCAAAAGCTTTACCGAAATCCAAGTAGATTACATCTAGCACAAGTCCTTCATCCAGTTCTTTGGTCACCCAGTCAAAGAAGTCAATAAGATTGGTTTGGCGGGATTTTCCTTTGGTAAAGCCATGTTGCCTCAGGTCCTACAACCCGTTGGCTTCTAGAAAGTTAACTATCCTTTCTTTCAGCAGAGACTCTATTATTTTTCCTAC
Organism: Microcaecilia unicolor; assembly: GCF_901765095.1. NCBI lineage: Eukaryota > Metazoa > Chordata > Amphibia > Gymnophiona > Siphonopidae > Microcaecilia > Microcaecilia unicolor. The sequence continues at coordinate 139,268,872 of NC_044041.1, read as the reverse complement.
CTCCAACGTGAGACTTACCGGTCTGTGGTTTCCCACTTCTTCCCTGTCTCCACTTTTGTGAAGAGGGACCACATCCGCTCGTCTTCAATCTCACAAAACCTCTCCCGTCTCTAAAGATCTATTAAATAAATCTTTTAAGAGGTCTCGCCAGGACCTCTCTGAGCTCCCTCAATATCCTGGGATGTATCCCATCCGGCCCCATAACTTTGTCCACCTTCAGATTCTCAAGCTGTTTATAAACTCTTTCTTCCATAAACAGCGCAGTATCCACTCCATTCCCAGATACTCCCTCGGTAGCCAACCGTGGTCCTTCTCCAGGATTTTCCTTCGTGGACACCGAAGAGAAGTAATTATTTAGCATTTTCACTGTATCCTTCTCACTCTCCTCATAGCCATTCTCATTATCTATCAGTCTTGCAATTCCATTCCTATCTTTTCTTTCTCCAATATATCTGAAAAAGGTCTTGTCACCTCTCTTTACGTGCTTAGTAATTTTTTTCTTCTGCTTGTGCTTTCACTAGCCGTATTTCTTCTCTTACTTGAGTACACACTTCTCTTCTCTTACCTGAGTACACAGCTATGGAATGCACTGCCACGCATCTTAAAAACTACTTATGAACTAACCAACTTCCGCAAATCCCTGAAGACCCACCTATTCAACAAGGCATACCAATAAGATCAGCTACTACCAATGTAATACATCACAACCTTACCTACTATCAGGAATGTGTTTGTCTATATTTGTTTGTTGAACTTGATTATGTTATATTCTATGACATCTCCGCCTACCCATTATGAACGATTACCTAATATCAGAAATGTTTCGCTTATATCTGCTTGTTCAAATCTCGACCACGTTACCTTATGACACCTGCACCTACTATCAATTTTGTTTTTGCTTCTTATATCCACTTGTTAACTCTCGATTCTACTATTCTCTGTGTAACAACAATAACTCTGTAAGCCACATTGAGTCTGCAAAGAGGTGGAAAAATGTGGGATACAAATGCAATAAATAAATAAATAAAAATATTTTCCTCTTCGCTTCTTTGAGTTTAGTCCAATAATCTTTTCCATGATCCTCTCGTTGCATTATTTTGTATTTCTTTTACAAAGCCTCTTTTGCTCTTATTTTTTCAGATACTTGTTTGGAGAGCCATGTAGGCTTCCTGTTTCTCTTGTTTTTGTTTACTTTCTGTGAGTAAAGATCAGTTGCCATATTTATAGCAGCCTTTAGCTTTGACCACTGATTTTCCACTTCTCCTACGCCAATAGCTCCTTTTTCAGGTATTCCCCCATTTTATCAAAATCAGTATGTCTGAAATCCAGTATTTTTTGTGCATTCGCACTTTGCCTTTGCCCTTATATTCATTCAGAGAGCACAAAGCCACTAAGGAGAGAGCCCTCTGCCTAAGGCACAAGTGGTGCCCGTTTTAAACAGCAGCAGCACCTACCCCCCAGGAATGTCTCTATAAGGGTCTGGACCCTAATAAGACACACCCTGGCAAGGTAAGTGTTCAGCAATAGCAGCCCCCTACCAGCACTGGACACGGGCACTGAGGTCCACCTCTTGTTGCAGCACATGTAAGAGTTCCCTCACCAATCCAAGCACTTACTGAAGGTCCCTCATTCAAGAATAATTTGGTATATCTATATATATGCACATCTACATCTATAAATATAGTCAATGTCCTAGAAAGTATGGGTGCCACCCTTTGAACTACCTATGCAGAGTAGCCATGATAGACAAGTACATACATGCACATCTCCCCCCCCCCCCTTCCCTGCCCTGCTCACCTAAGTGATGGGAACATTGATTACACCTTCCTAAGGGAAATGCACATGGCTGAAGGAACACCAACTGTCACTCACTGTCTATTCAGACATCGCTGCAATACTGCACATGCTGTGCAGAAAGTGCACTCTCTGTTTCCATGTCCACTTCACCTAACATATCACCTGTGCCTATGTAATGTGCCCCCCCCCCCCCCAATCAGTGCTATCTATCTTTCCCAATGTGAGGACCATTGCACAGCTTGGCTTCCAACAGAATTATGTCTGAAAGCAAGAAGGGTCATCATCTGCACCCTCGTGTACAAACTTGTATCTTGCAGGTGTTTCGGGATCCAGTGGGAGCTTGAATCCCTGAGGCGCCGGTATCTGTGCATTGGGTGGAACAAACCAGACATGATCTAACATTGGGTTCCAGGGCTCTGTCCTCTCCTGGTTCTCCTCCTATCTCTCCCACCGCACATTCAGGGTGCACTCTCATGGATCTTCCTCCACTCCCATCCCGCTATCTGTTGGTGTTCTCCAGGGATCTGTCCTCAGACCCCTTCTCTTCTCTATCTACACCTCTTCCCTAGGCTCACTGATCTCATCTCATGGCGTCCAGTATTATCTCTACGCTGATGACATCCAGCTCTATCTCTCCACACCAGACATCACCTCAGAGACCCAAGCCAAGGTATCGGCCTGCCTATCCGACATTGCTGCCTGGATGTCCAACCGCCACCTGAAGCTGAACATGTCCAAGACCGAGCTCCTCGTCTTTCCACCTAAGCCCACTTCTCCTCTTCCCCCACTCTCTATCTCAGTTGATGGCACCCTCATCCTCCCCGTCTCATCTGCCCGCAACCTCGGGGTCATCTTCGACTCCTCCCTCTCCTTCTCTGCGCATATCCAGCAGACTGCCAAAACCTGTCGCTTCTTCCTTTTCAACATCAACAAAATTCGCCCTTTCCTCACTGAGTACACCACCCGAACTCTCGTCCACGCTCTCATTACCTCTCGCCTCGACTACTGCAACTTGCTCCTCACTGGCCTCCCACTCAGCCATCTATCCCCCCTTCAATCCATTCAGAACTCTGCCGCACGTCTTATATTCCGCCAGAATATCACCCCTCTCCTCAAGTCACTTCACTGGCTTCCGATCAGATACCGCATCCAATTCAAGCTTCTCCTCCTTACTTACAAGTGCACCCGGTCTGCTGCTCCTCAATACCTCTCTACCCTCATCTCCCCCTACGTTCCTACCCGCAACCTCCGCTCACACGACAAATCCCTCCTCTCAGTACCCTTCTCCACCATTGCCAACTCCAGGCTCCGCTCATTTTGCCTTGCCTCACCCTATGCCTGGAACAATCTTCCTGAATCCCTACGCCAAGCCCCCTCCCTACCCATCTTCAAATCCTTGCTTAAAGCTCACCTCTTCAATGCTGCATTCGGAACCTAACCTTTCGAACATATAGGTTGCCCCAATCTGTCTGACCTTTCAGATTAACTGTACATTTGTCTTTTAGATTGTAAGCTCTTCGAGCAGGGACTGTCCTTCCATGTTAAATTGTACAGCGCTGCGTAACCCTAGTAGCGCTTTAGAAATGTTAAGTAGTAGTAGTAGTAGTGTAGTAGTAGTGCAACGGCACCTCATGGCCCAATGTAAATATCCCAAACAGAGCACCCCTGTAACACCTCTGTCCCAGATCAAGGCCTGAGGTTGTAGATACCCTCCCTAGACTGTGGCTGCAAACCCCATATGTGTTACCCCGAATTCACCACCTATGAGATGACATAGAGGGGAAGGAGGAACCGCTTGCTCACATGCCACCAGCCACCAAAACTGACATTTGATTGCAACCGCTACAGCAGGGGACATGAAAATGTTACCACTTAAGTTCACCTTTTCTGGGTGGGCGTTCCAAGATGGCGGACGTTACTTGTTAGCGTGCATCGAGGCTCCCTGGATTTTTTCCTTTTTTTTATCCTAAATACAATCATTTTCATTGAAAGATGCCGCTTAAAAAAAGGAAAGGGGCGGTCAAAAGCTTACCATCCATGGCAGGAACCACCCAACTAGTCCAGTCGACCCTCGACAGTTTTGCTACGAGCATGCCACGGGAGAAGGAGGCGAGGAGCCCTGCTGTGGGAGCGTGTGGAGGAGCGACGACTCCCCTGGGGCTAATAACAACTCTCTCCTCGCCAGCTCTTAACCCTCGCCCGGAAAGCTTGCAGAAAATTTACAACAGGAGCTATTAGCTCCCACGGAGGTAACCCTAGGAAGCATTTGGATAATGTTACAGCATTTGAATAAGACAATTACAAAAGCTGCTTCAGACACTGCCTCCTTGGTGACTAAAGTAGATCTTTTGTCTGACTCTGTAGAAAAAATTAAGCAAGATACTGATAGATAGGGTTACCATTCATCCGGATTTCCCCGGACATGTCCTCTTTTTGAGGGCATGTCCGGGGCATCTGGTGGATTTTGCCCGCACGCACGTTTGTCCGGATTTCTGGACAAATGTGGGTGGGTGAGCCCCTATTATTACCTCCCGTCCTCCTGTCACGGTCCTCGCTCTGCCTTTCCAACATGTCACGACCCATGGAGCATTCTGGATGTCGTAGGACGGCACCTGTTCCTCTCTGTCTGAGCCTGTCCCTTGCCTACCCCCGTTTGGACTACAGTTCCCATAGGCCCTGGCGGCACGGGAACCAGCTCTGCAGCATCTATGTGTGTTCTGTTTTTGCTGAATTTCATCCGCTCAATTTTTGTTACTTTATATGGCCTTTTTTTAGCAGGTTTGCAACATAGGGTGCTCTATTTTTCTGATAGTTACAGAAATGCTAGTTTTTTATAATTTGCGTATAGTGGGTTTTAAACTTCTTTATATTCTAACCAAGCGCCTCTCGTGCAGCCAAGGTTAGAACAATCTCCTCCAGCCACAAGCTCCCGGCACAATGAAGAAATAGATGTCCACCAGTAACTTCAATCTTAAGGACTTTTATTCCATGCAGGTTTCTAGTACACAGTTCCAACAGCAGCATAGCAAATACCAGGATTCAATACAGGCTTACAGGCTCCAGTCTGGGCTCTTTATCCATTGCACAATAAACAGTAATTCAATTCCCAAGACAACAGTTCTTTCAGTTCATCATCACAGTTCAGTCACCCAGCAGCATTTTCTACCTTCTATCCTCTTTACATTCAGGAGAGTTCAATATTTTAGGGACTCCTTCTACCCAAGGGTTTTCCCCTGCATCAGCTTCACAATGAATTCAATACTTTTGGGACTTCCTCTCACCCAAGGAATCTCAACCTGCTTCAGTACTTTAGGGACCTCCCTGCCCAAGGGTTTCCAGCCTGCAACTGCCTCTCAGACTTCAGTACTTTAGGGACCTCCCTGCCCAAGGGTTTTCAGCCTGCCACTGCTTCTCCCCGTCCTTGCTGCTCTCCCTGAACTGAACTAATGAGACTCCTTCCCACCTGCCTAATCAATCCCTGGCTTCTGCCTTCACAACCAATCATTCTCCACTCATTAGCTTCTCTACACACCCATACCAGCTGAGTTGAGCATGAGCCTAATGAGGAGCTCCTGCACACAGGGTTTCCTAGCTCTCTTTCCCCCTAGGGGCAGCCAAACTACACATCCTGTCAGCTTATTCCCTTGTCTTCCCCTATTGCAGCTGGAAGTCCAGTCCGGGTTCCTCATCTCACTCCCTGGCTCCTTGTCTGCAATGCCTTCTGGGACTTGTAGTTCAGACTGAAGCTGCCTTAACCCAACTATCCTGGAGGTGACTTTATCATAATATTACATTTTCTTTGGGTCACGAGGCTCTGCTTTGGTTTATTCAAGCATACTTGCAGCACGGCCATCACTTTTCCCGCACTGACCTGATCAAATGCTACTATTTGCTTTGAGAGTAGCATCGAGGTAAGATATTGTGCTTTGGAAAATTGATTGACACTGGACATTGTTAGATATATGATACAGCTTCTCTATTCTTTTATATATACTTGTCTTTGAGTTTCAAGATTGATTGAATGTTTCAGCGTCCCAGCGGTGGGTGATCTTTGTCGCAAAGATTTCACTCGTGCTTTTGAAAACTCATTTGCCTCATTGACTTTAGTCTGTATTTGTTTCATGATAGTATATGAATGTGCAGTGTGGTAATCAAATGTTTGTTATTTTGTTTCATTATTTTTTTTTTCATGTGGACTCATCTGTTTCTACCACAGGTCCCCCTGCTAGTGAACTCATTCGTTATGCAGCATTTTCTTATGTCACACTACATATGCTTTTGTATTCACTCAGCTTGTAGTACACGGTATCTTAATACTAATTGTTTGTGAACATATCTTAGGTTTTATGTTTCTTCCTAATATTCCTGTTGCTGTGTCCTCCATTTTATATTGCACAACCTGTTTTATTCAGTCTGATTTTGTGTATGTATTTTAACAGTTGTTTCTATTCACATTTATATTATGTTATCTATGGATTATTTTGTAATGGTTAGCTTTTTTGACTATTTCTAAGAGCCCTTTAGGCAAGCAGCCTTTTGGATGTTTTATTCACATGCATTCCCAGTGTTTCATTATGAACATACAGAGGAGTAAGTGAAAAGGTTAGTTCTCAAGTCAAGCCATGTAATTGTTTTGGCTTTTATATTAACATATCTTATCCAATTTTCATTGTATTATTTTTTTTTAATTACATTTGTACCCCGCGCTTTCCCACTCATGGCAGGCTCAATGCGGCTTACATGGGCAATGGAGGGTTAAGTGACTTGCCCAGAGTCACAAGGAGCTGCCTGTGCCTGAAGTCGGAATCGAACTCAGTTCCTCAGGACCAAAGTCCACCACCCTAACCACTATGCCACTATGTCCTTTTATCCCATCAAATGATAATATTCATTATCTAGATTGTAAGCTCTTTGAGCAGGGACTGTCTTTTTTTTTGTATGGTGTACAGCGCTGCGTATGCCTTGTAGCGCTATAGAAATGATAAGTAGTAGTAGACGGGAGAAGGAATGACAAAAAGCTGTACTTGAGAGAAGAGGAGATCATTGGGGGCTTGGTGAGTGCATTATTTTCATAAACTCGAAACCGTTTCGTGTGCTGCTTCGCCGTGTCGGCTGGAGGGGGGGGGGCAAATGCGTGGACCCTGTTTTCTTTCTTTGGCAGGTTTTGAGGTGTCATCTCTTCCCTCCTACACTCTACCTACGTCCTCTCCCTTTCTACCTCTTAGTTTGTGGAGTAGCTCTGGAATACATAAATGGGATAAAAATTAGGCCAATACAAATGTATCGTATTTTATGTTCTAATTTAATACATTTTTGAATAGCTTTTAAATGTGAGAACCATCTTTCTCAGGTTAGGCAGAAGGTTCTGACCAGAACTAGCTAAAAGTCATAACCTCTGGTTACTACATTTTTCACCTTAAAGGTGCAGAGCTGCACCGTATCCTCTGGGTCACAGCTCAAGTGTAGGATTTGGCATCCTTCTCTGCAGGGGAGATGCTCAGAGCAAACTGGTCTTGCACTATTTCAGTAGTTCCCAAACCTGATCCTGGAGGCACTCTAGCCACCAGGGCTAGATAGTAAGTGAGGGGAGGGGGGGAGTATGTGACGGGGGTAATAGGGGGCGGAATGAGGATCCGAAAGGGGTGTGGTGGGGTGTGATGGGCGGGGCAGGGGGGGCGTGACATGTGTCCTCTTTTTCAGAGGACACAAAATGGTAATCCTACTGATAGAAAACATTTTTTCAACAAGAACTAAGTTCATTAAAAACCACAACTGAGTGCCTGATTAAGGATAAAGTTATTATTCACAACAAAATTGATCAGATTGAAAATTTTAACAGGTGGCTCAATTTGCAAATATTGAACTTTCCAAAAATGGTAGAACTGAGTTCTTTGAATTGTTTAAAAAATATTTGTCTGATATTCTCAACTACTCCTCTGACCATATTCCCCTGATAAACAAAATCTACTATCTTCCAATACCGCAAAAAAGGAAAGAGGAGGAAAAGAGAAAACCAGAGAACCAAATTCAACAAGCTTCCGGATTACAAAATTTGACTGCATTCTTGGAGCAATCCTTAACTGAAATTCATACTCGTTCTACTTTGCTGGTTTCCTTAGTCTTCGAGCAAGACCTGAACTCAGTAATGAAGCTATATTTTTAAAATGCTTTAAAAGAATTCTTGGGTGCATGAATTTGGATTTACCCGGATGTCACAAGAGCAACTCAGGAAAAACGGAGAAAGTTTCTTGCATTAAGAGAAGATACTAAGGCACTGGGAGCCAGTTTTTTACTGGTATACCCGTGCAAATGCATGATAAGATATGTGGGTAACAAATATGTTTTCTATGAACCTGACCAGCTGAAAAGTTTTATTGATTTAAAGAAAATTACCAAATGACTTTCGGGGTTGTGTTGAGTAATGTAATTTAAAAATAACCCGTGGTTTGGGTCCAGGCCTTACTTCTTAATTTGAATTAATATGATGTATGTTCTCCTCAACTTTATTGACCTCCCCCTCTAAATTAGTGGTCTAAGAAAAGAGGAATATTTACTTTAAACTAGAATTTTCTTTTTGTTATTTCAGATAATATCTCTGTGTTTCTTGTACAAGATATATCTTGTGAATAAGGTTTGAAATATTATAAATAAATAATATTTTAAAAAAGTTCACCTTTTCTGTCATTACCCCTTCTCAAATCCATTTCCCCTATTATAGGGAATCAGGGTGACTAACTTCTGCATCCCCCTTTCTGGGGTGGATATTGTTTCCTGATATTCCTGCCTGAAGTCCTGGTATTTGCATGTAGTGGATGTGATAGCATCAACTATAAGTCATTGAATGAAATAGGCCCCTACCCAAACCCCCATCAACACAAATGACCATAGTAGGAATTGAACCCAGAACCCTTGGATACAGGGACCATAATCCCAACTGAACTCCAAATATGCTGCTAAGGAATAACTGGGCCCTGTCAACACATCCTATGTGCTCCTTGCCAGACCAGCCTCCAGGGTTCCCTACCCTGTCATCTCATGGATCTCACATCCCAGGCATATCCCCCAGGGATCACCACTGACCACACCTCTCCCCATCCCTGGCTCATGACAGCCTACTGCTGCACTATACAAGCCATGTAGGATGTGCTGATCTAAAGGGCAAACCTTTTCCATACACAGGGCAACAGGAGCAGCAGACTGGCCCCGGAGCAGCAGCAGCAGTAGGCGGCGCCAGCCCCAGAGCAGAAGGAGCAGCAGGCAGTGGCAGCGGCCCCAGAACAGGACCAGCAGCAGGCGGTGGCAGCCCCAGAGTAGGACCATCAGGCAGCGGCCCCAGAGCAGGCGCAGCCCTGCTTGACCTGGGGGAATGGGAGGTGCTGGGACCCCAGGACGACCCCTTGGGAGGACATGCCCTCTCAAGGGAGAAACAGAGGAGGAGGAGGACAGACATGTGCAGCATCTCCCCCCTGCCACAGGACAACATGGCTGCTCTACTGCACCTCTTCAGCAAGTGGCTGCCATTCAAATCTACTTGCTGCCGGAGGTTGCTGGACTGAAGCAGCAGATGGGATCCCAAATGCTACTCTTGCTGCTGGTGCTGCACCTCATACAGAGGGGGGCAGAGCATCAGGCCCACCATCAATATGGGCCAAATATAATCCACTCAACCCCCCAGTTTGTACATATTGTTTAACAATACTAAATGTTACTAGTTTTGCCATACCAATGTATGTATCTCTACTTTGTGCATAATGTGGTGATAGCCTGACATGCCAGGTTGACTGCACTTGGGCTGCTAAACGTACTATGCATCCCATGGGAAAGGGTAACTGCATAAAAGAGGTGGGAAGAACACCATAGAGGGGTGGGGAGTGTGCAAAGGGCCCTTTGTGTGCACAAGCCTAGCATTTCCTGCACAATGTCAAATGCTGTACCAGTGGCCGAGGCACCAATGGTCTCTGTAGCAAAGGAAGGCCCTGTAGGCCTCCAAAGTGCCCCCCTTCCACCCCCACCACCCCAATCCATCATGTTTTGGGTCTCGATGAGCCCCATTTGGGGTAATATCAACTGCCTTATGGCTTTCACCAGGCTGTGATACTATTTGAACTAAGGTGGCTCCCCACAGCACTAGATACTGGGTCTCCTAAAAAAAACCCTCCTGGGTAAGAGGGTGGAAAACATACGTGCAGTCTCCCTCATCAATCCATTCTTGCATCTCATGGCTGTAGGCCATGTGGCATTAAGAACTTTTTTTAGGCCTATCAGGGGCTCATTATAATTGGCCTTTTAGGTCCTGTGGGAAGTCTGGCCCCTTAGTTGGTGAGATGGGCAGGACTGCTTAGCCACTGGATGCACATGTGTCTGCAGATTATTGGACTGGAACCAGACAGCCCAGTCTCTGCCCTCTTAACCCAGCTTGGGAACAGCTACACCTCTAGACACCCTACAACATCAGCTTACCTTTGTGTCCTCTGGGGATTAGGGAAAGGTCTCTAATGTAGAAGCAATAAGGAAGATGATCCCTAAATGTGGCAACAGTCACCCTGATATAGCAATTTAGAGCAGGACATGGTATGAGGCAGACTGGCCACATACCCTGCCAGAAAACTGTATAATTGTCTGTGTCCTGAGGTGTAGCTGGGGGCATCACCTTTTGCTAAAATACCTATGCTGCCACTAGATATGTGGTTTTATCAAGTGCTGGGGTTGATGGAACTGCATGGTATTTGACAGAAAACATTGGTGGCCACTGTAAGAGGGAAACGGGAGCTAAAGGGAGAATCCTGCTAGTCCCTCCACCTTTCCCTCTTATTCCGGTGGAGAAAACTTGATGCTACTAAAGATTTCCCCAGTAGAGGGTGCTGGGACTCAGTTTAGCCAAGAAGAGGGGAAGATTCTAAATGGGGAAGGGCAGGTCCAGAAAAGCCCTGGTCGTGCTGCCCAGTGAGGGGGAGGTTTCCTGGGAAAAAGCAGGGCTACACAAAACCTCTGGTTGAACCAGAAGGTGGTGGAAGGGAAGGGATGACCTGAGCCAACCCATGGAAATGGAGGAATACCCTGGACCTGAGGAAGCTAATAAGGAAACTATGAGTTATGAGGAGGAGATGGAAATCCTAGCAGCACTTAAAGTAGTGATCAGCAGGGCCTCAGCAAAAGCCCCATGAGTAACATCAAGGACAGATAATTTTTACCTCTTGGCTGGCAGAGGTGGGGAGGGGAACATAATTAAGTTCAAGCCTGCTTCTTTGTGATTAATGAGTGTTTTGGGTGTGCTGGGAGTTTGAGCCCTAGGCTTGTATAACAGGATCTCAAACTCTACAATTTTAGAGGTAATTTGTGATACTAAGAACTGAAGAGAATTTTGGACTTAAGCATTTGATATTTGATATGTCTCTTTTTTTAGGAGGGGAAAATTATTTATTCAAAAGTAAAGCAGCTGAGAGCTCAATAACCCTGAAAGACTGTGTTAAGAAGACTGTGTTAGGACCAACCAAAACAAGGAAAGTAAACAAGACTGTTTTGGTTAAACGAATTGATTTGCATAAAGCTCCTCCCGGGCCTTAATGATTTTTTTTTAAATTTCTCTTTCCCAAGAAAGGAGGGGAAGGGGTGAACTGAGCAAATAAGAGCCATCTAGCCTCTGACAAGGGGGAATTTCTTTTGAACCAGAGGGGAAGGAAAGACTCTTATGATTGCTCACTCTGAGCCTAAAGGGAGCCTTCAAGGTTGACTTTGAAAGGGGACTAAAACACTTGAAAGAGAATTTTCCTATGGATTCTTTTCTTGTGGAAAAGTTCAGACTTCCTAGTGCCTCCTGTTGAGAAGGAGGAAATGCTGTATGAATACTTCTTGTTTGAAAGGGAGGAGCCTATTGGAGTTTCTGCCACACTTCCCTGGATGGAGGAAGTGTTATCAGGAGCAACTCAAGATGTCACTTCCTGTTGAAAGAGAAGCACATCACACCACTTGCCATGTCGGTCCATAAGTCCAGCTACATCAGCTACATGCTGGAGGCTATAATCTGGGTTGCATGACAGGTCTAATATGACACAGAACACACACACACACACACACACATATATATATATATATGTGTCGTGGTGTGGTAATGTAGAAGGCCACATGTTCTTTACAACCTGTATTAATACAACTGCCCCATTACCCCTCTGACCATACAGCCCCACTCCCTTTGGACACAAATCGCAGAGCTGCCTAAACAAAAGGTATGTTGTCTTGCACTAGCAATCCACCTGGTAAAAACCTGCAGATATGCATAGAATGTGCCTAGACTATAGTTTACGCTCTGTTCAGCAGGCTACCTTACCCACAATCAACATGGCACAGGGCCAGGAAGGTCCTGCAAACAGCTGGGTCATACATGAGAATGTGTCAGCAATGGTTATACGTTGGTGAGGAGGAAAGGGAAAACATACCCACAAGAGTCAAGAGTTAAAGGAACCATTAGATACATGTTTATTTTATCACAATTGCAAAACAATCAGGTACTGAACAGCAGGGGAGCTTGCCCATAAGAATAAGTAGCCTCAATCTGGGAGAAGCAGGGCATAGGCCAAGGGAACTATATAGGCACCAGGCTGAAGCCACCTCCATGAGATATAGAGCAAGAACTGAAAGCCCTCCCTTCCCCTCCCCCTGACTTATGGTCTTAACCCTGTGAGAGGCCTCACCTGTGGCCAGATAGAAAATGTTTTGCAGGACTGGATAGAAAAGGTTCACATTTGCCTATGGATGATTGTAGGAGTGTGTTCACTGCTCTGGAAATGACAATCAGTACATACAATGGTTCCTCCCCCCCCCCCCCCCCCCCCCCCAACCCTGAGAATGGGTGGGCACCTGACAAAAGGGGACTGAGGTTCACCACACAAATAGGGATGGAGCCTGCTGGAGAGACACATGATGTGCAAAGTGGGAGCAAAGCTGCCAGATGTGGACGCCCTTGAAGCTGGTGAAAATAGAAGTGAGATCTGAATCTTGAGAAAAGGCACAGAATGGGGAGCCTTTGGCTCTGAGAGAAGAAGGTGCACACATCCATTCATAGGGCCTCTCCCCCTACCTTTTTCGGGTAGCCACAACTGATTGTGTTCAATTGAGAACAAGACATCTGAACATAGATATGATAGTGAAACAATTGTTATCACTATCATAGTCCACTGTATCAGAGTCTACTCATTTACATTCCTGCTGACCAGATGCAGTGCTCAGTCCTGTCCTGAAATAAGAAAGAAGTGTTTGGTTAGTACCTACATAGGGCATAGCACGTTTTAAGTCAGCTACCTAGCAGAAGGGGAAGCGGTGACAGAGAGGTTTGTGCTTACCTGCAATCAATGGGAAAGAAGGAGAGCCTATCTGGCTGAAGGATTCCTAGGTGCAGCTGGCTGATCCTAGAGGGGAGAGAATGAAGAGTCAGGTATGGGAAAGTCTGAGATGATAAGAAGGCCCCACCCCATGATTTGAAACATCATAGGAACAGGGTGTATTAAAGGATAGGCCAAGTAGGTCCGTGCCTTGGGCCCAAAAAATTCAGGGAGGCCCACTGTGATGCGCCGATCCGTTGACCACAGCCAGCTCTGCCTATGGACCAGGTGAGGCTCTGGTCCAGGGCACTGGCATTAAAGGGGCACCAAAAGCCAAGCTCATGACGTCACCTGGCCCATATCTCTCCGCCCCTGCCTGCCCACACATGGTCCAGCATATCTCTGCCCCTGCTCACCCAAATGTGGTCCGGCATCTCTCCGCCCCCTCAATGGCTCTGTTTCCTTTTTTCCCATTTATTTTTCAGTAAAATCAAATTCATTAATGCAGCCGTGGCAGCACAACTGACAAGCTGCCTGTGGCCGACACCTGGCCTTCCCTCTGATCCATCCTGCCACAAAACGCCTAGCCACCCACCTAAGGTTACCCTGCAGACACTCCAGAGGGTCCATCCCCAGCACAGCTCAGGTCCACCTGCACCTGCCGCTCGTGCTCTACACTAGCACCCTCCTCCCACCGACTGGGTCACAACTGAGTGAGTCTCCCACTCTCAAATTATCCCCAGTGATTTCTAGGTTACTGGAGCCACACTTCCAGTACATAAGTATATAAGTATTGCCATACTGGGACAGACCAAAGGTCCATCAAGCCCAGCATCCTGTTGCCAACAGTGGCCAATCCAGGTCACAAATACCTGACAAGGTCCCAAAAAAGTACAAAAACATTTTATACTGCTTATCCCAGAAATAGTGGATTTTCCCCAAGTCCAATTTAATAATGGTCTATGGACTTTTCCTTTAGGAAGTTGTCCAAACCTTTTTTAAACTCTGCTAAGCTAACCGCCTTTACCACATTCTCTGGCAATGAATTCCAGAGTTTAATTACATGTTGAGTAAAGAAATATTTTCTCTGATTCGTTTTAAATTTACTACTTTGTAGCTTCATCGCATGCCCCCTAGTCCTAGTATTTTTGGAAAGCATAAACAGATGCTTCATGTCTACCCGTTCAACTCCACTCATTATTTTATAGACCTCTATCATATCTCCCCTCAGTCGCCTTTTCTCCAAGCTGAAGAGCCCTAGCCGCTTTAGCCTTTCCTCATAGGGAAGTTGTCCCATCCCCTTTATCATTTTCATCGCCCTTCTCTGTGTCAGGATTGCAGGAGGTCAGGATTGCTGGACATACTTAAATTAATATGAAACCAACTTGACATACTTAGATTAATATTAAACCAGCTTCTGACTTCTGATAACCCCCCCCCCCCCCTCAGGAATCACTAAGGATAGCAAATGGACCAAATGTTGCCCAAATGGCTGATAGCCCTGTTGTTTCTCAATTACTCCTGATTAGCATACCTATGTCCTCTCTGGGCATCTGGGAGCAGTGCTCTTGGTGAGAACAAAAGAAAGCCAGACAGATAGATAGGCTCCAGAATTAGGGACTTCAAAGAGGGGAACCTGTGAAAATGGTCACCTTCCTGACTTCAGAAAGCAAACTGGAGTTGGTAAAGGAAAGAGCTGAAATCAAAGGCTGGGAAGAAATAATTTTTTTGATCGCTTTCTGTTCCTGAGGTATAAAGCAGAAGCACACGGCTCTGCTCAGGTCACTTCTCTCTCTGTCTTTCTCTCTGCACACAGCCATCTCCAGCCACCAGAGCCCCGGCTCTGGCCCCCCTTTCTTCCCCAGCTCTACCCCAAAGCTTTCTCTCCCAGAGCACATGGCTCTGCTTTCTTAGGCTATTTTCTTCTTTCTCCACACACACACACACACACACACTACCAGCCCTACCTCAAGGCTTCCCTCTTTCGCTGCACCCCCCCCCCCCCATTCTTACCTGTCTCACCTTGATTCCCCTCTAAGCCCACATACAGATACAGCATTGCAATATTTACCTGTACTAAGTGCTGTGATCCTATATATGCAAATACAGTATACTTTCTATATATATCCAAACCCGTGTGGATTGTGTATTCTTTGGGAATCCACTGCCTCTGTGAACTGGACCCAAGACCATCCCTAGACAATGATTGCTGACATATGGGGGCTCCGTCTCAGGTTTCGCTGGGTAAGTATGGACATTTTTTTTTGCATGTTTTTGATATGTACTTCTAGGTGTGTTAGGGGGCATTGAAAGTTGAATTAATGTAATGCTGTGTTTGGGGCTGCTCAGAAAAGACTGCTAGATCTGAAGTGTAAACAGTCCCACATTTAAGACACTACATATCTTTCTTTTGTAACCACTTAATGTTCTGTCACTTTATACTATTTCTCTATTCGGCCAGTCTCTGTCTTGGTGAAAGTCAGCTCAGCCTGACAGGAACTGACAGTTGGCATATCTAATCTTTTAACACCTGCCTTGCTTAATCTATATTCATTCTGAACTGTCTCTCCAGTCCCTCTTCTCTATAAAAGAGGGCATTTCCAACTCCAAGAACCACACAGAGCTAGTTCCATATCTATCTATCTATCTATCTATCTATAGAGAGAGAGAGAGAGAGAGAGCTTGTGAAGAGTAAGGGGCTATCCTGTCCTGGGTAGGCCACTAGGTGGCCCTGTTCCCATAGAAATGGTGGAAAAGGTCCCGGTCATGTCATTATTGAGGAGTCCACCAGGGGAGCCAGTAGGGGAATGTCCAGGTGGAGGTTGCTAGGACCAAGGAGAGTCCTGGGCTAGAAACAGGTGTAGGTAGTTATGGGCTGGATCCTGCCTGGAATTAGGGGGAAGAGCCTGGAGGAGGTGGAGAAGCTAATTAACCACCTTATACCTGCCTGAGTAGGGAAAGAGAAGCGAAGAAGCTGGGACCTGGCAGCTTGAGGAAGAAGATCCCCTTTGAAGGTGCTGGCTGAACTTTGTGGACTTTTTGAAACTATCTGCTGAAAAGGTGACAGCTGCACTACCAGCTGAGAAAGTCTTTAAATGAAAAAGAAAATGCTTTTGTAGGGCTGTTAGAACTATGAAAGTTTGGGGAACTGCTTTAAGTATGGAAAGGGTTTAATTAGAAGACTCTGAGTAACTGCCTTTTGTTATGTTTGAGTTGAAGAAGAAATGTTTTGAGTTCAAGAAGAAATAAGCCCTGAAGAGTATGTGAAATGGCCACTAATAAAAACCTTTGCTTATAAGAAGCCTGGTGTTGGTGAACATTTGTGAAGGAAGCTAAGAAGGGTCAGCCCTGGCCAGGTCCTGGAAAGGTGACCAGTTCACAATATATATATCTATAAAGAAACTAGCCAGGCCCTGGTAACAATAAAAAGTATTTTTCAGCAGCCTCAAATATGGACGCTTTGATCTTAAAGAACTAAAGGTAATGGTACAGACTTATTGTAACAAAAAGGGAGGCCCATATAACGGGGAATTCCAAGAGGATTCCTGGTATAACATCCAAAAACAAATAGTACACCATTCCCAAAAGTTCAAAAAGAAAACAAATAAATGGAAATGTCTTTTTATACAAGGCCTGTGTAGGGGGCTCATTAGTTTGAAACAGGAAAATGCAGAACTGACCACTCAGTGCACTCAGTTAACCAGGGACCTACAGGAAGCACAAGTTTGCATTTCTATGCAACGGGCATAAGTTGTGCAAACCACAAACTCCTTCTTATATGTAAATGAACAATTGAACGAGGCTAAAACAGAATTAAAACATTTAAAAAGTAAATGTGCCTCAAAGGACCAGATTAACTCTGTGAACTGGCAGGGCCCGAGCCCCAAGTATTTCTCCCTCAGCATCTCCGGCCTATGAAACACCCTACAAGCCAGATTTTCAATTAATAGAACCACAAAAGAACACAGAAGTGTGTGTAGTGGAGTTGAGAAGTGGGGGCAAATCTAAGACTGAAAACACTGAATTAAGCACTCAGACATGCACAGATGAGGAAACCCCAGGCTCAAGCACTAACCTGAGGGACAGGGAGAATTCTGCAGACACAGACTGAGTCCAGTACAGACCCCAGAACACCAGTAAACCTGGTACTGTATGACTCATTAAAGGATAGTGACATTGAAAGGATAATACAGAAGATCGGCCCTATGCCTTTTAATATGAATGAATGGTGCAAATGGGCCACTGATATTCTGATTCACTAGGAAAGTATAAGAGGAAAATGTCTGACTTTGACAGACTTATGCACGTGGCTTTAGGACCCCAGTATTTTAAAGTAGGATCTCTCACCCACCCATATCAGTTGGTGAAAAAGGGTCTTGAGCAATTATTTTGCTGTACTCAAATGCAAGCATTTAGAACACTTGCACCCCTGCCAAATGACACACTAGAACAATTTGCACACAGATTGTGGGTACTGGAAACAGCCTTTCGAGACCAGGAGGGGTGGCCCAAAACAGAACATTATGGTCAGGAACATCATAAAGCATTTTTATTGGAAATCCTATCCCCTGAGATTACTAAACATCTCCGATTGTTTGCTGAGGATCCCAAAGAAACTCCTTTTGACACGTTAATGCTCAGGATTGGATCTGTGTGGAAAACTCAGCCATCCCAGGTAATTACTGTGTCAGAAGCGAAGAAATGGCAAGCAGAAGGGCCCTCCCACAGCAATAGGTCAGGAAACACAGGACAGGCCCCCTGGAGAGGGCAGGGCAGAGGTAATTTTAGAAATTCCTCAGGCTACATACCGTTTCATGAACTCAAAGCACAGAGAGATCAGTTAGCACAGCAGCAAATTAAATGGGAGCAAGATAAATATACCTTGCAGCTAGAATTAGACAGAATAAAAAGTGAATTGATAGCTGCCTAGGATAATCAAGAAAAAAAGGATTAGGGATGTCCTGATCTCTAGTGTCCAAATATCAAAAATTCCCAAGTCTTTTGTGCCCAGCCTGACTCCTTTCACATACCTGAGCACGCACTTCCAGCACCTCAGGAGAGGGGAAAGGAGACAGACTCAGAATATAAATTAAAGTTTGTGGCACCCTTGATATTCGACACTTGCGGCCGCCCCAATGTGAACAGCAGGATAGGGGTTCAGGATAAATTAGCGTTGATTGACACAGGGGCTGGAATCAGTTTTACAAGTAGGGCTTCTCCCACTGCAGACCAGGAAAATGTGCAAACATATAAAATCCAAGGAGTCAATGACACAGTTACCAACTGTGTGGTTATCCCAGTTAAATGGGGTATCCCGGTGCAGATGCAGAGGGAACATGATAATGAAATTTTGGAAACCAATGCCTCCACTATAGTGAGCACAGAAAAGGAGATAATTGGAATTGATGTCCTCAACCAGTTAAATTTGGTAGTGGATATGGCTAATCTTACTTTGTGGCAATGTATTGGATCTCCAAAAATGTCTACAATTGTGGTGCATGAAGTAATTCCCATGCATTTGGCCACACAATGCACAAAAGCTGACCAACAGTATGATCTGAGTGTAATTCCCACAGAGGTTACAGACATCCCTGTCTGGGCACAAGACAAACTAGAATGTGGCAGAATGTCCACAGAAATCCTGTTGGAGGGTGAGGATCCTCCGCCACAAAAGCAATATCCAGTACCTCATCAGGCAATAGAACCCATAGCTAAGATTTGTATAATTATACTACAGCAAGAGGCCCTCACTGGATGCCCACCGGAAGGGTGGAAGGCCAGATTTTAGGACTAAGGCTGTAAAAATACCAGCTTGGTTTAAAAATCTATGACTGGCTGAGCAAGGACATGCTTTTCCTGTAAGTTAATATGTGTCCCCGCTTGGGATCCATCCACTGGAATAGTGGTGGGTCAATTTACATACCTTAAACAGCTTAAACTGCTAAAAGGCACTGACTAGGCCTCATTAGAATTTAGTGTGACATTCAAAAGCAGTGCAAAAGCCAAGATCAAGGAATTGATGCTAAAATCCTAAGTCAGATCACAAGATGATATAAGACAGAGATGTCCATGTTTGGATGTTTGGATGTCCGTATCTAGGGAAGTGTTTACAAAAAGGGAGCTGTCCAAGAGAGGAGGGAGACTTTCCTGTGAGCAGGGTCTTGCTTAAGAAGCGAGCTAAAGACAAAACCATGTTAGCAAGATAGAAGCTACTCATTAGCATGAGCCAATCAGTGACAACCATGACATTAGCATAGATCCAATCAGGTATATCTACTGTCATATTATCCATATCCTGAAGGCACTTATAAAAATCAGGGTATTTCCTGGTTTGAGTTAGAGAGACAAGGGTTGGCACTCTCTCTCCAAGGGAAACCAATGTGTCCAACAAAATTGACAAATTTCCTAGTTGCTTTCCCTTGTAAAACCTCCAATTGGTAAAAGAAATTATAAAACATTAGCAAATAATTAACACCTGTTTGTAGCTTATTATATTCCTATAATTAATTGATTGTACATGCCTGTTGTCAATCACTGATTTGACTTATACCTTAGCAAATAACTCCTCATTCCAAATGATGATTTGTGGGCTTCACTTAATGATCAAAGGCTGTAAGTATAAATGCATTGTATAACTTGTAATCTAAATCCAGTTTGTCATAAGGCTGGTATCTTTTCCTTAGACCTAACGTCATCCTTAGAGGCAATAACTCCTTGATTACCCCAGTACTAGTGTTATTTAGAGATGGAGTCAGATTAAGGTCACTCTAGCCTTCTTGGGGGGGGGCTTGGGACCCCCCAATTCTCAACATTGGTGACCCTCCGTTCGATTTGAACACGCCACCAGAATTTTTGTCAAAGTGGGGTTACTTATAGTTCTTGACTAAAATTCTGTTGTTTTATCTTCCAATTGATTGCTGTCCCTCATAAAGATCCAGAATTTCCTCCCCGGTGTTTCATACCCCTTATTACAGCATTCTGCTTTCTCTCTCTAAGCTTTCACTCCTTCCTGTGGTTAAGCCACTGTCAATTTCCCTTCCGTTATACTTTCCTATCGCAGTCAGTGAATTCTGTCCGTCCTTTCGTATACTCAGTTCTTTTCTCCCTGTTCTCCTGTCCCTCTTCCTCTTATGTTCATTCTCGTTATGTTCTTCTCCATCCCTGGCCGTTTTGATTGTGGTCCTACTCTGGTCTGTGATACTCAAGGTAGTTCTCTATAATCTTCTATCTCTCCCTTCCAATCATTCTGGTTTGTGTGGTATCTGTCTTATGCTTCAACACTGACAGGCTTGCCCCCACCTCTGTTCCTGCTCCCTCAGATGCTCACTCTCGCCTATTCTGTTTCTGGCCACTGTTGATTTCTCCCCATCCCTGTTAGAAACTGTCCTGATGTGTTGTTGTGCACGATTTATTGTTTAAATCTTCTTTCTAGTTGTGCGTTGGCTTCACATTTAAAACTGCGTAGTAAGTCTTGCTTCCTTATCTTTCTGTTACTGCCAGACTTTATGGGCACTCTTTCTCCGCCCCCCCTTCCTTCCTGTCATACAGCTTTCATAGCATAATTTTTGGCTGAATTTATAAACTGCTGTTTTATTTTTGCTTTCTAAAACTGTTTCTGAGACTTTCAGAATTAAGATGCTTTATTTGGCAATCTAATCTGTTGCCCGGTTTCGTTAAAACTCAGAGACAGGGTTTTTTTTTTTTGTTTGTTTTATGCTGCAAGAGACAGTTTGGTAGATCTTATCGTGTTCCACAATGTGGTTATGAAGTTTCAAAGGTTTGATTAATACAGGAGTTCACGATACTAAATCTTATCTCTATTTCTCCTGCGTAGTCCCTTTCCTTTTTTTTACTGCGACATTTTTTTCACTTCCCCTTTTCTCGCTTGGGCGTAAACTTTTTTCCTGTTGTACTCCTGTACAGACTGTTTCTAAGATGCTCATTATTGCTTGGTAACAGTTTCCGGTGCTTATTTCCTGTTTCACTGAATCTATTGCCAGTCTGTCAGCCTGATTTCAATTTCTCCCTTACATTCTATTTTTCAAGTGGGTAGAGCCCCTGCTATTGCTGCACGTATTTTATGGTTTCTGCATTTATCCCTTAGCTGGTGATTGTTTTAGCAGTTTTTTCAGCAGGTGCCTAGCCGTCCTTCTCTTACTTACTCTCCTCCAGCACTGCCCCTCCCTTTCTTGATGGTTGCTCTGTCTCAGTCTCTAGTGGTTTTGCACTTTTTTTCCCCCTTGCTATCCTTTATATTAGCTTAAATAAGACTTGCTCACCATGCTGTTACAGGGCTTTCAAAATTTATTTTGTGTATATTTCATGGACTGCTTATTGATTGATATGTTAAATCCATTTCTCTGAGCTATCTGCCAGCGTTAAGTTTAGCTCAGCCTTATACAACTGCTTACTTATTGGTTCGCTACGGTTGTCTGTCAATATTTTAATCCCACCCACTTCCCTTTTTAGGCATGATACTTTCTTTCAGACTTTCGTGCTTGAATTGCAGTGCTCATTTTTGTATTTTGATTTGTGGCTGAAACTACACAACTTTTTACTTGTTTATTTCTAATTAAATTGTCTTCTTCACTCCTGACATAACTGAACGAATGAATTTGTACTGTTTGCTTTTGCATTATAGGCTTCTTCACTGTCAGCTGTTCCGTTCTAATGCTTTTGAGTTTCCTTCTCCTGGTTTGTTGAGTGGAAAATATATTGTCTAGTGAATGATGAACGTGGAATTTTTCACATTTTTTGTCCTGACTAAGGTGTTCCAACTAAAGGCTCTTTTTATGACTGTGCCTTCCCCGAAGAGCTTACATTTGTTTTGTTTTGCTTTGGAATATTTCGTTTTTTCTCTATTTTTCTACCACTTCTATAGTAATTTTCAGGGGCTTTTCCCCGGGACATACTATACTTTTATTGTTTTCTTATATACTAGTGTCACGCTATAATCATTGGGTTCGATACCGATGCCTGGGGCTTACATCCATCAAAGGTTACCCTTAAATGGATGACGGTATCTCAATTAGTAGAAGCAGACTTCCATTCCATTTTCGGAGTGGCCTGCGGATTCGGCTTTATTGCCCACATATGAGTTACCTAGTTCAGATGACCGCGGGAGCAATATAGAGACGTCTGAGGCTTTTCGTTGCGAGTTTGGACAAGTTAACGAGGGCTTCTCAATATTTTTGAACTGTTAGTGGTAGACGAGCAAACTCCTAACTTTTTCAATGTTTTAGGAAGGTTAGTAGTAGAAGAGCAGACTCCTAACCAGGTTAGTGGTAGAAGAGATGACTCCTGACCATAAATTTTTGCTTGGTTTATAAGGTTCATTGTGGAGGTTAGTTGTAGAAGAGTAAAACTCCTAATCAGCGGAAACTCTGTGGACCGCTGCTCCTTGATTCATGATACCTTGTTCGCTGGTTTCTTGAGTTCTTTTGGGAGTGTTTGCGATATCCCTTTTTGGGGATTCTACCATGGGTTGGAACCCATGGCCAATAGTAGCAGGAATAACTCTTGGCAGGCAGTAGCAGCAGAGAACACTCCTGTCTTTAGAAGCACACTCTGGGGAGTAGTTTTCATTAATTAGGGGTAGAGTAGTATAAATATATAATAGCTGACACTACGTATTTATTTACTTTTGTACTGTCTCTCTAGGCATATTTCTGTTTACAGTTTTTGTCTTGCTTTCTCCTAATGTCACTTGTGGTCAAAGCGTGGAACTGTCCGCCAATTAGTAATTTTTATTTTAGGTCCCTATGTTGGAGTACATTAGCAGATGCATGAGTATGAATGTGTTATGTCTCTGCATGTTCTACTATCAGAATAATCATCGCATGTTTTTGTACACTGTTAGCACATTATCATTTCAAGATCTCCCTGTTATCTCTGAAGCTGCTCTTTGAACCACTGACCTTGTACCAGGTTCTAGGTCTGGTCAATATATATATTATTACAATAGTTCATTTTTTTCTATAGCATGTTACAGGTCTGAAGCTCATTTGTAGACCACTTGCTCACTAGGTCCCGTGGTTATACATATTGGGTGATGTTGTTCACTACCCATTATGTCATATCTTCTGCAACCAACACCAGATACTGGTGATCTGACATCTATTCAGATCTCTGGTAAGGACTTTCTGGAACAAACCTTTCTATTTTGCGGTTGACCTCCCTATGCCACCGAGAGTTCAGAAGGGCATAGTGATCCCGCCAACTGTTCTCTTTCTCAATTGATTTTCTGCGCTGGAGATTACATTGTATGAATCGTGAGTATATTTTCATTTATTGTATGTGTTACTATTAAGCTTGCCGTTGTATACTTTCATGGCATGTTGGATTAGCTCTAATTTGAATGTTTTATTTTACCAAATTTAGGATTAAGATTTTGTCCTCAATACACAGGGACGCCTCTGTATGTGGGACAATAACTGTGTCTGTGTATGACTGTGGTTTTCCTTTTCTGTTTGTGTGCTGTGACTTGTGATTGGCTACTGGAATATTTATTTTATATTTTTTTTTTCCTTTTGAAACCCTATACAATTCCTTAACTGTGCACAATTCCAATGATTGCTTTTGAACTACATTAAAAAATATCTTGCTTCCTCTTCTGAGCTTTAAGTTTTCTACATATCAGGATTAGGTTACAGTTTTAATTTCACGTCTATATGTTCCTGTGTGTCCTGTGATAGATGGCATATATTAAACCAGTTAATTATTAAGGAAACATTTCTTTAGTTTTAAATTTGTGCTTTAAGGTTACTCTGCGAGATTACCTATCAACTGCAGTGGTAGTAAATCTCAAAGGAGTGTTTTTTTCCAGGATTGTATATTATTTCATTTAAGCAATGTTTGTTTGATTTGTGACGTGATGTTAAATACCTGATTGTTTTTGACTTCTGGTAAATTGCTTTCACTAGAAATGCAAGCACTTTTTAGTTTTAATTTTATAGGTGTGCGTCCGTGTATGTGTTCTTTGAAAATTACATAATTGTTTCAGATATTTCCTATGAAAGGTTCTATATTATATGCCATCTAAAACACTGTTTCTTTGTGATGTTGGTTAAAATAACTAGTGCTGATGTTCACTTCCTGGTTCTCTATTGGGGATGTGTTCCGTAATAATGTATTAAGTGTTTTAATTTTCTTTTCACGTCTTATCTACTACTCTCAAACTTCCTTCCCTGCCTCTTAAAGATTTATAGTTTTAAGATATATTATTGTATAGAGTTTCAGCATTTTTGGTTCTCAAACCCCAAATGGCACAGTTAAATTTCGTTTCCGGATTCCATAATACTACGGTGCCTGCCTTATTATGTATGCAATAGGGTTCGGAGATTAACCCTTGCATAACATAATTAACTAGTAAATCTGAACTAAAGAAATTCAGGTTGCTATTATTTCAGAGCTATGTTCAGATAAGACTAGCTACAATTGCCAATTTCCTCTTCATTGAGAACCGTACCTCTGGTAGCAGATAAAGTAATAACCTTCTCCTCTTTTCCTCTCCTGAAGTATTAATTCTATGAAGACTAATTACACCAGCATGAAGTATTAATATAAAAACTTCAATTTACAGTTTTGGTCTGATGTATAGCCCTATTTTCAGTCACCATAATATCCAATGCTTGCAGTGAGCAGTAAACTCAAAATAAGCACAGGAAACACCGTTATTTCGTGATTTCCTTAGGACCGAATGACAGAGATTAACCCTTGTAGTTCTTATTTTCTCTTAAGTTCATTTTTACAAAAGCTTTGAACTCAGTATATGATACAGGAATTCATTACGTGTTTCAGATTTTTAATAACTAGATGGGTTTTTCTATGATTCTGTATTATCCTTGCTACTCTTTGTTTAGAATTCAATTTACAATATAGGCTTACAAGCTGTTCCATTTATCATATGAACATAGCCTACTGGTCAATTGTGTGCATTTATTGCATTATATCTTTAATTTTTTGAATTTTACTAAGACATGCTTCTACGTGTCTCCTGCTTATAAATTGGCTCCTCCTCTGTATTTAAAATATACTCTAAATTGTAAATTGATTCCTGGGAATATATAAGCTTATTTTTAGCTATCCCTCTGAATGTGAATCTTGATATGCTGTCATAATTTAGGGCCCAAATTGTGAAAGCATAGAAAGGATCAGTTTAAAATTTAATATAATTTTCATTTTCCAAATTGGCTGTGAACTATTACAGAGGACTATAGGTTATTGTCCTTCTCATTTGACCTATTTAAACCTTGTAAAGGTCACGTGAGGAGGCCTCATAGAAATATATAGTTTTTACATCTTTCTTTTCTGATATTGGCTTTTCTCTATCTCTCTAAATATCATATTAAGGGCTGTATTTTCCTGGAGCAGACTCTGACCACAATGTTTCCTCAGACTATGCTGACTTCCTGTGCCAGCAACATCTCATCTACAGAGAAAAATTGTTTTCTACTTGTAACTTATGATTTTATATATTGAAACTATGCTCCACATACTGGTGCACCAAGGAACTAACAATACATTCTTTGATTTTTTCTTTCTAATGATCCTGTGCTAAGATTTAAATACTAGGCATTACTTGTATGTCATCTCTATTTAATCAGTACTGTAGGTTGACTAAAGACTGCAAAACCAATTCCTGATCTACCACCTCTATTCCAGTTTAGTACTTCTACTGCAACTGACCTCTGGCAAGAAAAAGGAGCACCAACTTCTCCAATGAGAATTTTCTTTTGTCCAAATGAAGTCATTAATTTAGACCTTCTTGGTTATGCACTTAAATATTCTACTGTATTAAATATTTTTGCAGGCTCATCTTTTCCAAAACCTACATGACACTTTACATATGAGCTCTCTGTTACAACAGACAGCGACCGTGATTCCAGAAGATACTTCCAACCTGGACTAGTTATGAGTTTTAAATTTCTGCACATTAGTCTTCTGCTTTGATTATGACTATTTCCTAAGCTACCCTTCTTTCTGGATCATCTAACTCATAAGTCCTGCTGGCCTCCTGCAACTGAGGGCCCAACCCTTGGTGAATGTTAGTCATCGCAGGTGAAGATTCCATATCTATTGGCAATAGATTGCAACACATTGCCCTCCATACATCAATAACTTGAACATTTACCATCATCTCTAAATTTTAATTTTTACTCTTTTCTTTTGTTCCATATACTTAACCATTGTTATTTGATCATGTCTTCGTAATAATTACCAATCTGTCTCGCACATTATGCAAGCCAGAAGTGGGGATATATTATGCAAATCCCAATTCCAAATCCCAATTGCAAATCCCAATTCCAAATCCCAATTCCCAATCCTTACCTATTTATGTAAATTGGTTTCCCTTTTGTTTTTGCACTTAATTAGCACTGTTTTCTCCATGTTTACATTGTCTTTCATTTCTCTTGACATTTATTCAATTCACACTGATTATGCCCACCAAGATATGGCAATGTATCATTCAGGCATACAGTCATTTTGCTTATTCCTTTGCTAAACTCTGACTCTTGAAGGACTAATTATGATTGTGCATGCCTAGAATAAAGACTTGGAAAGATCCAAGTTTGTACACCACAAGTACGTCTTCAAGATCTATCCAGGCCCAAATGATGTTAGATCCCCCAAGATTGTGGCAATAACCTTTACACCTTGCAAACTACTGGATCACAAGTTTTGGGTCCATGTGAAAGATATACGGGTTTACTCAGCCGTAGAACCAGATGTTACCAGCCTACCCATCTCAAGACCAGCCACTTCCTTCAGCAGGCCAGCCTGAAAACCCAGCCCTGTTAGATCTTCCAGATCTCCGTCCAGATTCTTCAGTGCTTCCACCGCCTCAACCATGAACGATGAAAGAGACTTTAGAACTGATACTTAATTTGAGAATTACTGTTGCCGTTTATGGACATTATAGATTCATATTTTGTTTTATTTTCAGTTTAGCAGTAATCCTGTCTATATAATGAAAAGGTTTTATTTTTATTTTCCTAATATTTCCTGTATTGTTCTGATTGTTTTTCTAAGAGTTTAATTTAAATTGAAGTTGATATTGCTCAGATACAAGGGTAACATCAAACCCTAATACTGGCTCTGATATCATAATGTAGGTGTAAACCCTGTTAGTATCAACCAGTTATGCAATTGTTTAACTTTGGTGTAGGCTTACTTAAGCTGCATGTCTTTCTGTAGGTTTGACTAAGCTCCAAGTGGGGTAACGGATATATAAAATGCTTCCCATACTTCCAGGTCATTATGCATATGTCAAGATACATGCATGACCTTTGTTAATATAAATTTTCCTAGGATTGACCCTTTTTGCTGGATATGACAACCTCATACTTGTTTAAGGATTCTGAATACCTACAACCTAAAACAGCCTGCAATCTGAGTACTAACCATATATTTGTTGAGCCACCATAACAATGCTTAATCAAAACCACTATTCCTTCCGAGGACCACTGAGATACATACATTAGATTATCTCCCCATGTACTATGCAACAGATACAATAGAAGTCATAGAAAGACCTGAAAGTGTTTATTAGTACGATCCACCTTAAATTGCTATTACCCACATACCTATACTTCATGAGATTTTGTAGATGAACTAATGGATTTGTCCCATTCATAAAACCTCTCTCACTACAGGTTTGAGTAAGCCTCAAGAGGGGTAACATCAAGATTAAGGCCCAAGGGATTGGATAATATAAAGGGAATTCCATATGCCCAAATAATATATAACCTGAGAATGAAGTTTCCTATCTTGCACCATACCTTCTAGCAATTTGTAAGACCCAAACTCCCCCTCTCGTTTGATAGCTTGCCACCTTCTGGAATGGATGATGACGAGCTTGACGAGCTTTGTGTCACCCCTCCTCAGAGGGGGTGACAAGTGGGGAATGTATAATTATACTACAGCAAGAGGCCCTCACTGGATGCCCACCGGAAGGGTGGAAGGCCAGATTTTAGGACTAAGGCTGTAAAAATACCAGCTTGGTTTAAAAATCTATGACTGGCTGAGCAAGGACATGCTTTTCCTGTAAGTTAATATGTGTCCCCGCTTGGGATCCATCCACTGGAATAGTGGTGGGTCAATTTACATACCTTAAACAGCTTAAACTGCTAAAAGGCACTGACTAGGCCTCATTAGAATTTAGTGTGACATTCAAAAGCAGTGCAAAAGCCAAGATCAAGGAATTGATGGCTAAAATCCTAAGTCAGATCACAAGATGATATAAGACAGAGATGTCCATGTTTGGATGTTTGGATGTCCGTATCTAGGGAAGTGTTTACAAAAAGGGAGCTGTCCAAGAGAGGAGGGAGACTTTCCTGTGAGCAGGGTCTTGCTTAAGAAGCGAGCTAAAGACAAAACCATGTTAGCAAGATAGAAGCTACTCATTAGCATGAGCCAATCAGTGACAACCATGACATTAGCATAGATCCAATCAGGTATATCTACTGTCATATTATCCATATCCTGAAGGCACTTATAAAAATCAGGGTATTTCCTGGTTTGAGTTAGAGAGACAAGGGTTGGCACTCTCTCTCCAAGGGAAACCAATGTGTCCAACAAAATTGACAAATTTCCTAGTTGCTTTCCCTTGTAAAACCTCCAATTGGTAAAAGAAATTATAAAACATTAGCAAATAATTAACACCTGTTTGTAGCTTATTATATTCCTATAATTAATTGATTGTACATGCCTGTTGTCAATCACTGATTTGACTTATACCTTAGCAAATAAACTCCTCATTCCAAATGATGATTTGTGGGCTTCACTTAATGATCAAAGGCTGTAAGTATAAATGCATTGTATAACTTGTAATCTAAATCCAGTTTGTCATAAGGCTGGTATCTTTTCCTTAGACCTAACGTCATCCTTAGAGGCAATAACTCCTTGATTACCCCAGTACTAGTGTTATTTAGAGATGGAGTCAGATTAAGGTCACTCTAGCCTTCTTGGGGGGGGGGCTTGGGACCCCCCAATTCTCAACAGATTATACAAGTACTGGAAGAGAGGGGCATAATTAGACCGATCTCTTCTACATGCAACTCACCAGCATGGCCAATAGTTAAACCAGGAGGCTCCTTTAGACTGACCATAGACTTCCGCGCCCTAAACCAAATATCAAAATCTGTGGTACCGGTGGTAGCCTCATACCCGGAAATGATCTCTAAATTAAACCCCAACTGTAAATTATTTTCTGTCCTAGACATTTCAAATGGGTTCTGGAGCCTGCCTCTGGCCCCGGAATGCCAGTACAAAGTAGCATTTCAGTCGCTAAATAAACAGTACGCATGGACTGTGTTACCTCAGGGTTATAAGGATTCTTCATCCATTTTCCACAAATACATGCAGGAAGCCCTAGCTCAGGTGTCTTGTAGAGACAATATAATCCAATATGTTGATGACATTTTAATTCAATCTGAAACTGATTCTGACCACTGGGCCCATGTAAGAGAGATTTTAAAAGTTCTTTTGGAAGCTGGGCTTAAAGTAAATCCAGCCAAAGCTCAGCTGTGTAAACCTTTCGAGGAGTCACTATTGGCCAGGAAGGTAAATCCATAGATTCTCAGAGAATAGATCTCATACAGAAATTACCTCTTCCTACAGATCAGAAATCCTTCCAATCATTTCTAGGGCTTACAGGGTTCTGCCGTGATTTTATGCACAAATATGCTGTAGTGGCTGCTCCATTATACTCCCTGCTTAAGCATAAAGAATATGTTTGGAAGGCAGAGCACACAGAGGCAGTGACTAAACTCAAGCAGACTTTGACTTCTGCTTCTGTCCTTGCTCCCCCAGATCACATGCAGAATTTTTTCCTATACCCATGGTTGGGGAGAACAGTATAGGAGCTGCCTTAACACAGCGCTTAGGAGGGACAGACCAGCCAATTGCTTTCTTTTCCAGAGTTCTCACTTCTCCAGAACTTAAAATGGGAACCTGTGAAAAACATGTTCTGGCTGCATATGCTGCTATGCAAAAATTTACGTATATCATTGGTGCTCAAACCACTTACCTATGTAACCACCACACCCCCCTTAAATTCATTGAGGGCAAGTTGGCTTGTAGTAGAATTAGGACAGAGAGAATAGTCCATTGGACCCTGATGTTGCAGGCACAGCAGGGCCAGTCTTAAGGCAAGGCGACCGAGGCGGCCGCATGGGGCCTCGCACTCAGGGGGGCCCTGCGCGGCGCGCCTGAGGTCTCCCCGCCCCGACCGCCTGAGCTCCAGTCCTCCCTCCCTCCGAACGGCGCACGGCGGTGTGGTGGGGGCGGTCCGCCCCGGACGTCAGTGGGTGGGGGGTGCCCCACTCCCGCTGCTCCCACCCTGTCCTGCCTTTAAAAAAACAATTTGGAAGTGCCGGAGTGACAGGCAGCGCCTCGTGTCTGCCCTGCTACTAAAAATCTCTTTGACGTCGTCAGGCCTTCTCACATTGAGTCTCGCCCTCCTCTGAGGTAACTTCCAATTACCGCGAGGGCGGGCGGGACTCAATGTGAGGAGGCCCAACGACGTCAAAGAGATTTTTAGTAGCAGGGCAGACGCGAGGCGCTGCCTGTCACTCCGGCGCTTCCAAATTATTTTTTTAAAGGCAGTGAGGGTGGTGGGCGGCAGGAGAACGGAGCTGGTAGGTGGGTCGGGGGGGGGACTCAGATGGGAGAAGGGTGGGTGGGGTGGGGGTTCTCAGGTGGGGGAAGGGCGGGGAGGGGGTTCTCAAATGGGAAGGAGACTGAGGTGGGGAGGGGGTTCACGAATGGGAGAAGGCGGTGGGGAGGGGGTTCTTGGATGGTTGAAGGGGACGGGTGGGGAGGGGACTGGGGTTCTTGGATGGGAGAAGGGGACTGGGGAGGGGGTTCTCGGATGGGAGAAGGGGACGGGTGGGGAGGGGACTGGGGTTCTTGGATGGGAGAAGGGGACTGAGGTGGGGAGGGGGTTCACGGATGGGAGAAGGGGGTGGGGAGGGGGTTCTTGGATGATTGAAAGGGACGGATGGGGAGGGGACTGGGGTTCTTAGATGGGAGAAGGGGACTGGGGAGGGGGTTCTCGGATGGGAGAAGGGGACTGGCACTGGGGTCAGAGAAGGGGCCATATGGGAAAATGGGGGCCATGCCTGGGGCTGGTGGGAAAATGGGGCATGCATGGGTCAGGTGGGAGAATGGTTCTGAAAAGGGGGGCCCTAATACAAGGCATGTGGATGAAGGGGGCTGGAACTGGGGGCTGAAAAGGAGGGTAGGTGGGATAAGGGAGTTAGTACTGGGACTGGAGGCTGAAAAGGGGCAGGGGCTGAAACTGGGGACTGGGGGCTGAAAAGGGGACAGGGAGAAGTGGCTGGGGGGGCTGAAGCTCGGGACTGGTGGGAGAAAAGGGCTGGGGCTGAAATGAGGGACTGGTGCGATAGTGGGGCTGGAACTGGGGGCTGAAAAAAGGGGCGGAGAGAGGGGCAGATCCTGGATGGGGGAGCGAGAGGGAGGGCAAACCCTGGATGGATGGGAGAGGGAGGGCAAATTGTGGATTGAAGGGGCAGAGAGAAAGGGCAGACAGTGAATGGATGGGGAGAGAGAGAGGGCAGACGGGCAGATGGTGGATGGATCATGGAAGGGGCAGAGATAGAGGGCAGATGTGGATGGAAGGAGCAGGGAGAGAGGGCAGACATTGGATGGAGGGGACAGCAGAGAGGGCAGACACTGGATGGCAGAGAGAGACCGAAGACAGATGCTGGATGGAAGGAAGACAGTGAAAAGAAGATGAGGAAAGCAGAAACCAGAGACAACAAACTGTAAATAAAATATATATTTTTATTTTTAAAATAAATGTTTTAAAGGAAGGGCAGCAGGAAGGAAAGGAAGGCTGTTGTGGGAGAACAGGGCAGGCAGGAAAGGATAGGAACAGGGCTACAGATGGTAGACAGGACACAG
Source organism: Microcaecilia unicolor (assembly GCF_901765095.1). Classification (NCBI taxonomy): domain Eukaryota; kingdom Metazoa; phylum Chordata; class Amphibia; order Gymnophiona; family Siphonopidae; genus Microcaecilia; species Microcaecilia unicolor. The sequence goes on along the minus strand of NC_044041.1, from coordinate 139,236,833 downwards.
GAGGATGGTGGACATGGTGAGAGAAAAAATATCAAATGGAAAGAAGACACTGCATAAAACAGAAGACACTGGGACCAAAACGAATAGAAAAACCAAATGATCAGACAACAAAGGTAGAAAAAAGTATTTTATTCAGAATTTATTAATTGGAATATGTCATCTTTTGGAAATGTGCATCTGTGATATTTAGCAGGTAAGTTTCAATTTTTCTAGTATTGCTGCATGCTGAGTCTGACTTCTTGAGGTAACTTTCCAGTTCAGTATTTTGCCTTCATATCTGTTGTCATGAAAAAAAACAAAAAGGGCTGCAAATGCTACACACTAGCAGGATACTGCACCTTGATCACACATGAAAAACACATGAGGTAGTGTATTGGTGTTTTAGAGCCTGGTGTAATTACAGTTCTGCCTTTCCACGCATAAGGTTGTGCTCGTCCTGTCCTTGGAATTAGTGCTGTTATGGTTTGGTAAGGTTATGAGTGTGTTTTTGCACAAGTTTGTGTATAGTGTTTTGCAGTGGAGAGATTGTGTGTCTGCACCTCTGACCCCCCCCCCCCCCCCCCTGGGGTTATGAGAATTGGAACTACTAATTGTAGTGGACTTGAACTGAATAATCTCTGGGGAGGGGGTTTAATGATAGCATTGTGCTTATTATTTCAATCAGTTTTTCTGTACAAGTTTAGCTTCATTTGTCTTTATTTGAAATTTCATAAATAAAAATTTTTCTAAAAATTGAATAATATCAATGGGGGGTGGGGGTGGGGCTAGGATGGGGCCCCACCAAATTGGTCTGCATAGGGCCCCGCACTTGCTAAGACCGGCCCTGAGGCACAGAATGTGAAGTTTGAATTACTAAAAGAGCCTAAAGTGCAGGTTGCAGGGATCTTACTGGAGGGACAACCTCATGACTGTCAGTCTTCACCCAGTACCCCCAATCATTTCATATTTAAAGAACTGGTACTGGATAGAATATCCCCTTTTCTTCCTACAGTATATATTGATGGCAGTAGCCAGTGTGAGGGAGGAAGGAGATTAGCAGGTTTTGCAATTGTACAACTGGGCCCAGATAACCAAGTAATTCTGCAGAGGCAGTACTCCTGTGGGTCAGCCTCGGCACAATACTGTGAACTGGCTGCCTTTGTGGCCTGTTTGCAGCAATATCAAGTCTCACACCCTAAAATACAGATAATCTTAGATTCAGATTACGTATTCAGAAGTGCCATTGCATTGCTGCCATGGTGGTTACGCCACAACTTTAAATCCATAGATGGGTCCATTGTAAAAAATTCAGCACTATGGGCAATGGCACAAGAACTCAGTGAAAAAAATTCAGAAAGTTCATTTAGTGAAGGTGAAAGCACACAGAAAGAAAGGCCCTTTAGTGAAAGGAAACACTTTAGCAGATTCACTAGCCAAGGAAGCATGTCATGTAGGCCCTATATGGCCCTGGTATGAGCAGACCTGGATGGTAGCCACGGCCACACGGTCCACTGATTATGATCAGGTGGTACCACCAGATTATTTCAGTACACTGCAGGAAAATGACTCAGAGCTCTCCAATCTGAAGCAACTAGTGCAATACACCCCAAATAACACTTACCAGCATACACCCTTTCTCACACTCACTATAGAGAAAGACATGCTAGACATGCTGTGTGTGAAGAAGGAGGAAGGATTGGTTATAGCTATCCCCAGAGCTCAAAGGAAAGACTGGATGCATTGGGTTCATGGAGCAGGTCCCATGGGGCACCCTAAAACTGAAGAGATGTTGGCAACTCTGAATATGTTGGTCTGGTAGCCAGAAATGAAACATGACATACAGGATCATGTGGCCTCCTGTGTGATTTGTGCTTCATTTGGGAGACAACCTAAAAAAAAAAGGGGACAGCTGATGAGAGCGCCACCACAGGGCCCATTTGAGAGACTACAGATAGATCATGTGGGCTCGCTCTCTTTAACAGCTAGGAAAAACAGATTTTTACTAACAGTAGTCTATTCCTTTTCCCACTGGGGAGAAGCATTTCCGGTATCAGATCAAACTTTCATGCTACCAACCTCAGGGATAAATAATAGCTTTTTCCCCCATGTCTACCTTAAAAGCAGTTAGATGTGAACGGGCATTTTCAATATGATGTCCAAGTCTGATGCAGCACACGAGACACAGGATTAATTTCTCAGATGGGAAATGGGAAAGGGAAATGGGACTTGATATACCACCTTTCTGAGGTTTTTTTTGCAACTACATTCAAAGCGGTTTACATATATATTCAGGTACTTATTTTGTACCAGGGGCAATGGAGGGTTAAGAGACTTGCCCAGAGTCACAAGGAGCTGCAGTGGGAATCGAACTCGGTTCCCCAGGATCAAAGTCCACTGCATTAACCACTAGGCTAATACAAAAAAAACCCTGACGCAGCAGAAGCGAAACGGGGACTCCCTGTTGGGTTGATCAGCTGGTGACATTGAGGACAGTAGAACACTGAAGTGATTGCACTATGAGCTAAGTTGTTTATGGCTGGATCACCTTGGCCAAGATAAGTAACCATTGACTTGATAGAGATTGCATGAATTCAACTGAAAAGAACTGATTTAAATTATATTCTGTGATCTGTTTAGACATATACACGCTTGTTACCCTAGCAATAAAGGTGAGAGAGGTATTCTACATCCATTTTAGACGCACTGAGTGGAGTTTCTTTTTAAGCCAGATGATGGTACACTGGGCTCATGCCTTATAGTCTGAAGTATCGGGCTGGCTGGGTGGTGTTACTGAGGCTTTTTTTCTCCACCATTTAATGCATAGTGTGAGGCTTGGGAGTGACGGCGGTAATAAGCAGTTTTCGAGTTACACAGCAGGTGTGACTCTGTGGTTGGAGTTTCTTTAAATTTTAACTACCAGATCCTCGACCATTTTTCTAACATTTGGTAATCTCTTCTCATTGTTTCTACTCCCTCCAGGGTATTCACTCTATTGGCTATCTTCATGTCATCCGCAAAAAGGCAAACCTTTCCTTCCAACCCTTCACCAATATCTCCCAAAAATATATTAAACAGAATCGGCCCCAGCACCAACCCCTGAGGAACTCCAGTGCTCACCTTCCTTTCCTCCGAGTGGATTCCATTTACCACCACCCTCTGCCACCTGTCGGTCAACCAGTTTCCTACCCAGTTCACCACTTTTGGTCCTAAGTTCAGCCCTTTCCGCTTATTCACGAGTCTTCTGTGGGGGACCATAGCAAAAGCTTTACCAAAATCCAAGTAGATTACATCTAGCACAAGTCCTTCATCCAGTTCTTTGGTCACCCAGTCAAAGAAGTCAATAAGATTGGTTTGGCGGGATTTTCCTTTGGTAAAGCCATGTTGCCTCAGGTCCTACAACCCGTTGGCTTCTAGAAAGTTAACTATCCTTTCTTTCAGCAGAGACTCTATTATTTTTCCTACCTCCAACGTGAGACTTACCGGTCTGTGGTTTCCCACTTCTTCCCTGTCTCCACTTTTGTGAAGAGGGACCACATCCGCTCGTCTTCAATCTCACAAAACCTCTCCCGTCTCTAAAGATCTATTAAATAAATCTTTTAAGAGGTCTCGCCAGGACCTCTCTGAGCTCCCTCAGTATCCTGGGATGTATCCCATCCGGCCCCATAACTTTGTCCACCTTCAGATTCTCAAGCTGTTTATAAACTTTCTTCCATAAACAGCGCAGTATCCACTCCATTCCCAGATACTCCCTCGGTAGCCAACCGTGGTCCTTCTCCAGGATTTTCCTTCGTGGACACCGAAGAGAAGTAATTATTTAGCATTTTCACTGTATCCTTCTCACTCTCCTCATAGCCATTCTCATTATCTATCAGTCTTGCAATTCCATTCCTATCTTTTCTTTCTCCAATATATCTGAAAAAGGTCTTGTCACCTCTCTTTACGTGCTTAGTAATTTTTTTCTTCTGCTTGTGCTTTCACTAGCCGTATTTCTTCTCTTACTTGAGTACACACTTCTCTTCTCTTACCTGAGTACACAGCTATGGAATGCACTGCCACGCATCTTAAAAACTACTTATGAACTAACCAACTTCCGCAAATCCCTGAAGACCCACCTATTCAACAAGGCATACCAATAAGATCAGCTACTACCAATGTAATACATCACAACCTTACCTACTATCAGGAATGTGTTTGTCTATATTTGTTTGTTGAACTTGATTATGTTATATTCTATGACATCTCCGCCTACCCATTATGAACGATTACCTCTTTAACATTGCCTTTGACTCGTAACCACTTGTAACCACTCGCCTCCACCTACCCTCCTCTCTTCCTTCCCGTTCACATTAATTGATTTGATTTGCTTATTTTTTATTTTTTGTCTATTAGATTGTAAGCTCTTTGAGCAGGGACTGTCTTTCTTCTATGTTTGTGCAGCGCTGCGTATGCCTTGTAGCGCTATAGAAATGCTAAATAGTAGTAGTAGTAGTAGTACTTGTTCAAATCTCGAACACGTTACCTTATGACACCTGCACCTACTATCAATTTTGTTTTTGCTTCTTATATCCACTTGTTAACTCTCGATTCTACTATTCTCTGTGTAACAACAATAACTCTGTAAGCCACATTGAGTCTGCAAAGAGGTAGAAAAATGTGGGATACAAATGCAATAAATAAATAAAATAACCATAGTGGAGGTCTTAACTATGTAATTTTTTTACACGGTGGGGAATTCCTAAGACTATTGAATTTGATAATGGTCCTGCTTTCTTTTCTCAGTTAAGGAATTGTTTGATTTTCTAGGCATAGAACAGCAATTGAACATTTCGTACCACCCCCAAGCAGCGGGGCAGGTAGAACGCATGAATAAACAATCAAAGCACATCTCAGCCCTATGCTGAATCTGACAGGGAAAAATTGGGATCAGGCCCTCCCTTTGGTCCTTATGCGTATCAGAGCCAATGTCTGTAAGTCAACAGGTTTTGCCCCCTATGAAGCCTTAATGGGAAGGCCAATGCCTCGTTGGGAAAACCTGCTACACCCTTTTCTCCCGGAGGATCAGACTGTAGTTCTTGCAACTGAGTGGATGAAATCCCTGCAAGAACACCTAAAAGAAATCCAGACCACTGTGCTGGCAAACACAGAAACGTCTAGGGATTATCTGCAGGAGGTGTAGGCCAAAGATTCTAATTTACGACCACTCAAAGTGGGGAGTAAGGTCATGCTCCTAAACCCTAGCCCAAACCTCCCCTTTGGCACAGCAAAGTGGGATGGACCATACTTGGTTACAGATACCTTAGGCCCAAGCCTATATCAGATCCTAAGGCCAGACAACCAGCGACGTTGGAAACACATCACTCAGTTGAAACCATATGGATAATGAGTGGTTACCAGTTTCTGTTCTCAGCTTCCACCTGAATACAGCACAGATGACTGATTCCAGAATACAGCACAGAAGGCTGCCCCCCCCAAACAAAAGATCTTGGAAGAGTGGTAACTATAGTAGTCACTCATGATGTATAGCCTATAGTTGAAGAGTGATATACACGCAGTCAATAGGGATGATAATACTTAGTAAACATTATTTCTGTTGAGGTGTTATATAAGTAAGTTTATAAGTAAGTACGTTAGTTATTATACTTTAATAATCAGTGTGCTTCTAGTATGGCACGTTTTCTGTTTAGTGTGGTATGTGTTCTCCGTTACCCTAGTCTCATTACAGGAACTATCGTCCGAATATGCACAATTGGTTAGGCCAATTCCACAGATGGGGTATATCGCTATCAAGAAATACCCCCACCATTCCCTGAAGGAAAAGACCTGGTTATCCTGAGTTTCTGTTTGGCGCAAGACAGACCAGTCTACTAATCCCTAAACATCACGCACGTGAAGTGGACTCCACCAATTTCCACTTCCCTAGAAAGAACACATGAATTGATTGCACCCACAGAGAAATGCTTTCTAGGCCCTCCTGCCTTGTTTCTGTACAATATTTCCTGTCAGGATAAAGGGACTTGGCAGATCACTTATACGTGGATTCAAATTTCAAAGTAATCAATGGCACATTAATGATATTTCTTTCTTTTTTGATGTACTTTGTTTACCTACCACCCCTCCTCCCACCTCCCCTACCACTTCAGCTCCTCCTATTCTGTACCTCTCAGATATTAATTTGTTCCAGGAGGGGAAACCATTTCAGATTAAATACGATGCACCCCATGATGTAGAATACCACTTTCTTACTTGGCATCTGTTTTCTAAAGTATTTCTAGTCACTACCAAATATCCAAACTGCTCTCAATTTGTTGCCAACCACATACATATGCTTAATACGTGGTTGGATATGCAGTCAGTCACACCCCCAGCCAATCCCTCTAGATACTAGCGGGAATTATTGGACACCATTTTATGGGGCAAAGGAACTGCACTGGGAGCCCTTAATACAATTGATATAGAGGTGCTCCGGAATAAGATGGGATCCACAGCTCAACATGCTTCTGAAGGGTTTACCTCACAACATATTAACGAGGCTTCAGCTAAACTATCTAATGTAATTGTAGATACCTTTGCTCTTATATCGCCCATTATAGAACAGAAAATTGTGACTTTAGCACATGAAGAATACAGGCTGGGAAAGAATATTTCATGGGCTATGGTCTGTGATCAAATACAAATCGAGCTTATTACTATCTTAAAGGAAATTCTGATCACGTCTAAGTTAGGCCACTGGCCACCATCTCTTGTTCAGATGGCTAGCACCAAATTACCGGAATTTGCTATAACTCACCTTGATTGGTGGATGGTTAGTGTTCCAACGTGTTCACAACAAGGATGCTCTATCTGTACTTTGATCCCATGGTCAGGACAACATACAGTTATTTACACTGTTGTTAATATTGGTGTGCAAGTTAATAATGTGATAATGTATCCTTTGGACCATCTCGCATGGGTGCAGCCCCTGGACAATAATTGGACATCATTCAAATCAATGGACCCTAGCCTGTGCCAGCAGACGCCCTTTTATTTCCAGTATGAACCTCATCAGTTTGAAGAGAGGGACAGCTCCTGCTGGAACAATTCATCCTCCTATACTCTGGCTGCCAAACTTTTGTATTCACCCACTGTCTCACATAGGGTGTAATACCTTGGAGCTGGACACTTTTGTTTTAATCTGTTCTTTCCTCAAAATATTTCTTTTTCCATTGCTCCCCAATTACATGACATCCGCCTCCCTAAGAACACTTTGCTGTACAGTTCGAACTATGTACAGAACAATACTTGGTGCAGTCATACACCGCTGGTTTCCATCACCATTAATGAGACAACATATTCTGCACCTCTGGTTACCAATGACTCTCTTGATATTCCAGATTTTATTCCATACGCTGTACACCCACTCCCTCTGAGCATGGGAGAAGAGACTTTACACAAACTACTGAACTTTACTGAACTCCATGCCTATATGGACCATCTGAAAACAACCTCCACAGAAGCAGTGGCGTACCAAGGGGGGGGGCGGTCCGTCCCGGGTGCACGCTGCTGGGGGATGCTGCGGCGCGCGCCTGTTGGCTGCGACTTCGAATTGCTACGCTAAATTCTCTTGTTCGCTGCAGCTCCCTCCCTCTGCCCCGGAACAGGGAGCTGCAGCGAATGAGAGAATTTAGTGTAACGATTCGAACTCGCAGCCGACAGGCGCGCGCCGTGGCACCCCCCCTAGCGGCGTGCACCCGGGGGGTGTCATTTCACCGGGGGGGGGGCATCGGCGATCCGCCCCGGGTGTCGTCGACGCTAGGAACGCCACTGCACAGAAATGAATCATACCATCACCTATGAGAATGGACAAATTAGACAAACTGTTCAAAATTTGCTAAAAGACACCCATGTTTCAGCATGGGAAATATTCTTTGGATATTCACCTACAGCTGATCATGTCTTTAATGTTTTAATTCACCCTATCATTATTTTAACTGGTGTACAAATATTGCTATACATTGTTATGATCTTCATGTGCTGTAAACTTAGACACGTGTACAACTCTTTGCAAAGTCTAACCTATAAAATACCCTCACCCCTGTAAGGCAGCCATACACACAAATACACACACTACTTTCTTCCCAGCATTTACATTTTAATCTGGCATGTTAATTGGGCTTTTTCTAACAGTCCCATCATCTACCTTGGAACCACTCTAGTCTGGCAGGTTAATTTGGGCTTTTTATACCTGGCATCCTGGTACCTGTAGGCTTTAACCTCCAAAATGCCTGCATCCCTTATGCACTGTCCATTTGGCTCCAAGACAGGTAAGAGGTGGCATATTGGGTTAGCCCCACCCACTAATGACTGCCCAACCTAAGGCTTGGACTCATAATGGGACTTAAAACATCTCACTACTGTGGAGATATGAATGAGCAGGACAGGGGACCTGCTAGAACTAGCAGGAGCAATATAACTGGAGGTATGGGAACATGAACAGTCGTCACTACAGTGACAAATCAGGTATCCAGGTTTGCTTCTATCTTGCCTCTATGCACAAAAAAAAAGAAGAAGTGGTAGAGATGTCAGGATTGCTGGACATACTTAGATTAATATGTAACCAGCTTCTGATAACTCCCCCCTCCCTCAGGAATCCCTGAGGATGGCAGATGGGCCAAATGTTGCCCAGCTACCTGCTAGCCCTTTGTTTCTCAAGTACCCCTACTTAACACACCTTGAGGCATATTTTCAAAGCACTTAGCCTCCCAAAGTTCCATAGAAACCTATGGAACTTAGCCTCCCAAAGTGCTTTGAAAATATGCCTCCTTTTGTCCTCTCAAACAATGAAAGCCAGACAGATTGGCTCCAAAACTAGGGACTTCAAAGATTAAAACCTGTGAAAGTGCGCACCTTCCTTACATCAGGAAATTAAACTGGAGTTTGCAAAGGAAATAGCTGATAACAAAGGTTGGGAAGGAAAGAAGTTATTTGATCCCTCTCTGTTTCTGTTAGATATATAAGTCAGAGCACATGGCTCTGCTTCTTCTTCCTTTCTCTGCACACCCCCATCTTTAGCCCCAGAGCACCTGGCTCTGCTCCCCCCTTCTCCTTCAGCCCTAGTGTGGGGTTATTTCCCTGTGTGTCTCACCTTGCTGGTCTTGGCCTGTATAATCCTATGACATCAAAATGGAGGCTGTAAACTCTGACCTGCACAGCAGTGATTTAGCTAATTCAGCTTTCTGGAAAATCACTAGCAAGTCATGTAACATCCAAGGACATGCTGTGGGCAAACCAGCCCCCCTTTATCTCCCTGAGAAGCTGAAGGCTCCAGCAAGGCGGGTGAGAAACAGAAAATGCATACCAAAATGTAAAAACTTGAAGGTCAAGAACAACGGATGGTTCTTGCCATGCAGTGAGCCGAGGAGGATCCAGTTTGGGTTCCTGCAGCCACCGGACCAAGAGGTACTGGGAAGAGCGGGAACAAGAAAGGAGTTAGTCAGAAGCCTTGGAAGAAGGTGGAGATGGAAAGAAGACCAGTGAGACCTAATAAGGTCCAGCAACTGATGAACTGTGTATCTGGAGGAAAGTACCGTGTGGTTCAGCTACCTGTAAGGAGTGACCTGTGCCCTCCCTGTCTGCTGCAGAGTGCCTGTCCTGGCTCTGACGAAGACTCGCTGGTACCTCAGCTTGAGTCTGGGAAGTATTCTGTGCAACTCCCGAGAGACTGCCACAAATGTCAGCCGGGTGAGAGACACGGTGATTTATTTCCTATTAGTCTGGGGCTAGTTAGTGGTAATTACCTGAGCAAAGGACTGGGTATAGTCATACCGTGATCAGGAGATAAGCTGCTAATAACTGTACTACCTCGTAACATAGTGTAACCTGACCAATCAGTTGTGTAATTTTATCTGGTAACCAGTAAGAATTAGTGTTTAGTAGTATTCAGCCAAAGCTTTGCCAGAGTTTATATATATTTTGCATACATTATCTATATTTTCTTATCTAGGATATCTATAATAAAACTAATATATTCCAGCTTGCTTTTCCAGTCGCATTCTTCTCTCTCGGAAGTAACTGTATAGGTTCCAAGGTTCCCTCCCCTAGACCGAGTACAGAATAATTTGTCTGCAGATAGTTCTGTTTGGGGAATCTAGGTCACTGATAATTTATTACCTGTGATAACGATCCTACACTACCCCAAAGCTCTCTCTCTTTTTTCCTCTGAACACCCCTATCCTTACTTTTCTCTCACTGATTCCCATCTAAAACACACACAGATACAGCATTGTAATATTTATCTGTACTAAGTGCTGTGAGCCTATATATGTAAATACAATATACTTTCTATATATATCCAAACCCGTGTGGATTGTGTATTGTTGAGAACCCACTGCCTCTACGAACTGGACCCGGGACCATAACCGGACAACATCTTCCAGGTTTATAGCGATTTGATTCAGTTTCTCTGACTCGTCAGCATTAAATACTATTTCTGGCACCAGCATCTCTCCCACATCTTCCTCAGTGAAGACCGAAGCAAATAATTAATTTAATCTCTCCACTATGGCCTTGTCTTCCATGAGTTCCTTTTTTACCCCTCGGTCATCTGTGGTCCAATCGATTCTTTTATGAGCTTCTTGCTTTTAATATACCTAAAAAGGTTTTTACTATGCATTTTTGCCTCCAACACAATCTTCATTTCAAAGTCTCTCTTTGCCTTCCTTATCAATGTTTTTCATTTGACTTGCCATTCTTTATGCAGTTTCCTATTATTTTCAGTCAGATCCTTCTTCCATGTTCTGAAGGATTTTCTTTTAGCTCTAATAGCTTCCTTCACCTCACTTTTTAACCATGCCTGCTGTCATTTGGCCTTCCTTCCTCCTTTTTTAATACATGGAATATAAGCTCTCCTTAACTGGGTAAATGTAACATCGGGACACGCTAGAGAGGTACAATTCCTTGATGAAATCAAGGACAACTTTATGGAGCAGCTGGTGCAGGAGCCGACAAGAGAAGGAAAAATTCTAGACTTGGTCCTTAGTGGAGCGTATGATCTGGTGAGGGACGTTATGGTACTGGGGCCGCTTGATAACAGTGATCATAATATGATCAGTTTTAATATCGACCTTGAAGTAACTATACACAGGAAGTCAAATACTCTAGCATTTAACTTTAAAAAAGGAGACTATGATAACATGAGAAGAACGGTGGAAAAAAAACTTAGGGGGGCAACTGAGAAGGTAAAAACTATACAACAGGCATGGACACTGTTCAAAAATACCATCCTGGAGGCCCAAGCCAAACATATTCCACTAATTAGAAAAGAAAGATGGAACTCCAAAAGACAGCCGGCCTGGTTGAAAAGTGAGGTGAAGGAAGCTATTAGGGCTAAAAGAAATGCCTTCAGAAAATGGAAGAAGGAACCGTCTGAAAATAACAAGAAGCAGCATAAGGAGTGTCAAAGCAAATGCAAGGCGCAGATAAAGAAGGCCAAGAGGGATTACGAAAAAAAGATAGCATTAGGGGCATAAAATCATAGTAAAAATTTTGTTTGGTATATTAAAAGCAGGAAGCCGGCAAAAGAATTGGTTGGGCCACTGGATGACCGAGGGGTAAAAGGGGCGATCAAGGAAGACAAAGACGTAGCGGAGAGATTAAATGAATTCTTTGCTTCAGTCTTCACCGAGGAAGATTTGGGTGGGATACCAGTGTCGGAAATGATATTTCAAGCGGATGACTCAGAGAAACTTACTGACTTCACGGTAAACCTGGAGGACGTAATGGGGCAGTTCAGCAAACTGAAGAGTAGCAAATCTCCTGGACCGGATAATATTCATCCTAGAGTACTGATAGAACTGAAAAATGAGCTTGCGGAGCTACTGCTAGTGATATGCAATTTATCCTTAAAATTGAGTGTGGTACCGGAAGATTGGAGGGTGGCCAATGTAACACCCATTCTTAAAAAAGGTTCCAGGGGAGATCTGGGAAATTATAGACCGGTGAGTCTGACGTCGGTGCCGGGGAAAATGGTAGAGGCTATTATTAAAAACAAAATTACAGAGCACATCCAAGGACATGGATTACTGAGACCGAGTCAGCACGGCTTTTGTGTGGGGAAATCTTGACTGACCAATTTACTTCAGTTCTTTGAAGGAGTAAACAAGTCCTATTGTGGATTAAAAAGTGGTTGAAGGATGGGAAACAGAGAGTGGGATTAAATGGGCAGTATTCACAATGGAGAAGGGTAGTTAGTAGGGTTCCTCAGGGGTCTGTGCTAGGACCACTGCTTTTTAATATATTTATAAATGATTTAGAGATGGGAGTAACTAGCGAGGTAATTAAATTTGCTGATGACACAAAGTTATTCAAAGTCGTTAACTCACAACAGGTTTGTGAAAAATTACAGAAGGACCTTACGAGACTAGGAGACTGGGCAGCTAGATGGCAGATGACGTTTAATGTGAGCAAGTGCAAGGTGATGCATGTGGGAAAAAAGAACCCGAATTATAGCTATGCCATGCAAGGTTCCACGTTAGGAGTTACGGACCAAGAAAGGGATCTGGGTGTCATCGTCGATAATAGACTGAAACCTTCTGCTCAGTGTCCTGCTGCGGCTCGGAAAGTGAATAGAATGTTGGGTATTATTAGGAAAGGTATGGAAAACAGGTGTGAGGATGTTATAATGCCGTTATATCGCTCCATGGTGCGACCGCACCTTGAGTATTGTGTTCAATTCTGGTCGCCGCATCTCAAGAAAGATATAGTGGAACTGGAAAAGGTGCAGCAAAGGGCGACTAAAATGATAGTGGGGATGGGACGACTTCCCTATGAAGAAAGACTAAGGAGGCTAGGGCTTTTCAGCTTGGAGAAGAGACGGCTGAGGGGAGACATGATAGAGGTATATAAAATAATGAATGGAGTGGAACAGGTGGATGTGAAGCGTCTGTTCATGCTTTCCAAAAATACTAGGACTAGGGGGCATGCGATGAAACTACAGTGTAGTAAATTTAAAACAAATTGGAGAAAACTTTTCTTCAACCAACGCGTAATTAAACTCTGGAATTCGTTGCTGGAGAACGTGGTGAAGGCGGTTAGCTTGGCAGAGTTTAAAAAGGGGTTAGATGGTTTCCTAAAGGACAAGTCCATAAACCACTACTAAATGGACTTGGGAAAAATCCACAATTCCAGGAATAACATGTATAGAATGTTTGTACGTTTGGGAAGCTCGCCAGGTGCCCTTGACCTGGATTGTCCGCTGTCGTAGATAGGATGCTGGGCTCGATGGACCCTTGGTCTTTTCCCAGTGTGGCATTACTTATGTACTTAACATACACTGCCTCATGCTCTCATCTCGACATAATACATACAACCCACAACCATAAACACCGCAAACCACACCCTCCCTATCTCAGCCTGAAAATACTCAGCGTCACAATCGACCGCAACCTCACATTCGAGAGCCAAGTGAACTCCACAACAAAGAAAATGTTCCATTCAATGTGGAAACTTATACGTGTAAAACCTTTCTTCCCAAGGGAAATATTTCGTAATCTAATATAATCAATGGTACTAAGCCATGCAGACTACTGCAACGGAATCTATGCGGATTGTAAAGAACAACTCACAAAGAAACTCCAGACCGCTCAAAACACAGCAGCCAGGCTGATATTTGGTAAAACACGATTCGAAAGTGCCAAACCCCTCCGAGGAAAACTGCACTGGCTTCCAATCAAAGAACGCATCACCTTCAAAATCTGCATCCTGGTCCACAAAATCATCTACGGCGACGCCCCAGGATACATGACAAACCTCATTGACCTACCAAACAGGAACATAACCGGATCATCTCGCACATACCTAAACCTCCACTACCCAAACTGCAAAAGACTTAAATACAAAACAACCTATGCATCCAGCTTCTCCTATATAAGCACACAACTATGGAATGCACTGCCAAAACCTCTGAAAACAACCTATGACCACTTAAACTTCAGGAAATCACTAAAAACCTACCTGTTCAAAAAGGCATACCCCTCTGACCCAACATAAATGCCTACACTCTGCAACACAGCAAAACCAAAGCTCGTAATGGACACTATATAACCTTTCTTCTCTTTGACCCCCATTGTACCTGACACACATGCACCTTTATCCGACCACAACATCAGTTTGTACTTGTTTCCCTACCGGACTAGGCAAATGCCTTTACGGTACTATGTAAGCCACATTGAGCCTACAAATAGGTGGGAAAATGTGGGATACAAATGTAATAAATAAATAAATTGTTTGCTACCCCTCCACCAATTCGATCAACCCTTTCATTGCAATATAATTTGTATCCTGGTATTACAGTGTCCCACTACTTATCTTCCTTCCACCAGGTCTTAGAAATGACTATTATATCTATTTTTTCATTTAGTACATAGTAACATAGTAACATAGTAGATGACGGCAGAAAAAGACCTGCATGGTCCATCTAGTCTGCCCAAGATAAACTCATATGTGTATACCTTACTTTGAATTTGTACCTGTCTTTTTCAGGGCCCAGCAGTATTTCCCGCCTCCCAACCACCAGTCCCGCTCACCGCCTCCCATCACCGGCTCTGGTACAGACCGTATAAGTCTGCCCTCCCCTATCCTAGCCTCCCAACCACCAACCCCTCTTCCCCCCACCTGCTCCGCCACCCAATTTCAGCTAAGCTTCTGAGGATCCATTCCTTCTGCACAGGATCCCTTTATGCATATCCCACGCATGTTTGAATTCCGTTACCGTTTTCATCTCCACCACCTCTCGCGGGAGGGCATTCCAAGCGTCCACCACCCTCTCTGTGAAAAAATACTTCCTGACATCTTTCCTAAGTCTGCCCCCCTTCAATCTCATTTCATGTCCTCTCGTTCTACCGCCTTCCCATCTCCGGAAAAGATTAGTTTGCGGATTAATACCTTTCAAATATTTGAACGTCTGTATCATATCACCCCTGTTCCTCCTTTCCTCCAGGGTATACATGTTCAGATCAGCAAGTCTCTCTTCATACGTCTTGGAACGCAAATCCCATACCATCCTCGTAGCTTTTCTTTGCACCGCTTCCATTTTTTTAACATCCTTCGCAAGGTACGGCCTCCAAAACTCAACACAATACTCCAGGTGGGGCCTCACCAACGTCTTATACAGGGGCATTAAAACCTCCTTTCTTCTGCTGGTCACTCCTCTCTCTATACAGCCTAGCAATCTTCTAGCTACGGCCACCGCCTTGTCGCACTGTTTTGTCGCCTTCAGGTTCTCAGATACTATCACCCCAAGACCCCTCTCCCCGTCCGTGCCTATCAGACTCTCCCCGCCTAACACATACGTCTCCCTTGGATTTCTACTCCCTAAGTGCATCACTTTGCATTTCTTCGCATTGAATTTTAATTGCCAAACGTTAGACCATTCTTCTAGCTTCTTCAGATCTTTTTTCATGTTTTCCACTCCCTCCGGGGTGTCCACTCTGTTGGAAATCTTGGTGTCATCCGCAAAAAGGCAAACTTTACCTTGTAACCCTTCGGCAATGTCACTCACAAATATATTGAACAGAATCGGCCCCAGCACCGATCCCTGAGGCACTCCACTACTCACCTTTCCCTCCTCCGAGCGAACTCCATTCACCACCACCCTCTGGTGTCTGCCCGTCAACCAGTTCCTAATCCAGTTTACCACTTCGGGTCCTATCTTCAGCCCGTCTAGTTTATTTAAGAGCCTATATTCTAACTCCCCCCATTTTATTTTTTTGGCTTCTGGCATTCACATATAGACATTTCAAACTATGTTTGTTGTTCCTACTTAAATCTTGCTCAGCAGTTGACAGTGATAATGTGCCATCTTGAAAATCTGTCTGCTTTTTATTTAAAGATACCTGGTCTACTATGTTCTCTACTGCAACCTTGCTATCAGGATGCCCTATCTTCCCTGTTTTGGTGATATCTTTGAAAAATACCTTATTCCGAACCATGCGCTTTTGAGCAACTGTCGGCCTGCCCCCAGATTCTAGTATAAAAGCTGCTTTGTCTCCTTTTTAAATGCTGATACCAGCAGCCTGGTCCCTCCCTGGTTAAGGTGGAGACCATCCTTTTGGAATAGGCTCCCCTTCCCCAGAATGTTGCTCAGTTCCTAACAAATCTAAAACCCTTCTCCCTGCACCATTGTCTCATCCACACATTGAGACTCTGGAGCTCTGCCTGTCTTTTAGGCCCTGCGCATGGAACAGGGCGCATTTCTGACAATGCTACCCTAGAGGATCTGGATTTCAGCTTTCTACCTAGGAGCATAAATTTGGCTTGCAGAACCTCCCTCCCACATTTTCCTATGTCATTGGTACTTACATGTACCAAGACAGCCGGCTCCTCCCGGAGGAGTGGCCTAGTGGTTAGTGCAGTGGACTTTGATCCTGGGGAACCGAGTTCGATTCCCACTGCAGCTCCTTGTGACTCTGGGCAAGTCACTTAACCCTCCATTGCCCCTGGTACAAAATAAGTACCTGAATATATGTAAACCGCTTTGAATGTAGTTGCAAAAAACTCAGGCGGTATATCAAGTCCCATTTCCCTTTCCCCTCCCCAGCACTAAAATCCTGTCTAGGTGACGCGTGAGCTCCACCACCTTTGCACCAGGCAGGCAAGTCACCAGGCGGTCCTCATGTGCACCAGCCACCCAGCTATCTACATGCCTAATAATCAAATCACCAACTACAACAGCCATCCTAACCCTTCCCTCCTGGGCAGAAGCTCCTGGAGACACATCCTCAGTACAAGAAGATATTGCATCCCTTGGTGGGCTGGTCCTGGCTACAGGATTATTTCCAACTTCACCAGGGTGATAGTCTCCATTTAGGAGACCTCCCTCCTTCAAGGCAGCACAGGAGCTGCCAGACTGGAGGTGAGACTTCTCTACAACATCCATGTAGATCTCCTCTATGTACCTCTCCATCTCCCTCAGCTCCTCCAAGTCTGCTACTCTAGCCTCAAGAGAACGGACTCATTCTCTGAGAGCAAGGATCTCTTTGCATCGAGCACACACATATAACCTCTCACCAACTGGGAGATAACCATATATGTGACACTCAGTGCAAACGAATGGATAGCACCCCTCTCACTGCTGGACTGCTGTCTGCATCTTAGTGTTATGGAGTTGTTTAATTAAAACTTCTTCAGGTACTAGGGATATTAGATGAATATAAAGAGCCTTAAGATTATATAGTATAATGTGTAATTTATTTATTGTTTGCTTCCCAGAAAATAATTAAATATAACTAAAACTAATGAAAATCTAATATAAACTCTAATGAAAACACTAATCTTGTTATCTTAATTAGAATAATGACTATAAATAAAGATTGAACTAGGTCCTGCTGTGCCTGTTAGAGGCTATCTGTTAATGCTGTGGTACAAAGTTCAAGTTTTAAGACTAGGGGAAACGGGTATAGAGACTAGATGCTAAGTTTGCTTTTTCTTTTCTTTTTTTTTTATTCTGCCTATCTTATAGCCTACAATTCCTCCTTTAAACCTTAATCTTTAAGTTCCCAAAGCACAGAGCAAAATAATATTCTCTTACCAGAGATATGTCCTCTTCTCTCAGAACTTCTCAGAAAGAAAGTTAAGTGGGACTTTTCCTCTCTATATAGTTTTGATTCTAAGGGGACTGCTTCAAACAAACCCTTTGAAGCTAACTCATGGGCCGATGATCAGAAGCAAATGCAAGTGCTAGAGGCTGTTAATGCCATACTAGCACCTGTGTTTGCTACCACCCCATGACCAGAGCCCCAGAGCACGTGAAATGCACTTGCGGGCTCTGAACTCAACTAGCGTGCAAATGCATGCAAAACAGGGCTCTTAGTGCAAGTTTCATGCAAATGCATGCTAAATGTATTCCTCCCCAATGATCAGCTTGCAGTGCACCAAACATTGGTGCGCTGTCTGCAGCAAACCCTACTCCAGCTTGGAGCTGGTGTTAGGGTTTGCAGACCATTGGGGAGGAATGGTGAGCCCTGTCCAGCATGCATTTGCATGCTAGCAGGCCCCCCTGCAGGAACCCCGACCTGACCCCCCCCCCCAGTGACACAGGGGCTGGAGTTCCAGTGGATCTCCGGTCCCCCCGACCCCCTAGAAAGAGGTTCAAGGAGGGCTAGAGATCTGGTGAGTCTCCAGCCCCCCTAACCCCCCAGCATCCCCTCAGATGTCCCTGGTGGCCCAATGAGGCACGGGTCAATCCCCCCCTACCTGGTGGTCTAGCAGCCCTTCCCCATCTCCTGCCTTCGTTGGAGGAGGGAGGTGGTTTCCCTCCTCTTCCATCAGTGCTGCCTCAAAAATGATGGTGCCCAAACCTGCCCAGCGCATCCATACCTGTCACATTACCCACTTGAGTTCTGTCACTGTTACTTAGCATATGTTAACTTAGGTAGCATGTCTCTGAGGGACTGATACTACTTGTGCTGCTGTTCTTAATGATTTGGTTATATACTTTTCTGCATAATATGTGCCCGTTAGAGGCACAAATGTTTTCACTTGTGTGCATATCAGTCATGTTTGGGGAGGGAGGGAGGGAAGGTGTGGGCTTGGGGCTTACAACATGAGGCTGCAGTGTTGACCAGTGATAGGGGAGGGAGGGATGGTGTTGGGGGGGGGGGGGGGGGGGTGGCTGGCTGAGTAGATGTGCGAAGTGTATAGTTGTATTCTGGGTTAGCCATATGGGTAGTATGTTGTTAGTGTGGCAGATGTGTGGCTGTGATATTTCTCTGATTGGATGTATGGAGCTGATGTGGATGGCTGAGGTGACGACACTTTAGGTTTGACTAGGAATATGGGGTTGATGTGCACTAGTGATGGTGTCCCGGAATGTGTACTCGCTTAATGTGAATGGTCTAAACCAGGGGTAGGCAACTCCGGTCCTAGAGAGCCGCAGGCAGGTCAGGTTTTCAGGATATCCACAATGAATATGCAGGAGATAGCTTTGCATACCATGGAGGCAGTGCTTGCATATTCATTGTGGAGATCCTGAAAATCTGACCTGCCTGCGGCTCTCGAGGACCGGAGTTGCCTACCCCTGGTCTAAACCACCCTGTAAAGCGTAAATAAATTCTGGGTTATTTGAAACAGATGGGGGTAAATGTCTGTTTTTTACAGAAAACACATTTGAATGGAGCAGAAGCCTTGAAACTGAAGGGTGGCTGGGTTAAGGCCTGTTATTACTCCTCTGCTTATAAAAAAAAGTGGTGAGGTGGCTATTTTGGTCAGATGGGTGGGCTAATGTTGTAGTCAATCAGCAACAAACTGGGAGATGGGTGATGCTGGATGTTTCTATAGAGGCCATGTGTTATATCATGGTTAATGTGTATGCCCTTCTATAGAAGGGAAAATTGTTTTTCATGGCCTGCAATCCTTGTTGATCTCCGCAGGAGAGGTACCTGTAATTCTGGCAAGCAATTTCAACACTGTACTTGACCCTATATTAGGCAGCCAAGAGTAGGTAAGATCTTACTCCCCATGATAACACATGCTTCTGTTGGGGATATTGATGTTTCAGATCATGCAGGGATCAACATTTCCATTCTGACTAAGGCAGCTGACTTTACAAAACCTTTATGGTGGTTCAATAATGCCTTAGAGCAGGACCCAGAATTCATCAAGAAAATGTCCACTACCATAAAGGATTATTTTTTCTTTAATGCAGAGGCTCTGGTCTCTTGGGTTACTAGATGGGATGCCATGAAAGCTTCTTTGAAGGGTGAGATCTTGCCATACACAGGGTTTCTTAACAAAAAAAGTCACCAGGAACTCTTGGAGAAAAAAAAATCCATGAAGCTGAGACTAGTTTAATTCATAAGTGGACTTTGGAAGCCCTTACCAAATACATTAAGCCTAAATGTCAATATAACTCCCTTTTAAGTTCTAGGGCTAGGGGTGAAATCTTTGTTCAATAGTCTACATATTATGAAACTTCCAAAAGGGTGGGAAAGATCTTAGCTGCTTTTTTGAAAGGGAAAAAAAATAGCACACTGGGGCCTCCAGGAATCCTGCCTCTGGCAGCTGTGTGTTCAGAGCCTGGTTAACCCTTTGACTGCAGTATTTTGCCTGGCAGCTGAGTGTTTGGAGCAGTCTTTCCCTTGTGACTATTTTAATTCTTTTTTGCTGTCACTACCCTCGCTATTACTGTGTACTGCTCTTTCTGAGCGGGGTGCATCTCAGGCCCAGCTCTCTATTTTTTGCTGGCTTTTCCCTCTCCTGTCTGCTGGGAGTCTCTGCTCTTTGTATCCATATTTCTCAGTCCCTCATTTCCTTTGTGTGCTGTGGGGTACAGCCTGACATGTTTCCTATAGTTATTCTCTTAGTTCATTTTTCCCGTGTCCTTAGCGAGCACTTAGTGTGTTGGTGCTCTAGTCCCCGTGGGGACCCCTCGTTTTTTCTTTCTCCCTTCCCTGGGTTTGAGTCGGTTCTGGTTAGGCCTTGAGGCCCGTATGGCTGTATTCTGAGCAAGTGGGTTCCCGATAGGCCGTGAGGCCCATCTGAATGCCCTATCTTCCCCTTTCTGGTAGTGCAAGTTGGTCGCATGTGTGTGTGCAAGGCTTGGTAGATGGGGTGACGTATAGTACCTGTTCGGTCCATCCTAGGCCTTGGGCTAAAAGCTATACTAGGCCTCGGCCTAGGCTCAAGGGCTCACAACCAGCCTGACAAGTTCCTGGAAAGGGGATAATTATAAATTGTCTGCTTACGTGAACGACGTGCTGTTGTACCTCACTGAGTCACAGATTACTGTCTTGTCTTTGTTGACACATATTAATCATTTTGGTACCTTTGCTGGCTATAAGATTAACTGGACCAAGTCTGAATTGATGCATTTGAATGCCTACCGTACAAAACACTTGGTTGCACAGTTCACATTTAAATAGCAAAAAGGTGGATTTAAATATCTGGGCATCCACATATGGAAGACTATTGATGACACTTTCAAGTCTAATGAATGTAAACTTGTTTCTACTGTTAAGAGAAATCTGTGATATATGGGCCCCTAAGTGGCTCTCTTGGTGGGGCCAAGTAGAAACAGTGAAAATGTCCATCAAACCTGTTATAATGTATTATATGACCGCACAAGCGCCTGCTTCAGGGGTCAAAGTGTATCTTCACAATATATGTAAATTTAAGATATTCAAACAATCTGGATGGATTACCAACAACGCTAACCATCTGTCTCGTCCAACCAGTTGCATTCACTTTGAAAATCAACAGATGGTTAGCATTGTTGGTAATCCATCCAGATTGTTTGAATATCTTAAATTTACATATATTGTGAAGATACACTTTGACCCCTGAGGCAGGCGCTTGTGCGCTGAAACGTGGCCTGTGTCGGGTCTTTTTCACAATAAAGGACGGCAATTATCTCTTTCTTGAAGGTCCCGTGTTGCTTTTTGTTTTTCTGTTGTATACTTGTATGCTATATTACCCTCTCTTTTGTGAATAATGTATTATATGAACATGATTCCTATCTTTTTTGCCTCTACTGTATATAAGGATATTACAAAATGTATTACTCATTTTTGTGGCAAGGTAAACAACCAAGAATAGACATGGCCAAATTACAAATGCCCAAAGAGTCTAAGGGAGTTAACCTACCCAATTTCTATGATTATCATTGGGCATACATATTGAGACAGGGCATGTTGTGCTTGCTGCTAGACCAGACTGAGGGGCCTCTTGGATGGCTCCTGTTAGAAGACAAGTTGTTGGATCCTTTCCTTACTTGTGATGTAATTGGTATAAACCTGTCATCTATGTTGAAAGTAACATACATAGTAAAATAGTAGATGATGGCAGAAAAAGACCTGCACGGTCCATCCAGTCTGCCCAACAAGATAAACTCACATGTGCCATTTTTTGTGTATACCTTCCTTGATTTGTACCTGTCTTTTTCAGGGCACAGACCGTATAAGTCTGCCCAGCACTATCCCCGCTGATGGTGGAGGTGCACTTGTGAAGGCCTAGACCATACAGTCCCAGTGCTGGTAATATTTAATAAAGACTAATCTTAATCTGCAGATGGTAAGGTGTGGAGACCCCTTTGTTTTCTTCTATGGATTACAAAAGAAATAAGGCCATTTGGTGCTGGTGTTCAGCACAAGCAAGTACCCCACCCCCCTTCCTCTGGCCAGGTAATTGAAAGACAATGAGTTATGCAATTCACTATTTAGGATGAGTGTGTTCAAGGAGGCTAATTGGAGACTTTTAGGTTGCAGAACTAATTTCCATGTAAAGGGGCGGGGTAACTGGCAGAGCAGAGGAGAGAGACAAGATTCTGTGGTCAGGATAGGAAAGGAGAATGACATATTGCAGGGGTAGGATCTGTGAGAATGGAATCCTGATTCCTTTGAAGTGAGATAAAGATTCTTTTACTGAGGATGTGCTTATTTACCAAAGGACTGAGGATGTATCTTTTAAGGAAATGCAATATTTTTTAATGTACCTTTTGGCAATTGTAACAAACAAATGACATATCCTGTATGAAGTATTCTTGTATGATGTATTCCTGCAAAAAACTGTACTTTGGGCTGAGAAACCCTATATAAATGCCTGGTCTGGAAGGCAGAGGGGGTCCATGGAAATCTTTTCTTAAGTCTATCTCAATAGACTAAGGAATATGTGATCATTTCCATGGCTCCCCTCTTTTTGTTTATGTTCCCTCACTACCCTGTTTCTTATGTGCTGCTTCTAATTATCTATTATTTCTTATTTTTCATGTTCTTGGGTAAGAATAAACTTTGGTAATGTGAGAAGCTTCTCTTGTTTATAGTTGTTTTTGGTACTTATCAGGCCAGTGGTGCTAAGAAACCAGTTGGGGAATTTGTATGGGTGAGGTGTTGGGTTTTTGGTTCTGAGACCAAACGCCAACAGGCCCAAACAAAAGATAATCCAGTGCTGGCTTCTACACACTTAGCTCTTCCCTCATTAAGAATGCTATTGTAGAGGAACCCTAAGCTGCAGATAAATGGGAGAATGTTATTCTGGTCAGAGTGGCTTTTAAACAGGGCATGATGTCTCCCCAGAGGGAAGACTTCTTTCTTTTTCTGACCTTCAAACAAGATATGCTATACCTTTCTCACACTGTTTTAAATGGGCACAACTTAGACATGCCATCAATTGTGCCTTTCCATCTTTGGCACAAGTGCAAACATCAGCTACTATTGACTCAATTTGTAGACAGGTCAGAGAGCGGGGTCATGAAGCCTCGTGTTGGTACAAGGTGCTGGTGAAGCTGAAAGTTTCTCGGAAATGTGTGGATACTCTCAAAATTATCTGGGAGAAAGAGACGGGGTATGTGCCTAACCAATGCTCAATGGTACTATTTTTGGACTAAACGTGTGAGATGCAGTGTTTCAGCCTCTCTAAGTCAGTCCTTATTTTGGATAGCAAGACGAGTAGTGTGGACACCTGTTAAGCTTCACAGGATGTCCCCTAAATATGCAGCGACTTGCTATTCCTGTAAGCAACAACAGGAACTCTTGAAATATGTTATATGACTACCATAATGTCCAATCTTTTGGCAGATGGTCTGGTCTTTTATACAACAACATTTGCAGATTAAGCTTCCCTTGTCCTATGGAGGGCTCCTGTTTAATATTTTTCAGTTGTGATGGAATATCACTGATGACCAAACTTGCTTGATATCGATACTAACTGCTGTGGCACTACAGTCTATATTTTGAACATGGAAGAGCTCTTCTTTACTGAATTTTCATTTTTGGTGGAATACAGTCTCTCTGATTTCTAAATATGAGGCTCATATGGCAGAAAAGAATGGAAGGAGGGACAGGCATAAATCCATTTGGTTCCCTGTTCACGATTATGTCGAATCTGCCAGTAATACTGTTCCCTGGATCAGCCTTACTTCTGGTAAGTAGCCTGGAAAGATGCAATTTGATGTATTGTATGTTCTTTGTTCTATTCAATGCTGACCCTATGTTGCTTATGGAGTGGGGGGGGGGGGGGGGTTCTGGTGCATTTTATGGGATATTACTACTCTCTTGTACTTCTAGAACGTATTCTGTCTAGTATACTTTTGTTGTCTTTTTGGATCTTATGTTATGATCATTGCTGTACATTGTTACACTTTTATTTCTATTGCAATAAAAACAAATTTAAATTGTGGAGAATAAAGGATTTTTTTTCAAATTTACATTTATATGCCACATTATCCCTTGCACACTTGGGAGTTCAATGTGGTTTACACTTGAAAATACAGTGAGACAATAATAGAATTCAGTAACATCATGGGAGTAAGTCGATGGATATGTCTGAAACATTTAACAAAGATGAGATTACCAGCTGGGTATATAAAAGTCTATCCTTTAATGATGCTGCATGTTCAGAAATCATAGTCATAAGTATAGACAGTTATTCAAATATTACACACCAGAACAGGCAGCCATACACACACTGCAAAAGCAAACAACAACTTCTACAGCGCAATATAGTTTATTCCAAATGGTTTAACCACCCTTATGTTTTCCTTTGGGTTTAACAAGTGATACCATGTGCATGTAAGGTCTGAATAAACGAATTAAAACAATCAAAGTTTAAAAGCAAATGCCCATAATATGTAATTTTTTGGTAGCAATAATGAAACAGTGATGGAATATTTACATAGCAGGCAGCCAACAGATTTATTTTCCACTGAAGATAATTAACTTTCTATGAACTTGACCACTAATAGTATGCTGCTGGCTACTGTATTTTGGTGGTGTATTGTTTGCCTTCATAATAAAATCATACTCATCTATATACAAACACACAGCCAGGAGATAAAGATTTTAAAAACTGCCTTTTACAAGCACTCAGACTTGAAGAATAAACAAATATACAGAGCAGAATTGGACAGTGTTGGCACATTTAGACTGACTCTGGACAGACCTCTGCATGAAGAAAGCTCTTCCCTCTTTATTCAATACCTGTCTTTGAAATGGGAAAATTAGGTTCTTACCTTGGTAATTTTCTTTCCTTTAGTCATAGCAGATGAATCCATTATGGGTTGTGTCCATCAACCAGCAGGGGGAGATAGAGAGCACTGAAAAACCATAGTGCCTCATGGCCAGCTAGCTCCATCTGCCTCTTCAGTATTTGAAGCTTCCAAAGCAGTGTTATACCGCAAATCATAACATGAACTTTCCTCACAGCGGATGAACGCTCCAAAACTGGAGCTATAATTCAAAGGAGGGAATGAACTCATCCTCCTGGAGGGAATGAACTCATCCTCCTGTAACTGAACAGAAATCCTGAAGACTGTTTTCCAACTTCTCTCAATGAGGGAACATATCTACAGGAAAAACTGAACATAAAAGTAACATAAACCACATAATGAACCACTGAGGGGAGGGCTCATGGATTCATCTGCTATGACTAAAGGAAAGAAAATTACCAAGGTAAAAACCTAATTTTCCCTTCCTTGTCATCAAGCAGATGAATCCATTACGAGTGGGATGTATCAAAGCAATCCCTAGATAGGGTGGGAACAAGCCACACCACGCGCCAGCACTTTTGCTCCAAAATGCACGTCTCTCCTGGCAGCTACATCCAGCCTGTAATGTCGGGCAAAAGAGAGCTTAGAAGCCCATGTCGCTGCATTGCATATCTCTTGAAGAGACAGTGCTCCAGTTTCAACCCAAGAAGAGGAAATCACTCTTGTGGAATGTGCCTTAAAGGCTTCAGGCGGAGGCCAGCCAGACAGCAAGTATGCTGAAAAAATAGCTTCTTTGAGCCAACGGGCTATAGTGGCCTTAGACGCTGGAGACCCTCTGCGCGGACCTGACAATAGAACAAAAAGATGGTCAGAGGTCCTGAAGGCATTTGACATGCGCAGATATTGCAACAGAGCCCTTCGAACATCCAGAAGGTGCAACTGCCCAAATGATTCTGGAAATTCCTCTTTAGAAAAGGAAGGCAGGAAAATAGACTGGTTTAGGTGAAACGCTGAAACCACCTTAGGCATGAAGGAAGGCACCGTACGTACCATAACTCCGGACTCTGAGAATTGCAGAAATGGGTCTCAACAGGACAGCGCCTGGAGCTCAGATACCCGTCTCGCTGATGTAATGGCCACCAAAAGATCGTTTTTAAGGTCATATCCTTCTCTGAAGCTTGCCTAAGCGGCTCGAAGGGTGAACACTGAAGGGCCTTTAAAACTAACCCCAGGTTCCAGGCCGGACAGGGAGCCCGCACAGGAGGACGGAGCCGAAGCATCCCTCTGAGAAACCGTGTCACATCCGGGCAAGCAGCCAGAGAGAGGCCAGCGTCCTTCCCTCGAAAACATGCTAAGGCTGCCACTTGAACACGCAGGGAATTATAGGCCAAGCCTTTTTGTAAACCATCCTGCAAAAAGTCAAGTATCGGCAAGACAGAAGCCCGCATGGATGTGATCGCTTTAGAAGCACAAGCCTCAAATTGGCACCAAATCCTGGCATAAGCCACGGAAGTGGAACGCTTGCGGGCCTGTAGGAGAGTGGAAATGACTTTACTGGAATAACTCTTGTCTCTCAATTGCACCCTCTCAATAGCCATGCTGTAAGACCAAAGCGGCAGGCGTCCTCCATGGTTACCGGTCCCTATGACAACAGATTCGGTACAAGAGATAACGGCCAGGGAGCCTCCACCAGCATCCGCCAGAGGTCCGCATACCATGGCCTCCTAGGCCAATCCGGGGCGATGAGAACCACCTCTCCTTGATGTAGCTGAATCCACAGGAGAACTCGCCCTATCAAGGGCCACGGAGGGAACAAATACAGGAGGCCCTGAGGCCAGGGTTGAGCCAAGGCATCCAACCCCGCCAAGCGAGGATCTCTCCTTCTGCTTTAAAAGCACGGGACTTTGGCATTTGCACTTGAGGCCATAAGATCCGCTACGGGCGTCCCCCATTTGACACAGATCTGCAGGAATACTTCGTCTGCAAGTTCCCACTCCGCTGGGTCGATTTGATTCCTGCTTAGATAATCAGCTTGCACGTTGCTCTGACCTGCAATGTGAGCTGCTGACAGAAACTGCAGATGTAGCTCGGCCCAGTGGCATATCTGAGTGGCCTCCGTGGCCAGTGCTTGACACTGAGTGCCGCCTTGTCGATTTATGTAGGCCACTGCTGTCGTGTTGTCCGACAGAACTCTGACAGCCAATCCTTCCAGGGTCAATTGAAACGCCAGAAGCGCCTGAAATATCACTTTCAACTCCAAGCGATTGATGGACCACGCTGACTCCTCAGGTGTCCAGAGACCCTGGGCATGCCTTCCCCGGCAATGTGCACCCCAGCCCTTCAGGCTGGCATCTGTTACCACCAGGCACCAATCGGGAAGCGCTAGCAGCATTCCTCGCTGCAGCATGCTGTCTGAGAGCCACCATTCCATACTGAGTCGGGCCGCAGGGAGCCACATAAGTCTGCATTGATAATCCTGAGATATTGGAGACCATCGTTGAAGCAGGGAACACTGCAGAGGTCTCAGGTGCGCTCTCGCCCATGGTACCACTTCTAAGGTGGCCGTCATCGACCCCAACAGCTGGAAAATGTCCCAAGCTCGCGGGCGAGGCATCCTCAGGAGCAGACGGACCTGGTTCTGAAGCTTGCACCGCCTTTGCTTGGGTAGGTATACATACCCTGAGGCTGTGTCGAACTGGACCCCCAAATATTCTAGAGACTGAGAGGGGGTCAGGTGACTTTTGGCTAAATTGATGACCCAGCCCAGAGATTGCAGTACTGAGACCACTCTGTCTGTAACATGATGGCTCTCTTCTGCAGAGTCCGCTCTGATGAGCCAGTCATCTAGGTACGGGTGAACCCGGATACCCTCTCACCTGAGAAAAGCAGCTACTACCACCATTACCTTTGAAAAGGTTCAGGGAGCTGTGGCGAGGCCAAAAGGCAAGGCCCGAAACTGGAAATGTTTTCCCATCACCGCAAACCGCAGAAACCTCTGGTGCGGGGGCCAAATTGGTATGTGCAAGTAAGCTTCTTTCAGGTCCAGAGACGTAAGAAACTCTCCTGGCTGTACCGCCACAATGACGGAGCGCAGGGTTTCCATGTGAAAATGCCGCACTCTCAGAGACTTGTTGACTTCTTTTAAGTCTAGGATTGGCCAGAAAAGACCCTCTTTTTCGCGGCACCACAAAGTAAATGGAGTAATGGCCAGAGCCGAGCTCGGCGGGAGGCACCAGGCACACCGCCTCTAGGTGAATCAAGCCTTGTAAGGACTCCTCTACCGCCGCCCGTTTGGCGGCAGAACCACATCGGGACTCCACAAACACGTCTCTTATCGGGGCATTGAATTCTATTCTGTAGCCATCTCTGATCAGGTCCAAGACCCACTGATCTGAGGAAATCTTGGCCCACTCCTCATGAAAGAGGGAAAGTTGTCCTCCTATAACAGGGAGCAAGAAGAGGGCCGGCGCACCATCATTGAGAGGGTCGCCCTTGAACTCCAGGCCTTGAGCCAGCTGCTGCGGAACACTTGTCCGAGCGAAAGGAGTTCCTCTGCTGAAAACGGGCACGAGAAGTGAACCCAGCAGAACGCCCCAGGCGGTACCTTCAAGCTTCTCTGAAGCGAGGTCTGTAAGAGGAGGGAACTGCCTGACCCTTGGAGGAAGGCCGCGGCCTGTCCTTGGGTAAGCGCTGGGGTTTAGCATCCCCCAGGCCTTTAACAATATTCTCCAACTCCTCACCAAATAGGAGAAGGCCTTGAAAGGGCAACTTCACCAACCTTTGCTTAGAGGCCATGTCAGCCGCCCAATGCCATAGCCACAACAGGCGGCGAGCCGCCACCGCCACAGCCATCTGTTTAGCCGAAGCTCTGACCAGATCATAAAGAGCGTCAGCCAAGAAAGACAAGGCCGACTCCATCCATGGTGCCACCTCCGCAAGGGGCTCCGCTCCATCTCCGGGCTGTTCCACTGCCTGTTGTAACCAAGCAAGGCAGGCTCGGGCAGCGTAACAGCTGCATGCAGACGCCCGTAAGGATAGGCCTGAAATCTCAAAGGACCGATTTATAGCTGATTCAAGGCATCGGTCCTGCATGTCCTTCAG
This sequence comes from Microcaecilia unicolor, assembly GCF_901765095.1. Lineage (NCBI taxonomy): Eukaryota > Metazoa > Chordata > Amphibia > Gymnophiona > Siphonopidae > Microcaecilia > Microcaecilia unicolor. The sequence goes on along the minus strand of NC_044041.1, from coordinate 139,207,804 downwards.
GGAAACTCCTCCTTCAACTGGGAGGGTAGTTCTTTTTGTCACAGCCGTGACTAGGGCATCCACTTTAGGCCCAGCTAGGCGCGCCAAATTCTCCTCACTTAGAGGGTATAATTGCCCCATAGCCGTGGCAACTTTCAAAGGCCCCTCAGGGTCAGCCCATTGAGCTGAAATAAGCTCTTGGATGAAGTCATGCAAAGGAAAGGCTCGAGCAGGCTTCTTAGTACTTGTCATCCTCGGATTAGCAGAGGAGAGCTCAGCACTCGCAGGATCTTCAATAGAGAGGGCCTACAGTGCATTAGAAATCAGCGCTGGCAGCTCATTGCGGTGGAAAATCCTCACCGTGGAAGGATCATCCGGATCCAGTGGCAATCCTGCACCTTCATCTGGCTCTCCAGACCACGAGGGCCTGCCAGATCCCTCAGACTCCTCACATCCCGACCACGGGGGGGGGGGGGGGGGGGGAACAGGGGTGCGCCACTCTCTGAAGGGGAATCCACCCTTCTGCGCTTAACCTGCAGCCATCTGTCAGGGGAAAACGCACCTGACGGTAATTCAAGGCCAGGCTCTACTGGAGGGGACACAGGCAGCCGGGCCGATTGAGACCCCTGCGGGAGAGCTCTTTTTAACATAAATGCTTTATGCAGCAGTAAAACAAATTCAGGGGAGTGGCTCATCCTGGCCTCCCGGTTCCAGTCCGGGGGAAATGGCTCTCATATTAGCCTCCATTCGAGTCTCCCCTCCAGGCTCACACCCTTGGCCTCAGCGGGGGTCGCGCCATGCTGTTCCAAAATGGCGCCAGCTCCACAGAGCGGGAAGAAGCCATGCTCGGGCCGGCTCTGATGTCAGAAGAGAAAGATTTACAGAGCCCTGCTGCTGATCTGCGCTTGCCACAACGGGAACAGTGCATTACAACCTCCGCAGCCATCGCCGAAAATGGCGGGAAATTCAAAATGGCAGATTCGCGCCAAAATCGCCCCGAACACGAGCCCACCCCGGAGGAGCTTCCAAATGCTCTTACCTCTCCAGATCGAGTTGACAGAGCTCCGATCCGCTGCACAAACTGAAGGAAAGCCTCTTTTCCTGGATTGCAGCGCTACAGCGCGAAGCGACTTTTTTTGTTGTTGTTGACGCTGTGAGGAAAGTTGGAGGCAACAGTGCAAGAGGCAACTTTTTCCATTCCAGAGGATCAGTAGCGTGGGAAAGGCAGTGAAAGGGCGAACCTATGTGCCTGCATCCACAGCGTGGGCAAAGACAGGGGCAGGACTTGCCTATGTGTCTACATCCACATCGGGGGGCTGGGTAAGGCAGGGAAATGGCGTACCTATGTGCCTTTAAAGTGGGCACCATCAGCCACAACACCCCTGCTACAACTGGCAACAGCACAGGAGCCACCCCAGGTGGATTTCTGAAGGAGCTTGAACAAGCTGCATCCACCCTGCTGGGGAGATAGAGAATACTGAAGAGGCAGGTGGAGCTAGCCGGCCATGAGGCACTAAGGTTTTTCAGTGCTCTCTATCTCCCCCTGCTGGTTGATGGACACAACCCACTCGTAATGGATTCATCTGCTTGATGACAAGGAAAGTAGTAATAAAAAAAATTAAGTGCATTTTTATGATATACCACTGCATTCCACAAAACAAAAGGAGCATACCATCTTTCTCTTTTGATGTACGCTCAGGAAAAAAAAAGATATTAAATACTCCCAGGGTTCAACCTAATTAAGGTTTAAAAAAACATTTGTACTTATAAATAAAGTGATGTGGTTGCCGTGTTAGTCCACTTTTAAAGGTAATAAAGAGAAATAAAACGGCATAGAAAAGAAAATATGATGATACCTTTTTAATTGGACTAAATACATTTTTTTTGATTAGCTTTCAATGGCAACCCTTCTTCTTCAGATCAGAACATTTTTATAAATAGAAACTCTGAATGTTGCGCATCTGATTCTCAAAACATGTCTGTTTTGGTGGCCCTTTAGTAGGTGAAAACATCTATGCATGAATACAATGCCTGCTAGGGTGCTAAGGAGTCCTTATAAACAGCCCCTCCAAATGGCACATTGATCACATTTAGAACACATTAGTACTCTAACCCATGAAACCGATACTTCCTCTGTGTACGTCCGTATTCTGAACAAGCTGGCATGTTTGAAATACAAGTGAGATAAAATAAAAATGCTACCAACAATAGAGAACAACAACGTGGATTCAGCAGATGATACATTTGTTTGCTTTGTTTTGGGTGTAAGGGGATGACGGCTGTGCGCCAAGCTAAGCCAGCTTCAATGTTTTGACATCATGCTCTCTCCTGTCCTGTTCTTTGCTTTGTTTTTAGTAGAGAGGTGTGGTAGCCATGTTAGTCCACTTTTAAAGGTAATCAATAGAAATAAAATAAAACATGGAAAAGAAAATAAGATGATACCTTTTTTATTGGACATAACTTAATACATTTCTTGTCACTGAAATGCTTTGATGTTTCATTCATATATACTGTCATCTACCAACATTTGCTTATTTCCAATCTGACGAAGAAGGGCAACCTTCGAAAGCTAATCAAGAAATGTATTAAGTTATGTTCAATAAAAAAAGGTATCATCTTATTTTTTTTCCATGTTTTATTTTGTTTTATTTCTATTGATTGCTTTGTTTTGAATGTATTAAAATGACCGCTATGCAGGGGAGACAGGGGAGGGGGGAGGCCGGCAGCTTCAGTTTTTTTACGTCATGCCGTTTCCTGTTCTTAACCTGATTATATGGGTTGAAGACAGTAGGTGGAGTCATTGGTTCACCCAAAACAATAACAAACACTATTGAAAGCAATACAAAAGATTATTAGAAATAATGGACTCCATATGTGTGGTCCATCTGTAAAAAGTCAAAAGCTGTTCAAGTTGGATAGGCAGTGCCTTAAAAGGTGGAAGACAAAATGTAACAGGATTAGAGTAAACCAAGAGGCTGGAGGCAATGGATCCAAATCAAGAGAACTTTATTGCTAGCAGGACGCAGCTGAGTTGTCTTAGTAACACTGCGTGCCTTATTTCCTGTGCCACTTACACTTATAGTCTTTTACAGCAGATATGCGCATTGAGTTCATAAAGCATTACACAGAAATCAGGAATCGAAACTTATCTTTAACACATGGTTCATTTTCATTATACATTCCAAAGGAATGTACTTGATAAGCATATGGCAGAAGCAAAACTCAGCACAAGCTGTTATCTGGTTGCTCTAGGCAACCTGTCCTTTTGGCAAGCTTCAGCAGTTCTGTCTGCAGTCCTGTTAACTATTACAAGTACAGCTTCTTTATAAAAACACAATATAGTTTATAGCAAAAGCCCTGAATCTCCAGTCTCAGTAAAAGCAGCCTCCTACAATCCCCCCTTTGATACTTTATCATCTTCATAATGGAAAGTATCACATTCTTGATCCGTAGGGTTGATCCCGGAGCTGATGAGACCTCCGACTTTTCCATTGCTCAAGCGGTGCGGCTCGTAGTTGTAGCTGCGAGGAAGAAGAAAAGGTTAGTCACTGGACTCAATCAGTTGGCCTTAATCCCCTGCTCCGGCCACTGAATTCTTCGCTGGGTTTGAGACGGAGGGTTCCTATTGATGTCCCCCCCCCCCCCCCTTTGTAGCCGGACTTAGTCGCAGCAAGGGCTGGTGGCCTTCAGATTGGTCCTGCAAGGAAAGGAAGAACTTCAGTCAGTGTCAGACAAGGGTACGGGGGAATACATTTGTAGAGACATAATCTGTGCAACAGCCCTCTGGTCAGCAATATGTTCCATTGTTCGGCGGGCACAGGACAGCAGACAAGGTATCAAACAGGGTAAGAAAACAACACCTCCTAATAAGCATGACCACCAGGCACCTCCAAGCAAAGAGTCCCACCAGCTACCATCTAGCATAGATTTCCACCTCTGGACTGGTACGTGGGCAATTTTACGGATGTTAGTGGCTATGTTTAACAGTGCATCCCCATTATCGTCAATCTCCAAACAGCAGTTAGATGTATTCCACTTACCACCAATGTGACGTCCACTCCGAACTGGAGACGTGCAGTGTTTACACGGCTGACTGTCAGTTAATAGGACAAGGAGACAGTTACAAAGAAGGACACACAGCATCATATGACAAAAGGCAATCATTATGATATAGTGAGAGAGGTAACAACAAATGTCACTGAAAAATGTAACCAAGTCTTTCTAAAACCAACAAAAGGATACCCAGAATTGCGATTCCGGTTATTAGCAAAAAGGCAATGCAAAACCTCCACGGGCGTGGATCAGAGTCAGGCACGTGGAAGCGGTGCCACTCAGCGTCCTGGAACGTGAGTAGAGCAGGGTGGTCAACGCCTCTTCAGGGTCAGTCACAAGGCGGATGTGTGCTTGCGGTCCACAGCTCTGGGTGGGACTGATTGGCCGCTGGCTTCACTCTGGTCCAATGTATCCAGGCCGGATTCCCTGCAATTTTAATAGCAGTGGGGGTGGTTAGTAGGACAAGGGATGGCCCCCTCCATCTGGGTTTCAAACAATCAGCTTCATTCCACTCTTTTATCCATACCTCATCCCCTATCTGAAACTGATGAGTGGGGGTTGTCAAGATTAGAGGGCCTACGCTTTCAGTGTATTTCTGGATTTCTTGTACGGCCGTGTGTAGGCCTTTCATTTGCCTCACTAAGGAGCTCTCTCCCTGTATATGTAGTGAGTCAGGAAACGAGGGTAGGGGTGGTGGTCGGCCGTACATCATTTCATAAGGGGTGAGACCTGTGGCCCTGGGCGTGCACCTAAGGTGCAGTAAGGCTAGTAGGAGGAGGTCTGGCCACTTGGCTTTGGTCTCCTGGCACAGTTTTGCTAGCTGGGTCTTTAGGGCCCTGTTAGCTCTTTCCACAGCCCCACTACTTTGGGGTCTCCATGCACAGTGTAGCTTCCAGTTGAGGCCTAGCCTGGTGCTAAGTTGTTAGGTCACTTCACTAGTGAAGGCTGGGCCGTTATCAGAGTTGATCTGTTTGGGGAGGCCCTATCTTGGCAGGATGAGGTGGATGAGTAGGGACGTGACCTCCTTTGCCATTTCAGTCCTAGTGGGTACGGCCTCAATTCATCCTGTGTATGTACGTACTGCTACTAGGATGGCTCTGTATCCTTTGGCTGGGGGCATGTGCGTGAAATCGATCTGGCAAACTTGGAAGGGACTGGTTCCCCGGAGTATGTTGCCGGGAGCTGGGCCTGGCCCTGCTCGTGGGTTATTCCGGGCACAGGTCGTGCATCTGCTGGAAGCATTTTTGGTCCACAGGAACATTTTATTTATATAGTATGTCTTTTCGAGTAACCGGCCTAGGGCGTCTCTGCCCAGGTGGGTCTGGTCGTGGGCTCCTTTGACCACAGTCCAGGCTAAGGTTTCAGGTATCCATATCCGCCCGTCCTGCAGTACCCACCACCCGTTACGCATGTCCAGTCCTTCCTGCCGAGCCCATTCGTCCTCTCGTGGTGTGTAAGTGGGCGTCTCTAGTGGGAGGTGGACGAGGAGTAATGTCTCTGGCTCGGGGGAGTATGGGTCTTGGCTTGCTCTTTTGGCAGCGTCATCCGCCCGCTGGTTACCCCTGGCAATAGGGTCCGTCCTTCCCGTATGGGCTCTGCAGTGCATAACAGCTACCTTCTTCGGTTTCCACACGGCGTCCAGCAACTGGTAGACTTCTGTCGCGTTTGCGATTCCTTTCCCTTCAGCTGTCAGGAACCCCTCTCCTTGTATAGTGCTCCGTGGACCTGGAGAGTGAGGAAGGCGTATTTGGAATCAGTGTAGATGTTTACTATCTTCCCTTCTGCCCATTGCTCTGATGAGGGCAATCAGTTCGGCTTTCTGGGCTGACATTCCAGGGGGAAGGGGCTTCTCCTCTATTACGTCATCCTCCGATACAACAGCGTAGCCTGCTTTTCTGATTCCCTGTATCACCTGGCTGCTTCCATCGGTGAACAGCATCGTTCCCTTATGCCACGGTTGGTCCTTTAACTCAGGTCTGCTGGAATGGACCGGGCCCATTACCTCTTCACAATCGTGGTGTCCTGGTTCGGGGGCAGGCAACAGCGTTGCAGGGTTTAAGTTAGCAGTATCCTGGATCTGCACCTCAGGGTTTTCACACAAGAGGGCCTGGTATTTGACTAATCTGGAGTTGGTCATCCATTTGGGTCCTGAACAAGCCACGGATGGTATGGGGAGTGGTCACAAGGAGTGTCTGACCGAAGGTGAGTTTGTTGGCTTCCTGGATTAGTAGGCATGCAGCGGCTATGCTCCGGAGACATCCAGGCCAGCCTTTTGCCACGTTGTCCATGCCTTTGGAGAGGTACGCCACTGGTCGCTGCCATGTCCCGAATGCCTGGGTCAATACTCCGAGCGCCAAGCCCCTCTTCTCATCTACAAACAGGTGGAAAGGTTTGGTGACGTCTGGCAGTCCTAGCGCTGGTGGGGACGTGAGGACTTCCTTCAGATCCGCCAGGGCCCTCAGTTCGTGCTTTTCCCATATGAGGGTTTGGGCTTCGAGTTTGGGTCCTTTCAGCTTGGCGTACAGGTCTTGGGGTCAGAACGGCAGTGTTAATGATCCATATCCGGCAGTGCTGCTCCCGACAGCGCTTGCAGTTCCTTTTTATTTGCCGGGGTGGGCTGGTCACAGATAGCTTGGGTGCGGGGTGTGCCGAGCTTCCGGGTCTCTTCACGGGGGGGGGGGGGGGGGCAGATCCCAGGGCTTTCAGGAATTACAAGACGAACACTGCACAATCAACAGGTCACCCACGTACTGGACAACTGGTCCATATTCGATCTGGCACATCTTCATATCTCAGGCGGGTTGTTCCCCGAACAGGTTATGTGAGTTCGATCCGGTACATCTTCAGATCTCTAGTGAATGGCTATGTCGAGCTGCATAGGGTATACTGTGGTTGGGGCTGGATGACGACCTGGGTATTTGGCTTCAAGGTGAGCGTCATTGGGATACCGTCTTTTCCTATTTGAATCTGGCGTTCCTTCAACAATGGTGCCGTGAGGGATTTCCCGGAGGCTCCCACTATGGGTATAGATGGGTATAGTTTCTTTGGTATGAGGGGCTATTGCTGTGGTGATGACGGATCGTTGGGCCCCTGAGTCCAACAGGCCCTTCATTTGCTGTGTCCCCACTCGGATTTCCACCAGAGGGTCGGTGGGGACTCTGCCCTCCCGGTCTCTTCATGCTGTGTATTCTCCTGTGTTCTGTATGACCATTTGCCATCCTCCCGTTCCAATCATCCTCGACCTCTGCCTCTTCTCCTCTTCTGGGGATCCGAGGGCGATCAAGGGGACAGATTTGTCCGGTGGTAAATTCCTCATTTCCACATCTTTGTCGTCTTTCCTCGCATTCTGCTTTCCAATGGCCTTCTTGTTTGCAATAAGCACACTGGTTTCTTCCTAAAGGGGGTCTACTCCCCTGTCATCCTCTGGTTCCCCCACTCCTTGGGGGTCCTCTTTCCCGACTCCCTGCCCGGGTGTCCTCCAAGGCAGCCGCTAAAGACTTACTTTCTCTCGCATTCGTCTACTTGCTTCTCTCTTTTCTTCCTGGTCTCTATTCCCAAACACTCTATCCGCCATGGCCTTTAATTGACTAATGCTCATTCCTTCGAATCCTTCGGTTTTCTGTAACTTCTTGCGTATGTCTGGGGCGGACTGACTAACGAAACTCATGACTAACATTTGCCGGTTGTTAGGGTCCTCTGGGACGAAAGGGCTGTGTTTCTGGTACGCGTCCATCAATCTTTCCAAGAAATCCCCGGGACTTTCTTCCTTTTTCTGGGTTATATCGTGGATTCTGTTCATGTTGGTGATCTTTCTTTTTCCCTTTTTCAGGGCCTCCAGATAGGCTTGTTGGTATGCGGCAATACAATTCCGCCCTTCCTGGGTCTGATGGTCCCATCGAGGGTCAGTGGTCGGGGCAAGCTGGTTGGTATGGATAGCTGGATCGTCTCCCTGGGGGGGGGGGGGGGGGGGGGTCGCCCTGATGGCGTCTTCCATATTTTGTTGCACTTGGCGGCGTTCCTCTGTGCTGAGGAGATAGGACCCCAGTTGTCGCATGTCTGCCCAGTTGGGGTTGTGACTGGTAATTAGGCCCGCCACCATTTCAATCATCTTTTCAGGTTTCTGTTCATAAGAGGGGCCATGGAGTTTCCAGTTAAGGAGGTCGGAACTAGTAAAGGGTATGTAGGTGTACATTGTCAGTGGGATGGGTTGAGCCGGGCCTCCATGCACGGCTACCTGGGGGACATAGGCGGTAGTCTGTCGGATGGGAAATGTATTTGCTGGCTTGCCATGCTGGCTGTCAGGATTAGTTTCTCGTTTCTTTGGGCCTTTTTTTTTTTCACTGCAGGTTTTTTTCCGGGGCTTTTTCTGCTACGGGTCTCAGGTCCCAGATTCGCAGCAGCAGAGGTTGCCGCCTCACTAAGGGGTGCGGTCGAGTCCGGGGGTGCCGTGACTCCCCCTCCTCTTTGGATCCACTATGGTCCGAGTTGCCGGGTGACTCATCTTCGGGACCCGGCAGGTCCACCGGGCCCTGCAACTGTGGCAGATTGGGGTACAGGGGACGGTAAGGGGGCAGTAGGACCTCCTCTTCTTCGGCAATGGGGAATATCATCTTTGCAGGAGGTGCGCTAGGGGTAGGGTTTTTGCTGGGTTTTATACTGGTTCCTCTGTTGGTAATGGTTGGTGTGGCAGTGGCGGTCACTCTATTTTTCTTTTTCTTCCGTCTATTATTCCTGTCCTTCATTTGTGTCATCATGATGAGAGCAGCCGCTTCAACTCCCTTTCTCGCCCTCTTGGGGGATCCCTGATAACTTTGATCCAGGCCTTTATATATGGTATGTCACTGGGGTGGTCTGGGTTGCCCTCAACGATAACTATGTTCTGAACCCGGGCCGCTCGGCTGAATTCGAAAGATCTTCTTCCGGCCAGTCAACTATCTGGCCGAATCCTGGCCGCATGACTTGGCATCTCTGGATCATACCTCCCTTTATACACAGTTTCTGGTCGAACACTTCACTAAAATGTTTGGTCATTAGGTCTAAGGGTGTGGACCCACCCCCGCCCATCCTGGCCTGAGTACAAAAGAATAGTAGACAGAAAAAGGGAAAGGGTTGGTGGAGGGGTAAGGGGTCCCGTTCCACCAGACACATGAGGGTTTTCAGTCTGCACCAGCTGGGACGGAGTCGCCCGGCCCAGAACCGCGGTGCCAGTCACTCTTTCACATAACAAGAAACCCGGCCTCCCGTTCCTCCCTGTCTCAGGCGGGTTTCGGAACCTAGTTCCTACTCAGCGCCCGGTGGGGGTTGATCAAGCCCCCCTTTGGTCCTTTAACGGACCGGTCTGGTTCCCAAGTATACTCGCCTGGCTTCAAGATTCAGGATACTCCGGAGATGAAAGCTTGTCTTGTTCGGATCCCGCAGCCCTGGCGCAGGTCACCTGGTCCTGTGCAGCCCTTCTCCGGGCGGTCGGACACTGAACTCAGTGGTGCGCACTCACCGATCGGACGGAGAGGGGCCGCCCGTCCCGGTGTGACTGTGCCAAAGGGGGAGGAATATCCTCGTTCCCCGAGCCTCCTGGCTGGCTCGCCAGAAAATGTAACAGGATTAGAGTAAACTAAGAGGCTGGCGGCAACAGATCCAAATCAAGAGAACTTTATTGCTAGCAGGACGCAGCTGAGTTGTCTCAGTAACACTGCGTGCCTTATTTCCTGTGCCACTTACACTTATAGTCTTTTACAGCAGACATGCACATTGAGTTCATAAAGCATTACACAGAAATCAGGAATCGAAACTTATCTTTAACACACAGTTCATTTTCATTATACAGACCAAAGGAATGTACTTGATAAGCATATGGCAGAAGCAAAACTCAGCACAAGCTGTTATCTGGTTGCTCTAGGCAACCTGTCCTTTTGGCAAGCTTCAGCAGTTCTGTCTGCAGTCCTGTTAACTATTATAAGTACAGCTTCTTTATAAAAACACAATAGAGTATAGTTTATAGCAAAAGCCCTGAATCTCCAGTCTCACTAAAAGCGGCCCCCTACAAAAAGAGTTTTTACTTATTTGACAGCTTTTTAATTTACTGGAATGTGTCTGGACTTCTGCATGAAGGTAGCTTTGCCATCATTACTGAATCTCTCTGTTTTTTTTTATTTTTTATTTTTTTTTTATTTATAACTTTTAAATAGTTTACATCCTGATAATAGTACATCAAAATGAGTAAGAATTTGAAACATAAATCTTTTAAAGAATTCTAATACAATGAAATATTCCTTATTTTTTTTGTCCACAATGAGAGGATCCAAGAATAGGAAAACAAATTTTTCTAAAAGAATTTAACAATTCACATATAGACTGGAAGGATGTCGGAAGCCTGCAGCCTAGACAGTGCAATTAACTGGGAGATGCCATCTCAGGGACATCTTGCATACTCTCCTTAGCTATAATTAAATCACGAAGTTTCATAGGACAGAAAAAAAGGTATTTAACATCACTTAAGGAAATCATGCATCTACATGGATATTGAAGAGTAAAAGTACCTCCCAGGGAAAGGATTCTTGGTTTATATACCAAAAATTCCCTTCTCCTGGTCTGAGTTTCCTTAGCTAAGTCAGGAAAGATTCGAATTTTCCCGCCCATGAAGACGGCATTCATTTTTCTGAAGTAAAAACGCAAAATTAAGTTTTTGTCCATCTCCAATGCAAACGTAACAAGTAAAGTTGCTCGATCTGAAATTTCAGATCGTTCTAGAAAATCAGTTAGATTATCTTGTGGAGTTTCTGGAACTGTTGTCGGAGATATAGGTTTTTTAAGATATTGAATTCTAGTCACCAAAGGGTGACTCTCTAAAGGAATGTCCAGAACTTCCAGAAAGTATTTTTTTAAGAGTTCTGCTGGTAATATGAAAGGTGAATCTCTCTGTTTTAAACAGTAGTAATAAACAATATTGAGTGCATTTTTATATTATACTACTGCATTCCACAAAAGTTCCCACAAACCATCTTTCTCTTTTGATCTAGGCACAGGAAAATAAAAATAAAAATTTTTAAATGCTCCCAGGTTTCAGCCTAATTCATGTTTAATGTGTGATATAATTACTACTACTACTTATTTCTATAGCGCTACAAGGCATACGCAGCGCTGTACACCATACATGAAGAGACAGTCCCCGCTCAAAGAGCTTACAATCTAAATAGGACAAACAGACAGAACAAGCAAGAGGGAATGAAATTAAAGAGGGGATAAAAGGTCCAGGGCAAGTGAGTAGTGGTTAGGAGACAAAAGCAGTGTCAAAGAGGTGGGCTTTTAGCCTGGATTTGAAAACTGCCAAAGACGGGGCTAGACATACAGGCTCGGGAAGTCTATTCCAGGCGTGGGGAGCAGCGAAATAAAAGGAACGGAGTCTGGAATTAGCAGTAGAGGAGAAGGGGACAGACGAGAGATTTATCCACAGAACGGAGTACCTGAGGGAGGGCATAGAGAGAGACAAGAGTGGAGAGGTAATGGGGAGCGGTAGAGTGAATGCACTTGTAGGTCAGTAAGAGAAGTTTGAATTGAGTGCGGAAACGGATAGGGAGCCAGTGAAGTGACTTGAGAGGGCTAATGTGAGCATAGTGATTCTGGCAAAAAATGAGTCGCACAGCAGAGTTTTGGACTGATTGAAGAGGAGAGAGATGGCTAAGTGGGAGGCCGGTGAGAAGCAGGTTGCAATAATCTAGGCGAGAGGTGATAAGAGTGTGGATAAGGGTTCTGGCAGTGTACTCAGAGAGGAAGGGACGGATTTTGCTGATGTTATAGAGAAGGAAACAACAGGTTTTTGGCAATCTGCTGAATGTGAGCAGAGAAGGAGAGAGAGGAGTCAAAGATGACCCCAAGGTTACGAGCTGATGAGACAGAGAGAACAAGAGTGCCATCTACAGAAATAGAGAAAGGGGGGAGAGGAGAGGTGGGTTTAGGGGGAAAGATGAGAAGTTTGGTTTTGGCCATGTTAAGTTTCAGATGACGTTGAGACATCCAGGCAACGATATCAGATAGGCAGGCTGATACATTGGCCTGGATGCTGGTTGTGATTTCGGGGGTAGAGAGGTAGATCTGGGAGTATAGGTGCCCCGTATAAGAGGCTTGGGGAGGCTAAGCCTCTCCAGCCAGCCCAATCGTGGACTTCCCTTGGCTGCTAGGTGAGGCACAGGGGGAGCGGTCACTCCCCCAAACAGATCTTTGTGACCGGTCTCTGCCTCCGTCCTCCAGCACGAGTCTTGCACCCAGGGCCCGCCCAACACGCCGCCACACCATGCTTACCTCGCCCTCCCGCTCCCATGTCCCAACTGCCCGCCCTCTTCTCCCCACCAAGATCCCTTTCCTTATTTTTTTCTTTTAAATTTACCTCCGAGTTTGGCAGCTCAGCAACAGTGTCAGTGAAAGCGCTCCCAGTGAAAGCGCTTCCCTTCGCTCAGTGTCCCGCCTTCTTCTGATGTCATGATGTCAGAAGAAGGCGGGACACTGAGCGAAGGGAAGCGCTTTCACTGACGTTGCGCTGCCGGACTTGGAGGTAAATTTAAAAGAAAAAATAAAAAGGAAAGGGATCTTGGGGGGGAGAAGAGGGTGGGCAGTTGGGGCAGGGAGAGAGGAACATGGATGGGATGGCAGGGCTCAGGGAGAGAGGGGAATTGCTGGATATGGAAGAATGGAGGGGGGCAGGGGAGAGAGGAGCATGGATGGGAGGGCAGGGCTCAAGGAGAGAGGGGAATTGCTGGATATGGAAGAATGGAGGGGGGCAGGGGAGAGAGGAGCATGGATGGGAGGGCAGGGCTCAAGGAGAGAGGGGAATTGCTGGATATGGGTGAAAGAGGACCATGGATGGACATGGATGGGAGGGCAGGGCTCAAGGAGAGAGGGGAATTGCTGGATATGGGTGAATGGAGGGGGCAGGGGACAGAGGAGCATGGATGGGAGGGCAGGGCTCAGGGAGAGAGGGGAATTGCTGGATATGGGTGAATGGAGGGGGACAGGGGACAGAGGAGCATGGATGGACATGGATGGGAGAGCAGGCCTCAGGGAGAAAGGGGAATTGCTGGATATGGATGAATGGAGGGGGCAGGGGAGAGAGGAGCATGGATGGACATGGATGGGAGGACAGCATAGGTGGTCGGTGGCCCAACTGTTTGGGGAGGCTAAAGGGGGCGGGGTTAGGGACGGGGCCATGGGTAGAGCTTAAATCCATAATTGTCTGATAACACACAGAAAAAATAAATAAATAAAAATAAAAGCCACAATTAATACCTTTTATTAAATTTAGATATTAGATATGTATCATATGTCAAAGAATAAAGTGGTTGCTCAAAGCATATACTAACCACAATCGCTCAACTGCAAAACACTATGCACAACTTTGTGCAAAACCACACTCAGAACCTTACTGTACCATAAATATTACACTGGGCAGAACCTAATACACCAATATACCACCCATACGGAAAATGCAGACCGTCAACAATATGAAACAAGGGATCATAATAACACAATTCTCATGTAGAGCCACAAAACACCCTAATTCATGTTTAATGTGGGATAAAATGCCATAAATAAGTAAATAAATATAAACTTTTAATGTTGAGCACCTGATTCTCAAAGTGGACATATTCCAAACACTATAATGAAAATAAAATGATCTTTTCTACCTTTGTTGTCTGGTGACTTTGTTTTTCTGATCATGCTGGCCCAGTATCCGATTCTGCTGCTATCTGTCCTCTTAACTCCGTTTCCAGGGCTTCCTTTCCATTTATTTCTTTACTTTCCGCCTTTCTTCTTCATTTCTTGTCCTACATCCGTAAGTAAAAGCTGGGTCCTCCGCAGACTTAACTATCCAGTGGATCCAGCTTCTGCCTATTTTCTTCATCCATGTGCAGTTTTTCTACTCTCTTCCTTTTCCCTCATATCTGCTTCCTCACTCCACCCTCTCCCTCCATCCATCCATGTCCAGCATTTCTTCTCTCTCCCTTCCCTCTCCTCTATCCATGTCCAGCAACCCTCCCCTCCATCCACCCACCCATGTCCAGCAACCCTTCTCGCCCCTCCCCTCCATCCACCCATGTCCAGCAACCCTCCTCTCCCCCCTGCCCTCCCCCTCCATCCACCCATGTCCAGCAACCTTCCTCTCCCCTCCATCCACCCATATCCAGCAACTCTCCTCTCCCCTGCCCTACTACTACTACTACTACTTATCATTTCTATAGCGCTACTAGATGTACGCAGCGCTGTACACTTGAACATGAAGAGACAGTCCCTGCTCGACAGAGCTTACAATCTAATTAGGACAGACAAACAGGACAAACAAGAGATAGGGGAGCATACTAACGAGCATATCCCTTTGACATCCTCCTTTAACAGGACCTGCCTACTTTTCCTCTGCAACATCTGTACTGGTACAGGATGTTAATAGTGGACAGGGTTAGAGCAATACAGCAGCTGCAGTAGGTCAGGAACCCTTAAAATACCTGAAGGAATACCTCTCCCCTTGCCCTCCCTGCCCACCAGCGACTCTCCCCTCCCCTCCCCCAGCCAGCCAGCCAGCCAGCCATCCGTCCATTCGTAGCTTTCGCTCCCCCCCCCCCCGGGGTCCTGTCTCTTCCGTTCCGCCAGCTCTCACCCATCCACTCATTTTTAAAGCCTGAGGCATTCTCCCTCCAACGCCGGCGATTTACATAGGCAGCCTTAATCAGCCTGCATCGAAGCCTCTCCCTCAGACGTGCCCCGCCTCCTCTAATGCAACTTCCTGTGTTACGCAGAGGTGGGACGCGTCTGAGGGAGAGGCTCCGACGCAGGCAGATTAAGGCTGGCTCTGTGAATCCACAGCATGGCGTCGGAGAGAGAACACGGATGGGTGAGAGCGGGGGGGGGGGGGGTGCAAGACTGACGCGGGAGGGGGGAGGAGGCAGAGACCGCCGGTCAGCATTTGGCGCTTAGGCGCCATCTCTTTTAAAGATCTTTGGGGGAGCAACTGCCCCACATTGGCTGGGGAAGCTTAGCCTCCCCAAGCCTCTTATACGGGGCGCCTATGGAGGGCAGGGCCCAGGGAGAGAGGGGAATTGCTGGATATGGATGAATGGAGGGGGCAGGGGAGAGAGAAGCATGAATGGGAGGGCTGGGCCCAGGGAGAGAGCAGAAATTGCTGGACATAGAGGGGAGGGGAGGGAAGAGAGAGGAAGGAGATGAGATGAGGGAAAAGGAAGAGAGGAGAAAAACTGCACATGGATGGAGAAAATAGGCAGAAGCTGGACCCACTGGACAGTCAAGTCTGCGGAGGACCCAGCTTTTACTTACGGATGTAGGACAAGAAATGAAGAAAGGCGGAAAGTAAAGAAATAAATGGAAAGGAAGCCCTGGAAACGGAGTTAAGAGGACAGATAGCAGCAGAATCGGATACTGGGCCAGCATGATCAGAAAAACAAAGTCACCAGACAACAAAGGTAGAAAAGATCATTTTATTTTCATTATAGTGTTTGGAATATGTCCACTCTGAGAATCAGGTGCTCAATGTTAAAAGTTTATATTTATTTACTTACTAGTAAAAAAAAGCCCCGTTTCTGATGCAAATGAAACGGGGGCTAGCAATGTTTTCTTTTGTGTGCATGTGGAAGTGTGTGTGTCCGTGCCCTCTGGCCTCTCTCCCCTCCCCCCTCTGAGTCCTTCACTGTTACAGAGCCAGCGATTTGATTTCGTGCTCTGCTGTTTTCCTTCACTGACTGTGTTACAGAGAGGGCGGGGCAGACACTCATAGGGAAACCGGATATCTCGCCCCCTTCACACTTCCGGCTGGAGGCTTCATAGAACGTTGGGTTTGCCTTTTATATAGAGAGATTTATGGCATTTTATCCCACATTAAACATGAATTAGGGTGTTTTGTGGCTCTACATGAGAATTATGATATTATGATCCCTTGTTTCATATTGTTGACGGTCTGCATTTTCCGTATGGGTGGTATATTGTTGTATTAGGTTCTGCCCAGTGTAATATTTATGGTACAGTAAGGTTCTGAGTGTGTTTTTGCACAAAGTTGTGCATAGTGTTTTGCAGTTGAGTGATTGTGGTTAGTATATGCTTTGAGCAACCACTTTATTCTTTGACAATATGATACATATCTAATATCTAAATTTAATAAAAGGTATTGTGACTTTTATTTTTTTTTCTGTGTGTTATCAGACAATTATGGATTTAAGCTCCACCCATGGCCCCACCCCCTTTACCCTCCCCAACCAGTTGGGCCACCGACTGCCTATGTCTGGGAGTCGTCAGCATAGAGATGGTATTGAAAGTCATAGGATGATATCAGAGAGCCAAGGGAAGAAGTGTATATGGAGAACAGGAGAGGACCGAGAACAGAACCCTGAGGTACACCGATTGGTAGTGGAATAGAAGTGGAAGAAGATCCACCAGAGTGTACACTAAAAGTGCGAAGTGAAAGGTAGGAGGAGAACCAGGAAAGAACAGAGCCCTGGAATCCAAGTGAAGACAAGGTATCAAGGAGTAGGTTGTGATTAACAGTGTCAAAAGATAGATCCAGAAGGATGAGGATAGAATAGAGACCTTTAGATTTGGCCACTACCCGGTCCTTGGAAACTTTTGTAATTGCCATAAATAATTAAATAAATAAACCAGGGGCGTAGCTACGGGTGGGCCTGGGTGGGCCCAGGCCCACCCAATTCCAGCCCAGGCCCGCCCAGCGCCAGCTCCCATTGCCGGCCACTGCTGCTTTTCCTGATGAGCAGCAGGGCTGGCGCCCGGCGCTACAAAAAGAAGAAGCGCTCAGCTGACTGAGCTGAGCGCCAACGCGTCGCTAAGGAAAAGAAAAAATGTTTTTAAAAAAATGCGGCACCGCAGGCAGCCTCGAAGCATTGGCTGCTGGCTCTGTGCAGGCTCCTCCCGTCTCTTACATCACTGCCCCTGTAGCGAAGCAGGGGCAGTGACGTAAGAGACGGAAGGAGCCTGCAGAGCCAGCAGCCAATGCTTCGAGGCTGCCTGCAGTGCCGCGTTTTTTTAAAAACATTTTTTCTCGTCGGGTTAGCGACGCGTTGGCGCTCAGCTCAGTCAGCTGAGCGCTTCTTCTTTTTGTAGCGCCGGCCCTGCTGCTCATCAGGAAAAGCAGCAGTGGCCGGCAATGGGAGCTGGGGCTGGTGGGCCTGAATGGGAGAGGGAAAATGGATGGCAGGATGGGGAGAAAGAGGGAAAATGGAAGGATGGGGAGAGAAAGAGGGAAAATGGAAGGATGGGGAGAGAAAGAGGGAAAACAGATGGGAGGATGGCAGAGAAAGAGGGAAAATGGAAGGATGGGGAGAGAAAGAGGGAAAACAGATGGGAGGATGGCAGAGAAAGAGGGAAAAGGGAAGGATGGGGAGAGAAAGAGGGAAAATGGAAGGATGGGGAGAGAAAGAGGGAAAACAGATGGCAGGATGGCAGAGAAAGAGGGAAAATGGAAGGATGGGGAGAGAAAGAGGGAAAACAGATGGCAGGATGGCAGAGAAAGAGGGGAGATGGATGAAAGGATGCAGAGAAAAAGGGGAGAGTGGAAGGATGTGGAGAGAGAAGGGACACAACAGAAAAGGGTAGAGAGATAGACACTGGTTAGAAGGAGGGAGAGAGACATTAGATGGAAGGATCAGGAGAGAGGGTAGATGGGTGGAAGGATGGGGAGAGAAAGAGGGAAGACGCTGGATGGAAGGTGTATAATTATACTACAGCAAGAGGCCCTTACTGGATGCCCACCGGAAGGGTGGAAGGCCAGATTTTAGGACTCAGGCTGTAAAAATACCAGCTAGGTTTAAAAATCTATGACTGGCTGAGCAAGGACTTGCTTTTCCTGCAAGTTAATATGTGTCCCCGCTTGGGATCCATCCACTGGAATAGTGGTGGGTCAATTTATATACCTTAAACAGCCTAAACTGTTAAAAGGCACTGACTAGGCCTCATTAGAATTTGGTGTGACATTCAAAAGCAGTGCAAAAGCCAAGATCAAGGAATCGATGGCTAAAATCCTAACCCAGATCACAAAAAGATATTAACCTAATATATCCAAATTTAGATATCTTCATAAAAAAGTTGTTTTGTTCATGTTTGGATGTCCGTATCTAGGGAGATGTTCATGTTTTGATGTTTGGATGTCCGTATCTAAGGAAGTGTTTACAAAAAGGGAAGTTGCACAACAGGTTGCAATACTAAAACGGAAGAGCACCTGGCCGGAGGGCATGACTCATAGATTAAGCAATATTAGAGCTCTCCATAGACTTGTATAGTGACCAAATTGTATAAAAGCAGGGTGCATGCAAGCCCTCGGCAGTACTTTTCTCCAACGCCTCGGAAGCAGCAGAGCTCCGGTCAGCTGAATCCAGAATTTGTCTGATGAATGTACCTGACTAAAATCTGATATGCAAATAAACTCTCCATTCTAAACGATGGTTTGTGGGCTTCACTTAATGATGAAAGGCTGTAAGTACAAATGCTTTTGCTACATCTGGCTATCATTCGCTGCATTATATAACCTGTAGCCTAAATCCAGTTTGTCATAAGGCTGGTATCTATTCCTTGCCAGTGCTGAGAGGCGGACTAATGCCGGTATTTGAGACCTAACGTCTCTCTCAGTGGCAATTCCTTTTAAAACCTCATAACTCCTGGATTACCCCAGTACTAGTGTTATTTAGAGATGGAGTCCGATTGAGGTCACTCTAGCCTTCTTGGGGGGGCTCGGGACCCTCCAATTCTCAACATTGGTGACCCCGGATTGCTGATCTAACACAATAGCCCCCCAATACTGTCCTTCTTTCCCTAATTTTTGAACGCAGTGGGGATGAATATTTGCGTTCAAACTTTCGTTTCTGTCTTTCAATATTCTGTTCTGTTCTTTCTCACCCTCTTTTCTTTCTTCTACCCTGTCCACCTTTTTTGATTTGCGTGATGTGCGCAAGAGTGTGCTTGTTGTGTGATTGGTGCATAACAACGAATCCAGGCGACTGCGATTTGGAGTTTGCTGACTGTTTATATCACGCTCAATTCTTTGGATTGGTCTTGATGCGAGCATTCTGGCTCAACGATCCTTAGAGGTTGCGCGTTCTCTTTTTCTCTTTCCTGTTCTCTTCTCTCCTCTTTTATACCCCTACATTCTCTGTATGCTTTCTGCCTCACTACAGATGTTCTGCCTGCTTCAGACGCGTTTCTGTTCCCTTCCCATTCTATTCTCGGTTTTCCTTTCCCTTCTGACTTCCTTTGTTCTTTTCCCTTGTGCGGTTCCTTCGCCGCCTCCTTTCTGTTCTTATTTCACTTTTTCCTGTGGTTATCTCCTCGCCACTTGCTCTTCCGTTATACTTTTTCTATTACTGTCAGTGAACTCTATAACCTTCGCATCTCCTGCAGTGCACTCTATGCTTTCTCCGCTCCTTTCTCCGTACTTGGATTTGTCATCTGTTCTTTGTCTGCATCTACGCAGACCATCTGTCATTGTCATTTTTGACCCGGTGGTTTTACCCTGGTTTGCACCACTAAAATTTCTTGAAACACTATGCCTGTTTCTCTGTTCTTCAAAACTGACAACTCAAAACTGACAGCCCCCACCTTTTCACTTCTGCTTTCACTTGCCTATTTTGTGTAGTTACCGTTATGTATCTTATGAATGTCTACTAACCCTATTCTTCTGCTTTAATTTCACTGGACTGGCATATACCCTGGTGAAAAGTGCCCATTTGAGGGGTACTGGGAACTGGTATTCAGTCCGCTCCTTTTCTAACCCCTTCCTCTGGTACTCCTCTGTTTTTTTCTGCCTTCTTCCTCTGTTCTCTTATCGCTTTCTCCTTCTGCCCTGAGCTGGCACATTTGTTTTTCTGTTCTTGTCCTTTTGTGAGTCTGTCTATGTTGAAGTTGATCCCTGTTATGTTTCCCTCCATCCCTACCTGTAGATCTTGTGTTCCTACTTTTGTCTGCGCTCCTATTCACTGCAGTTCCCTGAAATCCTAAAATCATTCTGTGTGTTTTCTAAACTACTCTTCAAAACTGACAGCCCACAGAACCCCCCCCCCCCTTCCTTCCTGTTATACAGCTTTAGGCTTGATAAACCACACTTATTTCTATGCCCGTCTGCATTGGAAACTCCCGTCTGAAACTTTCATGATATTATAACTCTCCACTTGAGAAGTCCCGGTCGGTATTCCGTCTCTGTTCCCCGTAGCCACTTTTAGCTGCATTTCCGGGTTTAATTTTCGCTGCATAGACCCCGTCTCTGCCACTTTCGGCACCTTTCTGCCATACTCACTATATATGAAACTGTTACTATGCTCTAAGCCTTCTACTTTTGTATTTTGTGTTTGCTAAAAGTCCCAAAAGTCCTGCACAAATCTTGGCAGCTGTCTGCCTTAAGCTCCCGTTGTTACTGCTTCTCTGAGTAAATTTGCCACTTTTTTTCCTGTACCCCCTCTCTTCTGTCACAGCCTCGGCTGTAAGACTTTTAAATTTATCTCACTTCCACCTATACTTTCTCCTTGCAAACGGTATCTTGGCTACTATTTTCAGTTGTAATTTTATCTTTTTGTACTTGTCCTAGTAGCTGTTATCACACCCTTTTAATTTATAATTTGTTTTGGGACAATGTTATATTTTTAATTAATAATGCTTCAGATTTGTCATTTATTTTCCTTATTTATGTCTTGGATATGCTTTGGGCTCTCACTTTGACGCCCCATACTTGGGATACACCTCACGGCCCTCCTCTCTGATGCTCTACCGACTCTTGCACCTTTTTATTTTCTTCCCTGCCCTCCTCTCTGATGCTCTCCTCTTACATAAATTATTTATTTTCCTCCTTCCGATTGCCCCTCATATCAAAAGTAGTAACATTTAAATGTGTGGCCCTCCGTAGATTATTGTTATTATATTTAGAATTGATATTTTTAACAGTAATTGTGTGTGTCCGTTTTTGGATTAGGACAACCATATGCTGCATTTGTTTAGCTGTGAGGGGATAATTGACGTGATAACCCGTTATGTAGTTTCATGATAACATGACTTTGTATGTTTTTTGACTCCGGAATCTAGCTTACGGCATTGTTTCTGCACGGCATGATTAATATGCACTTATTTCCTGTAGAACTGCTTGCCCGTAACTTTTCAGGATGCAAGGTAGACTTTAAACTACTGATTACCTCTGCGGTGAAAAAACTTGGATTTTCAGTTTTAGTTAAGATTGCAAGACTATGTTCGAGTTCTATAAATTAATGGTGTGCGGCATTGTTTTCAGTTCAATCATATCTTCAGTTTTCTGCAAGTTTAACCTTGTTTTATGGCACATTTTCTCAGCATGCATATTATTTTAAATCACTTATCTTTTGATAATTCAGTTGCCGGTTCTCTAGCTTCTTTGTATGATTTACTTGATATTCCTATTTTGTTGTACGGCTTTTCTTCCTCTGATATGGGGAACATACTAAGTCGTTTGTTCATTGGTTCGCTCTGCTTTTCCATCAAAATCATTTTTTTTTCCTATTTGACATTTGCTTTTGTTCATTTCTAGCTGGTGTAATCTGAATTCACTTTTATTTTAAGGTTTCCTGTTGTTGACAATGCCAGCCGATGTCCTTTCTCCCAAACGGTGTATAATCTCATATATAATTGCTGAGGTTTTCCTGAATTTGTAGTTTGAAATGGGACATAATTAGGAAACATATCTTTACAGTTTGCTGTTTAAACACTATATAGATTATATCCTGCTCTCGTTATAAGCTAGGCACTATGCTGTCCCCGCCCATCAGCTACTATTGCTTGTACTATATATGGACATTTTACTGTTTGTGTTATACTGCACTAGATATGAGGAGATCTTATTCACTCTCTAGATAAGATTCTCATATACTTTGCATTTCCGATACTCATATAGTTCTGGTTTCTTGTGCTCTGTTTTAAGGAAAGAAATATAAGTTACCGCCCCAGCACCCTACTATCGTGTTAGTTTATTTCAGGATGCTTTTTAATACTTTTTAATCTTCAGTGAGCCTGACTATATTATAACGTTATCTGCAGGAAATACTGCACTTCCTCGCTTGCATTGTGGTTTTCGTCCTCCGAGTGCATACAACTTGGACTGGCTTATTTTTAACACTTGCAGTAATGACTTATGTTATAATGTTTCTTAATGAATATTTCCACGTCCTGAGGATGACAATCGCTTTTAAATAATATGGTTCTATAAAGAGTTAAATTGTGTGAGTCTTTATAACAAGTTTGATATGAACTAGGATCCAACACAGAAAGTCACATGAAATTACAATGGATTATTGTTACATTAAGAGCTAGATAACCCCTTGTATAACTTATATGATAGTAGAAGTATTATGTACTATATAGAAGCATTTCTTTGTTTTTACCTTAATAGATATGCATATAAAATATATTTTCCCTTTCCTGTTGAGAAGATGATGGCTGCGTGCCATGAGAATACAGCGTTGCTTCACCTCTTCAGTTATTTCCTGTTGGTTCTTTATAACCCAACCCACCTTCTCTTTCCTTCTAATGCAGCAGCTGTTCTGTTTGTCATCATTTAGACATATCATTTCAGTCACTGATTAGTATGTATGTTTTATGCCGTATCTTTGGAAGTTCTTCGTATAAGAATTACATGTTTTAATTTGTTTTTTTCCCTTTCACCTGTTTAGCCACAAAAGCTTCCTGCCATCGCATTCGGGTTTATTTTATTTACTATGTTCCTTTTCTGAGTGTATGGGTATTAATTTATCATATTTATGGGTATTAACTTGTCATATTCTAGTGTCCTGTTTCACAATTTATTATAATATATGCTCCTCTTATATTTTCCTGTTTAGATGCTACTTCCAACCTATCCGGTACCCGCCCCAAAAGCATTTAATATGTATTTACCTTTATTTCATTTATTCTAGGGGTATAGCTCCGGACTACACATGTTATAATGTCTTTGTTAATATACATTTTCTTGCCTTTTGTTGAAATCGGTGTTCCATATATGGTTCTCCCCTGTTACTCTTATTATAGTATGTAGTAGTTTCATGTCTTGTTTAAAGTCTATATTTTGTTTCCATATACAGCTCCCAACCTACCCTTACAGCTTATTTTTGCCTTACATTACAAATTAGGTAGGCCCAGTTTTTATCATATAATATGTACACTTATCTTTCCTAAATAGTTTTCTTCTTTTACTACAGGTATGAATGAATTTATTTGTACTGTTTGCCCTTGTATTGCAGGCTTTCTTATTGTAACTGTTCCGCTCTAATGCTTTTGAGTTTCCTTCTCCTGGTTTGTTGAGTGGAAAATATATTGTCTAGTGAATGATGAACATGGAATTTTTCACATTTTTTGTCCTGACTAAGGTGTTCCAACTAAAGGCTCTTTTTATGACTGTGCCTTACCCGAAGAGCTTACATGTTTTTTTATTTATTTTTATTTATTTCTTTTTACTCACTATCTCTGGAATAGGTTTCAGGGATTCTTTCTAGGAACATGCCATGTTTTTTTTTAATTTATTTGTTTTTCCTTTTCCTTTTTTCTCCCTCTGCAAGTCCCTCCTACTTCCCTATTTTACGTATGTCACTTTAGTTTCTGACTTTACTGCATTTTTAGGCAGCATAACAGTGTGAATGATTTTACTTTGTATCGTATCGTCCTGGTTTTGCAGGCTTCCTCACTGTCGGCTGTTTTATTTTAATGTCTTTTGAGTTCCCTTCTTATTAATTATTTAGTAGAAAATCTATGGTCTACTGACTCTTTCATGGTTCCTTCCCCCAAGAGCTTACCTGTGTTCAGTCATAAATCTTTCTTTCAAATTTCTTTTAACCCGATTTATTTTATTTTCACTATCTTTGCAGTTTGTTTCAGGGGCTCCTCCCTTTTATTCTACTCTTTATTTCTACCTTTCTTAAATACCAGTGTCACGTTATAATCATTGGGCTTGATACCGATGTCCGGGACTTACACCCATTTGAGGGCCGCAAACCCTTCAATGGATGACGGTATCTCAATTAGTAGAAGCAGACTTCCATTCCATTTTCGGAGTGGCCTGCGGATTCGGCATTATTGCCCGTATATGAGTTACCTAGTCCAGATGACCGTGGGAGCAATATAGAGACGTCTGACGCTTTTCATTGCGAGTTTGGACAAGTTAACGAGGGCTTCTGAATATTTTTTGAACTGTTAGTGGTAGACGAGCAAACTCCTAACTTTTTCAATGTTTTAGGAAGGTTAGTAGTAGAAGAGCAGACTCCTAACCAGGTTAGTGGTAGAAGAGATGACTCCTAACCATAAATTTTTGCTTGGTTTATAAGGTTCATTGTGGAGGTTAGTTGTAGAAGAGTTAAACTCCTAATCAGCGGAAACCCTGTGAACCACTGCTCCTTGATTCATGATACCTTGTTCGCTGGTTTCTTGAGTTCTTTTGGGAGTGTTTGCGATATCCCTTTTTGGGGATTCTACCATGGGTTGGAACCCATGGCCAATAGTAGCAGGAATAACTCTTGGCAGGCAGTAGCAGCAGAGAACACTCCTGTCTTTAGAAGCACACTCTGGGGAGT
The DNA here is from genome assembly GCF_901765095.1 of Microcaecilia unicolor. NCBI lineage: Eukaryota > Metazoa > Chordata > Amphibia > Gymnophiona > Siphonopidae > Microcaecilia > Microcaecilia unicolor. Next base: position 139,183,202 of record NC_044041.1, on the reverse strand, counting down.
AGTTTTCATTAATTAGGGGTAGAGTAGTATAAATATATAATAGCTGACACTACGTATTTATTTACTGTTGTACTGTCTCTCTAATCATATTTCTGTTTACAGTTTTTGTCTTGCTTTCTCCTAATGTCACTTGCGGTCAAAGCGTTGAGCTTTCCGCCAATTAGTAATTTTTATTTTGGGTCCCTTTGTTGGAATACATTAATAGATGCGTGAGTATGAATGTGTTATGTCTCTGCATGTTCTACTATCCGGATAATCATCGCATGTTTTTGTAAACTGTTAGCACATTATCATTTCTAGGTCTCCTTGCTATCTCTGAAGCTGCCTTTTGAACCACTAACTTTGTACCAGGTTCTAGGTCTGGTCAATATATATATTATTATTAATCTAGTTCATTTTTTCTATAGCATGTTACAGGTCTGAAGCTCATTTGTAGACCACTTGCTCACTAGGTCCCGTGGTTATACATATTGGGTGATGTTGTTCACTACCCATTATGTCATACCTTCCTCTCCGCAACCAACACCAGATACTGGTGATCTGACATCTATTCAGATCTCTGGTAAGGACTTTCTGGAACAATCCTTTCTATTTTGCGGTTGACCTCCCTATGCCACCGAGAGTTCAAAAGGGCATAGTGATCCCGCCAACGATTCTCTTTCTCTATTGATTTTCTGCCCTGGAGATTACATTGCACGAATCGTGAGTATATTTTCATTTATTGCATGTGTTACTATTAAGCTTGCCATTGTATATTCGGTTTTTAAGACCACATAAATCTTATAAAGTTTTGCCAAATATGGCATTTCTGGAATAAGTTTCAGCCTGGACTCTCGTGGCCCCGTAAGGGCACCTTAAATACCAAAACTCTGCAAAGGTTATTAAACTTTATTTACACATACACACCCGATTCCACCCGTCATCTCCACTATCAGATCCTCAGTAGATGGGTATCGACTATCACTGATCACGTGATCCCAGACACTGTCGATCTGACATCGTTAGTAATACCTAGTGAGGTCAATCTTAATCCGCGGCCTAGTAGACGGCCCCCTGCAAGAGCCGATTCACCCATTCCACATAAATCTAATGCTCCTAGTGCTAATAATCAGCGCCGGGATTATCGCTCTCCACCTACTCCCAACCACCGAGCTGAAGTACAGTGCAACCGTTGTTTCCAATTGGGACATTACGCCATGGAATGTCCATGCTGGCACTTTCCTCATAGTCAATACCGTCAACCTCCTTCAGACTCCCCATCGCTACGTGTCTCTCGGATGCAGATACGACAGCCACAGAGAGACCGCAGGCGACCGAGTGACCTCCCCTCGCTAGACAACCCACATCACCAGGACTGTAGGAATCATTACCCTGATGATCGTGGCCGCCGGTCTCAACCTGAAAAAAGCCCACCGGACACTAATATACGACCTAGAGACTACCATTCTGGCCCTAGTCCTGATTGCTATGCCAATGTCCTGTGTTATCGCTGCCAGCAGAATGGCCATTATGCCTTTCAGTGTTCTCAACCACCACATCATCTGCCCCGAGCTCAAGTTCGGGCAATGCGGCTATTACGCAGCCGTCTGTCCACGACCACGACTACGCGTACCTAGAAAACACAGGAAATAATTCAGATTCAGCAAAACCTCAACTGTCGTGTCAACGTGGAATGTTTCCGTTGCCATTACATCGACAATTCTGCATCGCTGCATCGTTCAACGCTAGCCCTGGAATCAAAATCGCCCACCCCACCCGTCCATACTGACTGGGTGTAATCCGAACCCGACCTTATTTTGTAGTTCACAGTTACTCATAGTACTCAGCTCCTCATTTAGTATCCAGAAACCATTTCTCTGTATATGTATTGGTGTGATGTTTCTGTTTCTATTACAGGTAACATGTCTTTATTTTATATTACTCTGGGTTGAATTGCATGTGTATATTTATGGTACCATACAAATGACCTAACTAAGTCAGCAAGTTATTTATTTGTTTCTATGCATACCTTCCCTGGGGAGTTCTTATCAACTGCAGGGATGAGCGATCCCCAGAGGATATTCATTTTATGTTTATATATATATATATATACCTTTACTGACTTATTTATGCCATTTTACTTTATACGGGATCCCTTTTAAATAAAAGCTATGTATTGCTCATTTTTAAAATGTTTACTGCTTTAACCGTTGCGCTGTTTAGATTGATGTGACATTCACTTCTTTAGTTTTTTCCCATGAATATAAAGCCTTCATTTTTGAAATCTCTCTATGGTATGTGTGATATCTGAAAGCTTTTCATTATTTCCTTGTCTAAGAAAGAAAAAATATTTAATAACCATTATCCGTTATATGGAATAAATGCGAGAAATGTTCCCTTGAACTGGCCATTTGGGGGAGCATTTTGCGTTGCTCATAGATTTTGTAGTATTCTTGAACAGAGAATTGGTAAAGCTTTCAGACATAAATAGGGAAAATTATGCATTCCACTTTCTGATTCCTTTCTATTTAAAACAGGTTATCACAATTACCCCTGGAATGCCAACTATTGCTCTTTTTATCTCTCTATCTTTCACTGTGAGTAATTGTGAGAAAAACTGGTATAAACTATTTGTGTGCAGCGGTCCTGGACTTTATGCTTTGTGTATTTAACTAACACCTTGCTTCAACTAACTCTTGCCACGTGGTGGTTTTGTCTTGAAGCGATATGCTTCTCCCTACTTCTTTGACTGATTGAAAAGGGTTACTTAAACTCTATGTGAAGGTCAATCAAGTGGCTGCACTTTTTAATGTTTTTTTCTTCCATTTGTCTTTTTCGAGTAACCTTTTTCTTGCATTGCCATCTGAATATGCCTCGCTGCAATTCAGATGTATCATATTTTGTTTTATTTTTATTTATTTTTTTATTAAGCCTATTTTTATCTTACACCCTTCAGGGTGCTTTTTTTAATTTTTTTTAATTTTTTCATTTTCGATGCTTTGTTTCTTACCAAGCCTCCCTCCTGGCCCCCATTTATACCCACGACCCGCCTCCTAGCTTTATGATTTCATTCAATAAATTTACCACATAAATGGCACTACTGGTCTGTTTAAGTTTTGCCTTTCCCCAGATGGATACAGGAATCCCGTTGACGTCCCTCACCGAGGAGACGACTGCTAGCAAAGAAGAGCTACCCGATAATATATCTGATCTGAAGGCTATGTTGCAGCAAAGATTCGCTAGATTGAAGGACAGATGCACAAACCCCAACATTACCCGGTGTGAGATACGAGACATTATTGAGCGTGATTTTTAACAGATGCATCAATTGGTCCATGAGCAAAAGAGACAGGCTCTCCAGTTTTTGGAGTTGCAAGAAGCTTTGGCCTCTACCCTTCTTTCTGAATCGTCTAGCTCATAAGTCCTGCTGGCCTCCTGCAACTGAGGGCTCAACCCTTGGTGAATGTTAGTCATCGCAGGTGAAGATTCCATACCTATTGGCGATAGATTTCAATGCATTGCCCGTGCTTTTTGACTATTTTTGTGCACCATAATCCTGACCCTCCATACCTCAATACCTTGAACAATCAATTTTTATTGTGGGTTTTTTTTGTCCCCTTTTCCTTTGTTTCATATACGTAACTATTGTTATTTGATCATCTCTTCGTAATAATTACCAATCTGTCTCGCACATTATGCAAGCCAGAAGTGGGGATATATTATGCAAATCCCAAATCCTAGTATTAAGAGGGTTGCAGTTGAAGCTCTGATCCCTACCAATCAGGAGATATAAATTCATATATACTGTTGCTGTTTATGTAAATTGGCTTTTCATTATAGAACCCTTATGGTTTCGCTTTTGCACTTAATTAGCACTGTTTTCTCCATGTTTACATTGTCTTTCATGTCTCTTGACATCTATATATAATTTTTGCTTCTTCAGTTTACGCTGATTATGCCCACCAAGATATAGCAATGTATCATTCAGGCATACAGTTATTTTGCTTATTCCTTTGCCAGCCTCTGACTCTTGATGGACTGATTATGATGGTGCATGCCTAGAATAAAGACATGGAAAGATCCAAGTTTGTACACCACAAGTACGTCTTCAAGATCTATCCAGGCCCAAATGACGTTAGATCCCCCAAGGTTGTGGCCATAATCTTTACACCTTGCAAACTACTGGACCACAAGTTTTGGGTCCATGTGAAAGATATACGGGTTTACTCAGCCGCAGAACCAGATGTTACCAGCCTAACCATCTCAAGACCGGCCACTTCCTTCAGCAAGCCAGCCTGAAAACCCAGCCCTGTTAGATCTTCCAGATCTCCATCCAGATTCTTCAGCGCTTCCACCGCCTCAACCATGATTGATGAAAGAGACTTTAGAACTGATACTTAATTTGAGAATTACTGTTGCTGTTTATGGACATTATAGATTCATATTTTGTTTTATTTTCAGTTTAGCAGTAATCCTGTCTATATATTGAAAAGGTTTTGTTTTTATTTTCCTATTATTTCCTTTATTGTTGAAATTGATACAAGGGTAACATCAAACCCTAATACTGGCTATGATATCATAATGTAGGTGTAAACCCTGTTAGTATCAACCTGTTATGCAATTGTTTAACTTTGGTGTAGGCTTACTTAAGTTGCATGTCTTTCTGTAGGTTTGACTAAGCTCCAAGTGGGGTAAAGGATATATAAAATGCTTCCCATACTTCCAGGTCATTATGCATATGTCAAGCTCCATGCATGACCTTTGTTAATATAAATTTTTCTAGGATTGACCCTTTTTGCTGTATAAGGCAACCTCATACTTGCTATCCACTTTTTAGTGCTCATGATTGGATGCTAATGATGAGTAATAGTAAGGTCTAGGCATTCTGACCTGTTTAAGGATTCTGAATACCTACAACCTAAAACAGCCTGCAATCAGAGTACTAACCATATATTTGTTGAGCCACCATAACAATGCTTAATCAAAACCACTATTCCTTCCGAGGACTACTGAGATAGATACATTAGATTATCTCCTCATGCGCTATGCAACAGATATAATAGAAGCCATAGACAGACCTGAAAGTGTTTATTAGTACGATCCACCTTAAATTGCTATTACCCACATACCTATACTTCATGAGATTTTGCAGATGAACTCATGGATTTGTCCCATTCATAAAACCTCTCTCACTACAGGTTTGAGTTAGCCTCAAGAGGGGTAACATCAAGATTAAGGCCCAAGGGATTGGGTAATATAAAGGGAATTCCATATGCCCAAATAATATATCACCTGAGAATGAAGTTTCCTATCTTGCACCATACCTTCTGACAATTTGTAAGACCAAAACTCCCCCTCTCGTTTGATAGCTTGCCACCTTCTGGAATGGATGATGACGAGCTTGACGAGCTTTGTGTCACCCCTCCTCAGAGGGGGTGACAAGTGGGGAATGTATAATTATACTACAGCAAGAGGCCCTTACTGGATGCCCACCGGAAGGGTGGAAGGCCAGATTTTAGGACTCAGGCTGTAAAAATACCAGCTAGGTTTAAAAATCTATGACTGGCTGAGCAAGGACTTGCTTTTCCTGCAAGTTAATATGTGTCCCCGCTTGGGATCCATCCACTGGAATAGTGGTGGGTCAATTTATATACCTTAAACAGCCTAAACTGTTAAAAGGCACTGACTAGGCCTCATTAGAATTTGGTGTGACATTCAAAAGCAGTGCAAAAGCCAAGATCAAGGAATCGATGGCTAAAATCCTAACCCAGATCACAAAAAGATATTAACCTAATATATCCAAATTTAGATATCTTCATAAAAAAGTTGTTTTGTTCATGTTTGGATGTCCGTATCTAGGGAGATGTTCATGTTTTGATGTTTGGATGTCCGTATCTAAGGAAGTGTTTACAAAAAGGGAAGTTGCACAACAGGTTGCAATACTAAAACGGAAGAGCACCTGGCCGGAGGGCATGACTCATAGATTAAGCAATATTAGAGCTCTCCATAGACTTGTATAGTGACCAAATTGTATAAAAGCAGGGTGCATGCAAGCCCTCGGCAGTACTTTTCTCCAACGCCTCGGAAGCAGCAGAGCTCCGGTCAGCTGAATCCAGAATTTGTCTGATGAATGTACCTGACTAAAATCTGATATGCAAATAAACTCTCCATTCTAAACGATGGTTTGTGGGCTTCACTTAATGATGAAAGGCTGTAAGTACAAATGCTTTTGCTACATCTGGCTATCATTCGCTGCATTATATAACCTGTAGCCTAAATCCAGTTTGTCATAAGGCTGGTATCTATTCCTTGCCAGTGCTGAGAGGCGGACTAATGCCGGTATTTGAGACCTAACGTCTCTCTCAGTGGCAATTCCTTTTAAAACCTCATAACTCCTGGATTACCCCAGTACTAGTGTTATTTAGAGATGGAGTCCGATTGAGGTCACTCTAGCCTTCTTGGGGGGGGCTCGGGACCCTCCAATTCTCAACAAAGGGTAGGGAGAAAGAGGTGACACTGGATGGAAGGATGCAGAAAGAAAGAGGGGAGACTATTGGAAGGATGGGGAGAGAGAGGGGAGACACTGGAAGGATGGGGAGAGAAAGAGGAGAGCTGCTGCATGGAAAGGGGGAGTAGTGAAAGATTGGAGAATAAGAGGAAGGGGCATGGGGAGAACAAGGGTGAGAAAAAGATGAAAAGCCATAAGTAGATGAAGGAAATTAAAGAATGGATAGTAAGAATGAATTAAATCTGGACACAGAGAGAGGCAGAAAAATATTGAAGAAAGCAAAGAAAAAGGAGAGAAAAATGACAAATGGCCAGGAAACCCTGGCAGAAGAGTCAAGTGAAAACGAAGGAAAGCAGAATCTAGAGACTGGGAGCAACACAATGAGAAAAAGTAAATGGCCATACAACGAAGGTAAAGAAAATAATTTTATTTTTAATTTAGGATAAAGTAATATGGTGTTAATAAAGTTTCAGAGACCAATACTTCCTTCCTTAGGTCAGGAGAGGATACCGTAACAGCATTATACTGACCTGAGGCAGGAGGTTTTGGCCTCTGAAAGCTCACTGAAAAGGGTGTTAAGGCTATTAAATAAATTGTTTGAAATCTGATGCACCGAAAAGCAGCACTTTACCCTGTGTGACAAATGCATCTGAGTGTGACTACATTTTGCTGGGGGGGGGGGGGGGGGGGGGGGGGGTAGAGAGAAAATTTTGTGCCCACCCACTTTGGGTTCAGGCCCACCCAAAATTGGCAGTCTGGCTAAGCCACTGAAATAAACAGAAACTCTGAACGTTGACGACCTGGTTCTCATAACAGGTTGTCTCTTTTACTGGCACTTTAAGATGAGAAAAATCTCTGCACGGATATAAAGCACATGCTAAAGTATCTCTATAACTAGACCCCCCCCCCCCCCCCCCCCCCCCCCCCCAAATGACACACTGATTACAATTTATAGCAAATTACTACTCTACCGTTAGGGTTACCATATGGCTCCAGAAAAAGGAGGACGGATTGAGCCAGCCGGGTTTTACTTCCATTGCTTTCAATGGAAGTAATTACCTAATGAAAACATATTCCGTTATTATACTTCCTCTGTGTACATTCGTATGCTGCACAAGCTGGTATGCTTGAAAATATAACTAAGATTACATAAAAATGCTACCAACAATAAACAACTACAACGTGGATGTAGCAGCTCATAGGTTTGTTTTGAGTGTACCGAACGACGACTGAGCGGGGAAGGGGAAACATACTAACCTAAAAACTGTCTTCAACTTTTTACGTCATGCCATATCACGTTCTCAATCAAACCTCCTTGGTCCCCACCAGCTTATGCAGCTTTTCAAATCTCCAGTGTCCTGCCCTCCTCTGACGCAATTTCCTGTTTCTGGCAAGGCGGGACGGAACCGAGAAATAAGTTGTATCAAAAGGAATACTGCATTGAAGAAGGAAAGTTTTAGGACCTTAGGTATGAATTTGAGGGTGACCTAGAGGTTCCGGTTTGCAGACAGGGAGAAGATAAGGAGACACGGTCAACAGGGGGAGGGAAGACTATTTCAATTTGTCTTGGTCACGTAAGGCGCACTCTGGGGAAAACAGTACTCAATCTGCGCTATTTCTGCTTTCATAATTTTGTTTCATTTGCAATTTCTTATCATTGTTCCTCATCATAGTGCCCCTTTTGACTTGGTTGACCCGCTGCACAGTTGCCACATGGGTTATTCAGTATCCAGTCCTTACGAGCTTTATAGTATTCTGTTGCTGATCTAACTATACACAAACTTCCGAATTGCAGCGTAGCAGAAACATCGTTGAGACCAGGTGAGTTGGCTTTTTGAAGTGTGTCCACCAAACTTTTCTTTGTTCTAAAGGACATTCTTGAGAAAAGTGGAGAGGTCTGTTAGTTTTATTCTGTGATCATCTACATTTGTTTTCACTACAAGTTATTAGAGGCAGTGTTGGTTATTCGGTTTCCAAAAAACTTCTGTATTCTTACCAGTCTCTGCCCCCTTCCTTCTCATCATTTGATGACCTTGCCCAGAAACTGCTCAGTTTTATCCTAATTCATAAAAAACGGGGAGTTTTAATATCCATGTTATTGATGCATTTCTTTTTATCCCTTTCCTCAAAGACACTGGGCACAGGCCCTAGTGACACGTTTCCCCTCCCTGTTCTCTTCCACTTCTTACTTATCTTTTCTGTTAGCTTACTCTGTTTTATTTTTAGTCAGAGGCATATTTTCAAAGCACTTAGCTGGAAGGCTAAGTGCTTTGAAAATATGCCTCTAAAGCCACTTAGATTGTTTGGGTGGGGTAGAAAGTTTTGAAATAAAATTGGAAAAAAATTCACCTTTCTGTTTCTCTGTAGATTCCAATGTCTTCTCAGTATCCTTTCCCAGACTGGAGGTTTTCTTAATATCTGAATCAAGCTGTAATAGACCAACTTTACACTCAAAGCCTTGCATTCTCTCCTATTTGTGATAGTTTGTAAATTCAAGGATGAATTATTTGTCAAAATGCTCGTAAATCCACCAGTAGTACATTTTAAGGAATACACTGTTCCCTGAAGCTGGATCACACCTGTGGTATCATGCTGGCCTAGTCCTTTTCAAGCAGTAGGTCTTTATTTATTTATTTATTTATTTATTGCATTTGTATCCTACATTTTCCCACCTATTTGCGGGTTCAGTGTGGCTTACAATACGTTGTAAATGATGGAGGTACAGTTTGTTACATTATGATTATGGGTTACATTATGAAGAGTTATAGGAGACAAATTCAGTAAAATCATCTTTGGGGCATAGAAAATGTGGGATGTGACATTGGGGAATGGTAGGGTGAACAGATAATAGCAGGAGAGCGTTAGGGTATAACAATTTATCTGTGGGTTGATTGTGAATGTGAGGAGAGTACGGGGGAAGAGAATTCAGAAGGGAGTGTATTGATGCGTTTCTATTAGTGTGCATGGAAATCATGTGTTTTGATCCTTGCAGTAAGTTTTTTTTCAAAGAGAGAGGTCTTCAGTCGTTTGCGGAAGTCGGTTAATTCGTAAATCGTTCTCAGGTTACGTGGTAGTGTGTTCCAGAGTTGCGTGCTCATGTAGGAGAAGGTTGATGCATGTAGTACTTTGTACTTTATGCCTTTGCACTTAGGAAAGTGGAGGTTGAGAAAGGTTCGGGATGATCTTTTGGCATTTCTAGGTGGCAGGTCTATTAGGTCAGACATGTAAGCAGGGGCTTCACCGTGAATGATTTTGTGAACTAGCGTGCAGACTTTAAAGGTGATACGTTCCTTGAGCGGGAGCCAGTGTAGTTTCTCACGTAGGGGTGTTGCACTTTCGTATTTTGGTTTTCTGAAGATAAGTCTGGCTGCTGTATTCTGGGCTGTTTGAAGTTTTCTCAGTATTTGTTCTTTGCAGCCTGCGTATATTGAGTTGCAGTAATCCAGGTGACTGAGTACAAGTGATTGCACTAGGTTGCGAAAGACAGATCTTGGAAAGAATTGTTTTATTCTTTTCAGTTTCCACATGGAGTAGAATATCTTTTTTGTTGTGTTGTTCGCGTGAGTCTCAAGTGTTAGGTGGCGATCAATTGTGACTCCAAGGATTTTTAGATTTTCTGATACTGGTAGGTTTTACCACTGTAATCAAAGAATCCTTTCAAGACCTTGTCTATCTTTGTCCCCTAGCCTCTGTTTGCTTGAGTAGGTCTTGTTCAGTCTTATAATACAACTGAAGGAGCTGAATTAACAATGGGTCTTACCTACTGTTTGGAAGAAGAGAGTTGCAGGTGGACAGAAACTTCACCCATACCTGCAGGTATTTCCAGCACTCAGAAAGGCGGTATATCAAGTCCCATTTCCATTAAGGATGAAAAGAAAGAGATGGGAAACTTTATTTTTAGAGCAGATTCCGTTGAGCTGGAGCACCAATAAGCCTCTTTCAGTGTGTTTCAAGCCTTATGCTGATGCTCCAATAGCCTCTCTGTGATGATCTTAAGGTGGCCAAATAGGTAGAAAAGGCGATGGTGAAAGCTAGGATGCTTGGGTGCATAATGAGAGTAATGGCTAGTAGGAAAAAGGTGGTGATGCGCCTGTATAAGACTCTGATGAGACCTCATTTAAAATATTGTGTATAATTCTGGTGACCACACCCTCAAAAAGATTTAAGCAGGATGGAGTCAGTCTAGAGGGTGGCTACTAAAATGGTCAGTAGTCTTCATCATAAAGCGTATGAGGACAGACTTAAAGATCTCAATATGTATACTCTTTGGAAGAAAGGCGGAAGAGGGGAGATATGATAGACATTTTAATATGCCACGTAATTCGATAGTCAATTGAAAGAAAGCTCTGGAATGAGGGGGTATAGAATGAAGGTGAAAGGGGATAGATTCAGAAGTAACCTGAGGAAATGCTTCTTCGCTGAAAGGATGGTGAATTCGTTGAACAACCTCCCTGGTGGAAGTGGTGGAGATGAAAACCGTATCTGGAGTGATAAGGGATGATGTGAATGAGTAGACTGAATAGGCCATATGGTCTTTACCTGTCAACAATTTTCTGTTTCTATTTCAAATCTTTCAGGTACTCCAATTGCTTCTTTCAGTGCATTCCAAGCCTTGTTCTGGTGTCACAAGAGATTTTGCATTAAGCGTCAAAGCAGCAGCGGAGGAAGCTCTTTACTTCCAGTTCTGACCAGCATGGGCTGGGGCTGCAGGCGGGCAAGTGTGAGAGGTGAGAGCTGGGTTTATTTGTGCGGCCAGAGGAGGAGGGGGATATGAGAGGTGAGAACTGGATTTGTTTGTGCCGAAGGAGAAGGTGGAAGCTGGGGGAGGGGGGATGTGAAGTGACAGCTGTGTTTGTGACTGGAGAAGGAGGATGAAGCTGTTTGAGGGGAGAGGAAGCAGCAAGAGCCAGGTGTCCATGTGCCACTTAAGGAAGGACAGAAGCAAGGGCTAGATGTCTGTATGCCACAAGGAGAGAGAGAATTCTGGGTATCTGTTGGGGAGGGAACAAGAGCGTGAGTGTCTGTTCTGTGGGGACGGAGTAGGGAGAAATCAGTTACATCTGTGCAAGAGAGGGTGGTTTGAAGCAGGACAGGAGAGAACAGAGTGTCCGTGTCCTGGGGTGAAGGTGCTAGTGGTGGTGAGGTTGAGCAGATGCAATTCTATTCAGATATGTGTGCGTTGGGGGGGGGTGAGAGACAGAGAGCTATGAGGGGCACATCCTCAGTGGGGGTGGGGTTAAAAGGTGACAGAGAGAAAGAGAGGACGTATGTGTGCTGTGAGCAGGGATGTAGCCATGGGTGGGCCTGGGCGCATCCACTTACATCTCAGGCCCACCCAGCAGCAGCTGGCCTGACTGGCAGAACAGAAAAGCAGCCACTAAGTGGCAGTTTTTTACCGACTGACCAATAGATGCAGGTGGCACGCCCTCCTTCATCCACCACTGCTGATGTGGCCTGCATCTGGCAGCTTGAGGACTGACAGTGGCAATGTCATCCTCAGCAGATAGTGCAGGACCTCCCAGCCACATGTGTGTTGATGGCAATGCGGTGTCTCCCCCCCCCCCATCCCGCAGGAATCAGACTTGTGTTTCTGTGAGGGTGAGACGCTGCAGAGCCATCAGCGGGAAGAGGGATTCAGAGGCTACTGCTGGGGATTGGGATATGATGGACATGGTTGCTGCTGGGGTGGCTGGGTAGGTGATGAAGTTTCTTTAGGCTGTGGTTGCTGGGAGTGGATGGGCTAGCAATGGGGAAGGGTTAAAATTGTAGCTGCTGGGGACAGTTGGGCAGTGGAGAAAGGCTAAGACTACAGCTTCTAGGGGTTGGTGGGTAGAGTGTACCACCCCACCCTCCCTCCTTTAGCAGCTTTAGCTTTTCCCCTATTGCCCCAGAAACCACAGCCTAAAGCCTCTCTATCACCAGATACACTGTAGATGTGTGGGCAACAGGAAAAGCAGTAGCCTCTTATCCCTTCCTCCGCTGCTACTTTTATAACTTGTGCATCACCTTGAGCACATTATGAATATGCAAATTATAAGTATGCACTTAAATAAAAATTCCTTCTGTTCCAAATCTGGCTTCTAGATTTTTGGGCTGGCTTCTAGATACTAAGAAACTTTGCCGAGCCCTTATCTAGTGGATTCGTGTTTTGGACCAGGTAGGATGAGTATATGATCATTTTAGTAGTAGTAGTATTTAGGGAACAGAGGATGCACAGGGTGAATAGGGGAACGTGAGGGAGGGTAGGTAGGGTGGGAAACTGCGTCTTAAAAGTGAACATGAGTAATTTGAAGAGAATGCGTTGTTGGATCGGAACACCACATGTCAAGAGTTGAGAAGAGGTGACAACCCGAAAGGAAGAGAGCCAGGCTAGGAGGACACAGCCAGATACACCCAGAGAGGAAAGATGTGAAAGCAGGAGATCATGATTCATGACATGAAAAGTGGTAGAAAGGTCTGAGATGGCAAGGACATTAAGGTGTTTATCTAAATAGTAGTGGATTTCACTAAGGAAGGCTGAATGTAGTGACTAGGTACTAAAGTGGTCGGAAGTCAGATTGATGTGCGTGAAGGGTAAGAGACTTTTCAACTTGGTGCTCCTGACCCAGTCTTATCTGGATGTCAGTTGAGCAAGGAGTATTGTCATGGATAGTTTTAGCCCCTTTTTAAAGATTTGGCTGGAGCTCAGGTGACACTCAGTGGTGCTGGGTGGTCTTCCCTCCCCCTCCATGCCTAAGGAGTAATAATAGCAAGGCTACAGGCTGAAAGGATTTTGTTATACTCTGGTAAGACAATATGTCAATATTTTACTTTTAATTTTTGTATTTCTCAGCCTTTCTGCCTTGTTTTTTTCTTCATTTTGAATTGTCACACTGAGTGCAAGAACATCTGCTCTGCGAGACTCATAATGTTTTCATTTTCATAAGCTTCTTTGTCTGAGGACTTATTCCTAAATGCTGAAGAGAGACAAATTTTTATTTCTTCAGCTGCTAGCGGTTTCACAACTTTTTGTTTACACTTTTCCTCAACCTATTTTTAGCTCATTTACTCTGTGCTGGTCACTGCCTCTGCTTTCCCATGCTTATATGTTGCCTCTGGGCAAATTTCTCAGCAGGTTGCTGACTTTTTCCTCCCCTCTTTGGCTTAAACCGACACCCCAGTAAAGGTTTTTTCCATATCATCATGCTGATCAATCCATAGACTGGTGGGTTGTGTCCATCTACCAGCAGGTGGAGATAGAGAGCAATCCTTTTGCCTCCCTATATGTGGTCATGTGCTGCCGGAAACTCCTCAGTATGTTCTCTATCTCAGCAGGTGGTGGTCAAACACAGCAGCAGCTCTGGCTAGGTCTCCAAGCCTAATCTTTAGGTTTTGATGAGTACCTGGGGTTGAGGGCTGTTCTTGAGCAAGTGCAAACCTGGTGGTGCCAGGTCCCTCCTTTTCTCCTCCCTCCCGCTGGCTCCGTTAAAAAAAAAAAATTTTGGACGTCCTTAAGGGCGTTTATTTCAACGTTTATTGCAGCTGCTCACTGGGACACCAGTTCGTTACAGCTCAGAGCGAGAAGCAGGTAATTTTACCTTTTTATAGCGGGCAGGGGGTTCCCCGTTCGGTCTCCACGTGGCTTATGGCGTCGGAGGGCGAGGGCGCGAGGATTCGCTCCCCGGACCACGTGGGTGCGGGTATTTCAGAACCAGAATCGCCTTTAAGCATCAGTTTGGAGTCCGGTCAGTGTCCCGGTTCTTCCTCCGGTGCGGCGGTTTTTCCCGCCATAAGCGCCCATCCCCCGCTGTTCGCCCACTCCATGTTGGCCGGCCACTCTGCTCGGACGGCTTCTTCTTTGGTTGCCCTCGAGCTGGGAGACGTTAATACTATGGTCGCCCTTGATTCAGGCGACGGTAAGAAAGCGGCCAAAGTTAAGCACCGTTCATCCCGCGCGGCTCCTTCTCAGAGTTTCGCGCCGGACGTCATTTTGGATGCGCAGCATGTTCCTCCCCCGCTATTGCGAGCGCCGGTTGAGGGCGCGTCTAGGGCCGTGGCCCAGGCGGCAGTAGTGCACAGTCTAGGGGGTTTCTCCCCTGAGTTCATTTTGCTGCTGCATCAGGCTTTTCTTGTGATAAACGCTGCCCCAGCTCCCCCCTCTGTTCAAGGGGCTGAGGCCTCCGGAAGCAAATGCCCTCAGGTGGACTTCCGGGCCCTAGAGGACTCGGTCTCCTATGGTGTAGATGAGGGCAGCGTATCTGAGTTCTCCCAACGGTCCTTTGGGGATTCCTTGGAGGAGACGGATTCCCGCTCGGATGGCGCGGATGACCCCTCTGCAGCGCGGATCTTTCGCTCAGAGGATTTGCCCAACCTATTAGTGCAGGCCATGAGAATTTTGAAGAGTTCCTTTCCGGAGGACGTCTCTCCCTCAGCCTCTGTTGGCTCTGCCATTATGCGGGGGACTAAGCGCCCGCCTAGAACCTTCCACGTGCATGAATGCACACCTTTTGGCTCAATGGGTTTTCCCAGAAGCGAGCCTTAAAGTGGATAGGGCTATGTCCCGCCTCTATCCTCTGCCTGAAGGTGAACGGGAGGCCTTTCTGGGGCCTACCGTGGATTCTTTAATCACTGTGGTGACTAAGAAAACGGCATTGCCGGTGGAAGGTGGCACGGCCCTAAAGGACGCCCAAGACAGGAGTTTGGAGGCGGCTTTAAAGTCGTCCTTCGAGGCGGCTGCTTTAAGTTTACAGGCCTCAATTTGTGGCTCCTATGTGGCCAGGGCGTGCCTGACGCTTGCGCAGCGGGCTTCCCCCTCGGATCCTTCCTTGAGGGCTGATTGGCCAGCCCTGGAATCGGGCTTGGCCTACTTGGCAGGCTGGCTGTATGATGTCTTGAGAGCCTCGGCTAAAGGTATGGCTCAGACAGTCTCTGCACGGCGGTGGCTTTGGCTGAAGCATTGGTCTGCTGACCACGCCTCTAAGTCTTGCCTGGCTAAGTTGCCTTTTAAAGGCAAGCTGCTCTTTGGGGTCGAGCTGGACAAGATTGTGGCCGATCTCGGCACGTCTAAGGGCAAGAGGTTACCGGAGCTCAGGGCTCGGGCCAGTGATGCCCGCCCCGTTTCCTCTAAAGGACGGTTTCAGGAAGCCCGTCGGTATTGCCCGGGCAAGTTGAGCTCCTCTGCCCCCTCTTCCATCAAAAGGAATTTCTCCCCCAAGCAGCATTCCTTTCGCAGAGACCGCCGTCCCGGAGGTGCCTCCTCCGGTCCTCCCCCAGGGTCTCGTACCCAATGACGGGCGCTGGTCCATGGCCCAGAGCAGATTGGAGGACGCCTATCCTCGTTTCTGGGCGAGTGGACCAGGGTAACTTCAGACGCTTGAGTGCTGGAAGTCATCAGAGACGGCTACAAGCTAGAGTTCTGCCGACCCTTAAGAATCGGGTTTGTGCACTCTCCCTGCAAGTCTCCGGTCAAGCTGTGGCAGTGCAGCAGACTTTGGACAATCTGATCCGCCTGGGTGCGGTCGTTCCGGTGCCAGAAGATCACCCTGGCAAGGGACGTTACTCCATTTACTTTGTGGTACCTAAGAAAGGAGGTTTTGTCCAGCCTATCCTCGACCTCAAAGGGGTCCATCGGGCCTTGGAAGTTCGGCACTTCCGGATGGAGACTCTCCGCTCTGTTATAGCGGCAGTGCAGGCAGGGGAGTTCCTGGCATCCTTGGACATCAAGGAAGCTTACTTGCATATTCCCATCTGGCCGCCTCATCAACGCTTTCCGCGTTTTGCAGTTCTGAGGACTCTCCCAGTTCAGAGCCCTCCCTTTCGGGTTGGCTACTGCTCCGCGGACCTTCTCCAAGTTATGGTAGTCATCGCGGCCTTCCTACGCAAGAAAGGAGTACAAGTCCATCCTTATCTAGACAACTGGTTGATACGAGCCCGCTCTTATACAGAGTGCGGCAGGGCTTCATACCGGGTGATTGCTCTTTTGAGCTCCCTGAGGTGGATCATCAACTGGGAGAAAAGCCAGCTGCGCCCGACTCAGTCCCTGGAGTATCTCGGAGTTCGTTTCGACCCCCAAGTGGGCAGAGTGTTCCTGCCAGACAATCGGATTGTCAAGCTTCAGGCTGAGGTGGACAAGTTCCTAGCAGCCTCTTCTCTTCGGGCTCGGGACTATGGGCAGCTGTTGGGCTCTATGGCGGCCACGATGGAAGTAGTGCCCTGGGTCAGGGCCCATATGAGACCTATACAGCTCTCTCTGCTGCAGCTATGGACTCCAGCTTCGGAGGATTACGCTGTGCGCCTTCCCTTGGATCCAGCAGTGCGCAAGGCGCTGAGCTGGTGGCTGAGGTCAGACAAGCCATCCGCAGGTATGCCTCTTGTGACCCCGGAGTGGGTTTTTCGTCACGGCAGTATGGGTCCTGTTGGACAATGCCACGGCTGTGGCCTATGTCAATCGCCGGGGAGGTACCAGGAGCGCCCCTCTAGCCAAGGAGGCCATGAAGCTATGCCTGTGGGTGGAAGCAAACCTGGAACAGCTGTCGGCGGCCCACATTGCGGGAGTCATGAATATTGCTCAGGCGTTCTTGGACATCACGAAGCGCTGGGGCCAGCCGAGCTTAGATCTGATGGCGTCTTCAGCCAATTGTCAAGTGCCGCGCTTTTTCAGCAGAGGACGGGACCTCGATCTCTGGGAGTAGATGCTCTTCTCCCACAGTGGCCGACACAGGAGCTACTCTTTGTGTTCCCGCCTTGGCCCATGGTAGGCAGGGTGCTAGGCCGGGTGGCAAAGCATCCGGGCCGGATAATCCTGGTGAGTCCGGATTGGCCCAGACGTCCCTGGTATGCGGTCTTGATCAGGCTCTCGTGGACGGACCTCGGCAGATGCCAGTGGAGCGGGGCCTGTTGCATCAGGGGCCCGTGGTGATGGAGGATCCCTCCCCCTTTGGTCTTACGGCCTGGCTATTGAGCGGCAGCGTCGGAGCAAGCAGAGCTTCTCAGACAAGGTCATCGCCACTAAAGTCATCTCAGCAAAGCGCTCTACTTCTACTGATTACGCTAGGGTTTGGTGTACCTTTGCATCGTGGTGTGAGGCAGACTCACTTTCTCCCTTCACTGCTCCAATTTCATCAGTGTTGGCGTTCCTGCAAGAAGGTCTGGAAAAAGGCCTGTCGCTCAGTTCCCTTAAGGTCCAGGTAGCGGCTCTTGCTTGTTTCAGGGGTCACCTGAAGAGTGTTTCCCTGGCATTTCAGCCAGACGTGGTGCGCTTTCTCAAAAGAGTTATTCTCCTGCGCCCCCCTCTGCACGCAGTGGTACCTGCGTGGAATCTCAATCTGGTGCTAAGAGCCTTGCAGAAGCCGCCTTGTGAACCCTTGTCGAGGGCATCTCTGAAAGGATTGACGTTGAAAGCAGTCTTTTGGTGGCTATCAATTCAGCCAGAAGAGTTTCCGAGCTCCAGGCGCTATCATGTCGAGAGCCCTTTCTGCAGTTCACTGAGGCAGGAGTGTCTATTCGCACAGTGCCTTCCTTCCTGCCCAAGATTGGTCCTCGCTTCCATGTGAATCAGCAGCTCTGTCTACCCTCCTTTCGTAGGGAGGACTACCCAGAGGAGTACTCTGCTCTCAAATATTTAGCTGTGAGACGAGTCATCATCAGATACTTGGAAGTGACCAATGATTCCGGAAGTCGGATCATCTGTTTGTGCTATTCGCAGGTCCTCGTAAGGGTCTGCAGGCTGCCAAGCCTACAGTAGCACGATGGGTCAAGGAAACCATTGCAGCGGCTTATGTGGCCGCGGGGAGGATGCCGCCTATCCAGTTGAAGGCTCACTCCACTAGAGCGCAGGCGGCCTCGATGGCAGAGGCCGGGTCCGTCTCCTTGGAAGAGATTTGCAAGGCGGCAACTTGGGCATCGGCTCATACCTTCTCCAGGCATTACCGCTTGACTGTGGCTGCTCGGGCGGAGGCCCGGTTTGGAGCTTCAGTGTTGCGGTCAGGGATTTCTATGTCCCGCCCTGGGTGAGTACTGCTTCAGTACATCCCACCAGTCTATGGATTGATCAGCATGATGATTTGGAAGGTAAAATTATGTATCATACCTGATAATTTTCTTTCCATTAATCATAGCTGATCAATCCATAGCCCCTCCCAGATATCTGTACTGTTTATATTCTGGTTGCATTTCAGGTTCAAGTTTAGTCTTCAGTTCCTGTTCAGGAGGACTTCGTGTTCAAGTTTTTTCAATTGGATTCTTCAGGAGTTGAGACGATTTTGTGTTACAGTGAGCTGCTGCATTCCTCTCCCCTCCGTTTTTCGGGGCTGGATTGAGACCTAAATTCTGCCAGCGCTCCCTCCCGCTTCGGCGGTGTTAGGGTCAGTCAGCTCCTCCCGCGGTTGCGGTTGCAGGATAAGCCAGATCCCCCCCCCCCCCCCGCATCGGCGGGTGTGGTGTCCCTCCCCCGCTCTGCGGGGATGAGCTGGACGGATTCCCCTCCCCCACTTGTGTGGGGATGAGCTGGGTTAATTCCCCTCCCCCGTTTCGGCCGAGGTGAGCTGGGCAGAGTGTCCCTTTGTGGGTGTAATTCTCTAAGTGCTGAGTCCTGCGGATGGAGCTTTGATATCGACATACTGAGGAGTTTCCGGCAGCACATGACCACATATAGGGAGGCAAAAGGATTGCTCTCTATCTCCACCTGCTGGTAGATGGACACAACCCACCAGTCTATGGATTGATCAGCTACGATTAATGGAAAGAAAATTATCAGGTATGATACATAATTTTACCTTAAACATACAATCTGTACACCTTATTGGGTCTCCCCCCTTCCCCAGTTCTTGTATGAGACTGCAAATATAACATCTTTCCTGAATGTAAATGTCCAAACTACTGTCCATTATTTGGTAGAAAAATTTTTTTCTATTGTATACATAACTGTCTTTCTGCTTTTGATGCAGCCATAGGATGTGGAGGTTGCAGAGCTGACCATCTTGAAAATGGATGCAGCAGACAGACAAAAAGATGTGTGTCTCCAGACCCTTGAGCTGACTGGAAGCAGTGACCATCCGCCAGTGGTACTGGCCTGCAGAAAATTATCTGGTGTGCAGCAAAGTGAAGGCTGCTGCTCGGTGTCTGTAGCTTTCTCTGGCTTGGTGACTCAGGAGAGCTGCTGTCGCTTCACCTGTGAACTTCTGAAGCATGTGTTATACCA
Source organism: Microcaecilia unicolor (assembly GCF_901765095.1). Taxonomy (NCBI): domain Eukaryota; kingdom Metazoa; phylum Chordata; class Amphibia; order Gymnophiona; family Siphonopidae; genus Microcaecilia; species Microcaecilia unicolor. The sequence goes on along the minus strand of NC_044041.1, from coordinate 139,163,538 downwards.
GAGGCAGCAGCTGCCTTTACCTTATGACCAACTTGTTTACTTTTATCAGAGACCATGCCAGCAACAGGTGAGCCTCATTGTAGTTTAAGGCATGGCTACTGTGCTGTTGTGTGTATTGCTGAATAGGCCCCAGAACAGGGTGATCCACAGGTGCCATGGCATCTCTACAATCTTGCTACCCTTCCTGTCTCTCCATGAGGCCTTCTCTTACCTTGCATCTGTGCATACTCGAGACTGGCCAGCTGGCTTCATCCCCTTCAAAACAGGCCTTGAGCAGTGTCTCCAACGTAGCTTATAGAGTTGCCATCCCAGGGGAGCGTGGTAAGAGAATACCTCGCAAACACAACGGGGAAGAAGAGACATGCTGAAGGTGGAGGGGGGAGGGTGTTGAATGTTGGACACCATAAGCAGAGGGGGGAGAACAGAGTGGTGAGGGAAGGAGAGATATGCTGGAGACTTTGAGGGATGGTGCAATAATGGACACCACCCCTCAGATTCTGAAGAGGAGGGGAGAGATCCTGAAGACCATGGAGGGTTTAGAGGGAGGGAAGGAGAGATATGCTGGACATCACAGGTGGGGGGGAGAGATGCTGGAGACCATGGTGGGGTACAGTTTGGACAGAGGCAGGTGGAGAAGTGAAGGAAACAGATGCTAAAGGGGGAAGGAAGGAGAGAGCTGTTGGAGAGGAGGGGAGTAGAGAGATTCTGGAGACTATGGGGTGTTGAGGGAAGGAAAGATGCTGGACACCATGGATTAGGTGGAATGTTGGACACCACAGACGGGGAGTAGAAGGGAAGGAGAGAGATGATAGAATCCACATAAGGGGTTGAGAGGGAGGGAAGGAGAGAGGTGGGGGGAAGGGGAGTAGGGAAAGGAGAGAAATACTTGACACCATTGGGGGGAGGTTGAGAGAGACAGAGGGAAGGAGAGATTTTGGATGCCATAGGAGGGGACTAGAATGATATGGAACGGTTGAGGGCAGAGCTTGGGCATCCCCAAACAAAAAAAAGCATTCTGCTGCCCCTAGTTTTGGTATGCACTGAACATTGGTTCCTTTTCTTTGGTACTGTAGTTCCCCAGTGGGGCTCATGAAATACTTCTGTTCAGTATTCACTGAAGAAAGGTTTGGAGAAGGCCCATTTATTGCTGTCATGGATGTATGTGTGAGGTGGGGTGGATACAATATTGACAGAATTAGCAAAGTTATGAAACTCAGATTATTTATGGGTTGCTGAAGAACCTATTAAGTAGAGTTTTGTAGAGAGGGGTACTCCCATGGGACTGAGGAAGATGAATATGATCTGTTAAAGTTGAAAACTATAGTGACATCTGTAATCCAGTATGAAACGTTTTCCTTCATTCCGTGACGAGAGACTTGTTTGTCACTTATATACTGCCTATCTATAATTCTGTGTAGTTTAGACCACCAAAGGACATTTTAAATAGGTTCAAATAAGAAATGACAAAACAAAGGCCACCTGAGGAGGAAGTGACATCATGCACCTTTATTGGTGCGAACAGAAAGAGCTCCAATCTCAGAACTGATGCAATTGAATTAGAATTTCTCCAGGGGCACCAAATTACATTCATATCAAGTTCCTCAGCATGCACAGTGTAGCCAAGACTCCAATCAGATAGATGGTGGTGATCCATCAAAGGCCAGTGGATCTGTGAGTTGGCCCATGAGTAGTGAGTGTACAGCGGATGAAAGTACCAAGGAGGCAGGTTAGACAGGCAGTGGGAAGACCAAGCATCCACGTGGGCTTGACAAGGAAAATGAGACCTATGCATCACAGGGACTTTTTTTGTGCTGGTTTGGCAATTTAAAAGGGGAGATAGAAGCACTGTGCACAGATTTCATTGCAATGGTCTGTGAATTAAAGGAAGAGATTTGCAAGTTGGGAAAGAGACTGGAGGACATGGAAGTGAAAGAGGAGGAATTAGGGGGAGTGCAATGCAGCTGAACAAGATGGAGGCTGTGGAACATCAGATGCAAGACAAAGTAGACAAATTGGAGAACAGATTGCAGCAGAATAATCTGCAGCTTGGAGGTATCCACAAAACTGACCCTCAAGGAGTCCTTCAAGGACTGTTAAAACTGCACAAAATGTGTGTGTGTGTGGTGCTCATGGCAGCAGGATGAGGGGAGAGAATGGCAGAAATAGGGCACTTGGGAGGTTGCGGAACAACAAGCCCAGAGACGACGACATATGCATTCACAGCTAATGAAGTAAAAGATAAAATTTTATTTTCTACACAAAGTGCAACATTTTAAGATGGAGGAACATGATATGGTTGGTCTCTCCTACTTGGCAGTAATAACTTTGCAGAGGAGGAGGGGATTCCATGAAGTGACAACACAGTTGCAGCAGGAAGGAGTAAGATACGGATGTATCTTTTCCTTTGGACTTCCTTATACAATAATGAAGGTATACAGGAATGTCTAATTTTTGATTTTTTTTTTATTTTTATTTATTTTTTGTTTGAGGAAGTTTGGAGTTCCTTGAAAGATACGAAAATTGAAGGATTGGAAGGACCCAGTAATGTGCAGAGTGCTGCAGAGTCCAATGGAGGCAAGTGCCAGGACGTGGTGAAAGTGAAGTGGCAGCACAAGGTGTTGGGACAGCAATCCTGCAAGAAGTCACAAAGGCAGATCAGGGTAATGGAGGATGAGTGGTTATGCCAAAGGATATGGGAAGTGAGCAGCCTCGTGAATGATTTGCCTCAATGACTGGTGGGACTAATGTGCATAAAGGGTCACATAAAGGATGTGAGTTGCATAAGGGGGACAATGGGATTACATTGAGTCACTGACACTCTAGCGCTAGCTAATATTCAAGCACCTTTCTGACCTCCTGTGCAACTTCTTAAATTAGTCCCCTTATTTTCTTACTCTTACCTATCTATATGTTACATATTTCCTTATTGTTTACATTGTAAGTAGTTTACTGTGCCATACTTTGTACTGTTTGAATATTTTTTCTGCTGTGCTTGTACATTGCTTATATTTCACTTGTTGCTATAGACCACCTTGAGTGAATTTCTTCAAAAAGTCGATAAACACATTATGCTGCATGGGGAGGGGGGGAGAACAATACAGGGGAGTGTATAGCGGTGGCCTCTGGAGTAGGTGCCTGTATGTTATGGGGAGGGGGACTGTCAGGGGTGGAGGGATGATGACCATGATAAGTGGCTATATTGGTGTTTGGAAGGAGGGAGAAGGGGGAGAGTCAGGTGTGGAGGGGAGGAGGGGCAGGGTATTTGATATCCTATATAATAATTCTCACTTCCAGTGTTCTGATTTGCCCGAGACCGTGGCTCATTCCGAGTTGATCTGCTAGGCTCCGTAGATCAGGCTGACATCACCGTAACCTTTATGATGTCAACTTCAGAACCTGGGGGGGGGGGGGGGGGGGGAAACATGCCTCACAGCTGATCCATGTCCAGAGGAGGGTCGCTGGACATGAGTGGCTGGAGGGAGGGCAGGGGGAGAGGAGGGTCGCTGGACATGGGTGGCTGCAGGGGGAGAGGAGGGTCGCTGGACATGGGTGGCTGCAGGGGAGCTGAGGAAAACCTTGCTAGCGCTCGTTTCATTTGTGTCAGAAACGTGCCTTTTTTTTACTAGTCATAGCCAGGTTCCCATAATGTCATAGAATGTGACGAGATTAAAATTTGGTACTAAACGTATGTGGTTGTTGAAGGAAACTGAGTGCAGGCAGATATCCTATTCTGCCAGAGATCCATCTTAAAGAGTTCAGGATGAAAGACTTTTGGGATATAAACTTTTTCCACCCCAGTGTATGGCAGCAAATCAGAATGTATACATAACCAATGGCATGCATCTGGGTCAACAGGGGCTATACTCAGGTGTTCTAATTGGCAGCAATGCCCCTAGTCACACTTTATGCTCTCTCGTTGGAACTACTGGATGCCCAAATATGGCAATGGGAGAAAAGAGTGGGATCTCATGTTCAAAATAACATTTTATGCAGATGGCTTCTTGTTTATATTGTCCCAGCTAGGGTTAATGCTGCCGGTATTGGTACAGGAGCTGTGGAAGTATAGTGTAGTCTCTGGATTCAAAAACTGTTTCCTTGTTATCTGGGGCTCTACTGTTCTGAACGAATGGGTGTTATGTAGGTAGTCATAAATGAAACTTATAGGAAAACACCTCCCACCAGTCTCATTTATGCCCAGGTTCCAATTACAGAATTATTTGCAAGCAAAATACTCTGATCTCTGTCTAGGGATGAATAGAACCTGGATTGGCACCAAGCCAATACTTCCGAGAGAGAAACGACTAAAGCCAGCTGATATATATATATATATATATATATATATATATATATATATATATATTAGCTTTATTATAGATATAGAAGATTTACAAAATAGAAAACGCTGTAGCAAGGCTTAGCCAAATACAAAAATAGAACTTGCTGATAAGAGAACTACAAAATATATTGTCACTAACTATACACTCTGTTCTTACTGGGTTGCTAGGTAAATTACACAACCTGATTTGTAATACTGAAATTGGTTCTGAGGTAAATATGGTTATTAGCAGCAATCTTCCCACCACGAGTCATGAGGTAACCTATCTTAGCTGAGACAACCACCAATCACTAATCCCAGACTATAGGAAATAAATCTCTGGGTCTCACCAAGCTGTCTCCCCGGCAGTTAGGATGAGATAAGAGTAGATTCTTTCTCAGACTCGAGCTGTCTTCCCCAGCGAGTCTGGTCTCAGAAATAGTGCAGGGTCTCCGCAGCAAGCAGGGTCACACTCACTCCAGGCAGGTACAGCTGAACCAATCGGTACTTTCTCCAGATAGGCAGTTCACAAGGTTGTGGACCTCATCAGGTCTCTCTCGTCTTCTTGCCAGCTCCAACTTCTTCGATGGATCCCGACTAACTAACCTCTTCTTATTCCCGCTTTCTTAGTCCCTTTTTCTCAGGTGACCAGAAGGAACCAATCCTGATCTTGTCCAGCTCATTCCATGAGCAAGAAACGGCCGTTGTTCGTGACCTTGAAACTGTTACTTTTTGGTATGCATTTCAGTCTTGGAACAGGCTTTTCCATATCAAGCTGATCAATCCATAGACTGGTGGGTTGTGTCCATCTACCAGCAGGTGGAGATAGAGAGCAAACTTTTGCCTCCCTATATGTGGTCATGTGCTGCCGGAAACTCCCCAGTATGTTCTCTATCTCAGCAGGTGGTGGTCACACACAGCAGCAGCTCTGGCTAGGCCTCCAAGCCTAATTTTTAGGTTTTGTTGAGTGCCTGGGGTTGAGGGCTCTTCTTGAGCAAGTGCAAACCTGGTGGCGCCAGGTCCCTCCTTTTCTCTCCCCTCCCGCTGGCTCCGTTAAAAAAAAAAAAAAAAAAATTTTGAACGTCCTTAAAGGCGTTTATTTCGACGTTTATTTAAACGTTTATTGCAGCTACTCACTGGGACACCAGGTCGTTACAGCTCGGAGCGGAAAGCAGGTAATTTTTACCTTTTTATAGCGGGCAGGGGGTTCCCCGATTGCTCTCCACGTGGCATATGGCGTCGGAGGGCGAGGGCGCAAAGAGTCGCTCCCCAGATCGCTTGGGCGCTTCTAGAGGGGATGCGGGGGTTTTAAAGTCTGATTCGCCCTTGTTGGGTGACAGTTTTGTGACCGATGAGTGTCCCGGTCCTTCCTCCGGCGTGGCGGTTTTTCCCGCCATAAACGCCCATCCCCCGCTGCTCGCCTCCGCCATCTTGGCCGGCCACGCGGCTTGGACGGCTTCTTCTTGGGCCGCCCTTGAGGTAGGAGACATTAATGCTATGAACGCCCTTAATTTGGGCGACGGCACAAAAGCGGCTAAAGTTAAGCGCCGTTCTTCCCGCGCGGCTCCTTCGCGGAGTGTCGCGCCGGACGCCATCTTGGATGCGCAGCATGTCTCTCCCCCGCTCTTGAGAGCGCCGGTTGAGGGTGCGTCTAGGGCTGTAGCCCAGGCTGCGGAAGTGCACAGTCTGGGGGGTTTCTCCCCTGAGTTTGTTTTGCTGCTGCATCAGGCCTTCCTTATGCAAAACGCTACCCCTGCTCCCTCGTCTGGTAAAGAGGTTGAGGTCCCCGTAGGTAAACGCCCTCGGGTTGATTCCCAGGCCTTGGAGGACTTTGTCTCCTCTGATGTAGATGAGGGCAGCGTATCTGAGTTCTCCCAACGGTCCTTTGCGGATTCCTTGGAGGAGACGGATTCCCGCTCGGTTGGAGCGGATGACCCCTCTGCAGCGCGGCTTTTTAGCTCAGAGGATTTGCCCAACCTGTTAGTGCAGGCCATGGGCATTTTGAAGATTTCCTCTCCGGAGGACGTCTCTCCCTCAGCCCCTATTGGCTCTGCCATTATGCTGGGGACGAAGCGCCCGCCTAGAACCTTCCACGTGCATGATGCCATGCACACCTTAATTTCGGCTCAATGGGATGTCCCGGAAGCGAGCCTTAAAGTGGCTAGGGCTATGTCCCGCCTCTATCCTTTGCCTGAAAGTGAACGTGAGGCCTATCTGTGGCCTACCGTGGATTCTTTAATCACTGCGGTGACTAAGAAAACGGCGTTGCTGGTGGAAGGTGGCACGGCCCTAAAGGACGCCCAAGACAGAAGATTGGAGGCGGCCTTAAGGTCGTCCTTTGAGGCGGCTGCTTTAAGTTTGCAGGCCTCAGTTTGCGGCTCCTATGTGGCCAGGGCGTGCCTGACTATGGTGCAGCGGGCTTCCCCCTCGGATCATTCCTTGAGGGCTGATTGGCCGGCCCTGGAATCGGGCTTAGCCTATTTGGCAGACTTGCTGTATGATGTCTTGAGGGCCTCAGCTAAAGGCATGGCTCAGACAATCTCTGCGCGGCGGTGGCTTTGGCTAAAGCATTGGTCTGCTGACCACGCCTCTAAATCCCGCCTAGCTAAATTGCCTTTTAAAGGCAAGCTGCTCTTTGGGGTCGAGCTGGACAAAATCGTGACCGATCTCGGCACGTCTAAGGGCAAGAAGTTACCAGAGGTCAGGGCTCGGGCTAGTACTCGCCCCGGTACCTCCAGAGGACGGTTTCAGGAAGCCCGTCGGTACCGCCCGGGCAGGTCGGGCTCCTCTGCTCCCTCTTCCTTCAAGAGGAATTTCTCCCCCAAGCAGCATTCCTTTCGCAGAGACCGCCATCCCGGAGGTGCTCCCTCCGGTCCTCCCCCAGGGTCTCGTACCCAATGACGGGGCCTTGGTCCACACCCCAGTGCAGATTGGAGGACGGCTGTCCTCGTTTCTGGGCGAGTGGACCGCAATAACTTCAGACGCTTGGGTGCTGGAAGTCATCAGAGACGGCTACAAGCTAGAGTTCTGCCGACCCTTAAGAGACTGGTTTGTACTCTCTCCCTGCAAGTCTCCGGTCAAAGCTGTGGCAGTGCAGCAGACCTTGGACAACCTGATCCGCCTGGGTGCGGTCGTTCCGGTGCCAGAAATTCAGATTGGCAAGGGACGTTACTCCATTTACTTTGTGGTACCAAAGAAAGGAGGTTCTGTCCGGCCTATCCTCGACCTCAAAGGGGTCAATCGGGCCTTGAAAGTGCGGCACTTTCGCATGGAGACTCTCCACTCTGTTATAGCGGCAGTGAAGGCAGGAGAGTTCTTGGCTTCCTTGGACATCAAGCAAGCGTACCTGCATATTCCCATCTGGCCTCCTCATCAACGCTTTCTGCGTTTTGCAGTCCTGGGACGACACTTCCAGTTCAGAGCCATCCCTTTCGGGTTGGCTACTGCTCCGCGGACCTTTTCCAAAGTAATGGTGGTCATAGCGGCCTTCCTGCGAAAGGAAGGAGTACAAGTCCATCCTTATCTGGACGACTGGTTGATCCGAGCCCCCTCTTATGCAGAGTGCGGCAAAGCTGTGGACCGGGTAGTTGCTCTTTTGAGCTCCCTGGGATGGATCATCAACTGGGAGAAGAGCCAGCTGCGCCCGACTCAGTCCCTGGAGTATCTGGGAGTTCGATTCGACACCCAAGTGGGCAGAGTGTTCCTGCCAGACAATCGGATTGTCAAACTTCAGGCTCAGGTGGACCAGTTCCTAGTAGCCTCTCCTCTTCGGGCTTGGGACTATGTGCAGCTGTTGGGCTCTATGACGGCCACGATGGAAGTAGTGCCCTGGGCCAGGGCTCATATGAGACCACTACAACACTCTCTGCTGCAGCGCTGGACTCCGATGTCGGAGGATTATGCTGTGCGCCTTCCCTTAGACTCAGCAGTGCGCAAGGCACTGAGCTGGTGGATGCAGACAGACAAGTTGTCTGCGGGAATGCCTCTGGTGACCCCGGAGTGGATTGTTGTCACGACGGACGCCTCTTTGTCGGGCTGGGGAGCTCACTGCTTGGGAAGGACAGCGCAGGGGCTCTGGTCTCCTGCAGAGGCAAAGTGGTCTATCAACCTCCTGGAACTCGGAGCCATTCGGTTGGCGCTTTTGGAGTTCATCCCGGTACTGGCGTTGAAGCCAGTACGGGTCCTGTCGGACAATGCCACGGCTGTGGCCTATGTCAACCGCCAGGGAGGTACCAAGAGCGCTCCTCTAGCCAAGGAGGCTATGAATCTATGCCAGTGGGCGGAAGCGAACCTGGAACAGCTGTCAGCGGCCCACATTGCCGGAGTCATGAATGTCGAGGCGGACTTTCTCAGTCGCCATACCTTGGAGCCCGGAGAGTGGCAGCTATCTGCTCAGGCGTTCTTGGACATCACGAAGCGCTGGGGCCAGCCGAGCCTAGATCTAATGGCGTCATCGGCCAATTGCCAAGTGCCGCGCTTTTTCAGCAGAGGACGGGACCCTCGATCCCTGGGAGTAGATGCTCTTCTCCAACAGTGGCCGACAAAAGAGCTTCTCTGTGTTCCCGCCCTGGCCCATGCTGGGCAGGGTGCTAGACCGGGTGGCAAAGCATCCAGGCCGGATAATCCTGGTGGGTCCGGATTGGCCCAGACGTCCCTGGTATGCGGACTTGATCAGGCTCTCAGTCGACGATCCTCTGCGGTTGCCAGTGGAGCAGGGCCTGTTACATCAGGGTCCCGTGGTGATGGAGGATCCCTCCCCCTTTGGTCTTACGGCCTGGCTATTGAGCGGCAGCGTCTGAGAAAGAAGGGCTTCTCAGACATGGTCATCGCCACTATGCTGAGAGCGAGGAAGCGCTCTACTTCTACTGCTTACGCCAGAGTTTGGCGTATCTTTGCAGCGTGGTGTGAAGCAGGCTCACTTTCTCCCTTCACTGCTCCAATTTCTTCAGTGTTGGCGTTCCTGCAAGAAGGTCTGGAGAAAGGCCTGTCGCTCAGTTCCCTTAAAGTCCAGGTAGCGGCCCTGGCTTGCTTCAGGGGCCGCCTGAAGGGTGCTTCCCTGGCTTCGCAGCCAGATGTGGTGCGTTTTCTCAAGGGAGTTAATCACCTGCGCCCTCCTCTGCACTCAGTGGTGCCTGCGTGGAATCTCAATCTGGTGCTAAGAGCATTACAGAAGCCGCCTTTTGAACCCTTGTCGAGGGCATCTCTGAAAGACCTGACGTTGAAAGCAGTCTTTTTGGTGGCTATCACTTCAGCCAGAAGAGTTTCCGAGCTCCAGGCGCTCTCATGTCGAGAGCTTTTTCTGCAGTTCACTGAGGCAGGAGTGACTATTCGCACAGTGCCTTCCTTCCTGCCTAAGATTGTTTCTCGCTTCCATGTGAATCAGCAGCTCTGTCTCCCTTCCTTTCGTAGGGAGGACTACCCAGAGGAATACTCTGCTCTTAAATATCTGGATGTGAGACGAGTCATCATCAGATACTTGGAAGTGACCAATGATTTCCGGAAATCGGATCATCTGTTTGTCCTGTTTGCAGGTCCTCGTAAGGGTCTGCAGGCTGCTAAGCCTACAGTGGCAAGATGGGTCAAGGAAGCCATTGCAGTGGCTTATGTGGCCGCAGGGAAGGTGCCGCCTATCCAGCTGAAGGCTCACTCCACTAGAGCTCAGGCGGCCTCGATGGCAGAGGCCGGGTCCGTCTCCTTGGAAGAGATATGCAAGGCGGCAACTTGGGCATCGGCCCATACATTCTCCAAGCATTACCGCTTGACTGTGGCGGCACGGGCGGAGGCCCGGTTTGGAGCTTCAGTGTTGAGGTCAGGGATTTCAATGTCCCGCCCTGGGTGAGTACTGCTTCGGTACATCCCACCAGTCTATGGATTGATCAGCTTGATGATATGGAAGGTAAAATTATGTATCATACCTGATAATTTTCTTTCCATTAATCATAGCTGATCAATCCATAGCCCCTCCCAGATATCTGTACTGTTTATATTCTGGTTGAATTTTAGGTTCAAGTTTAGTCTTCAGTTACTTCAGGAGGACTTCGTGTTCAAGTTTTTTCACTTGGATTCTTCAAGAGTTGAGACGAGTTTGTGTTACAGTGAGCTGCTGCATTCCTCTCCCCTCCGTTTTACGGGGCTGGATTGAGACTTAAATTCTGCCGGCACTCCCTCCCGCTTCGTGCGGCTGTAGGGCAGCTTTGTACCCCTCCCGCTTCGGCGGTGTTAGGGTCAGTCAGCTCCTCCCGCGGTTGCGGTTGCAGGATAAGCCAGATCCCCCCGCATCGGCGGGTGTGGTGTCCCTCCCCCGCTCCGCGGGGATGAGCTGGACGGATTCCCCTCCCCCGTTTCGGCGGTGGTGAGCTGGGCAGAGTGTCCCTTTCTGGGTGTAATTCTCTAAGTGCTGAGTCCTGCGGATGGAGCTTTGATATCGACATACTGAGGAGTTTCCGGCAGCACATGACCACATATAGGGAGGCAAAAGTTTGCTCTCTATCTCCACCTGCTGGTAGATGGACACAACCCACCAGTCTATGGATTGATCAGCTATGATTAATGGAAAGAAAATTATCAGGTATGATTATACATAATTTTACCTTTGGAGTCATGTCTCACTCCCTTTTCAGCTTCTCAGGGAGATAGAGGGAGGGTTGGTTGCCCACAGCATGTCCTTGGATGTTACATGACTGCCAGTGATTTTCCACAAGCAGAAAGTTGAATTTGCTGACACACTGATGTACAGACTCCATCTTGATGTATTAGGACGGTACAGACTAAGACCAGTAAGGTGAGATCAGGGAAATACCCCTACAGTTATCCTCTCCTACCAGCTGATGGAGGTAGAGAAAACTGATTTCTTCTTGTGAACTCACTGGTATAACCTGCTGGTGCTCAGTGGAAAGGTCCAGTTTGTTTCTCTACCTCTAGCAGATGGTTGGTCATTCAGGCCACGGCTGCTCCCAGGTTTCCTGATCTTAGACTGGACCTAGTAGAGCATGGCTCCACTGCTCACAGTAGCAAACTTAACACAAATATTTGAGAGGAATTCAGTTTTCCGAGGCAAACCCGCTTCCTGGAGTTCGATAGAAGAGAACAAGGCCTATGGTCTCCAACAACACAGGATCACTTGATTTACAGGCAATCTGGAGATCAGAAGAGTTCATTTGGGACAATAGTTCTATTTTGAAGAAGGCCTTATAAATGATGTTGATTCCACTCTTCGTTTAGCTCTAGTTTGATGGGGGACATAAAGCATTGAATAAAGGATCCTCTGTTGAACAAAACCATGTTTCAGGGACTAGCAACAACCCAAATTGTTTCTCCACCAACCAATATCATCAGTTTTATTGACCACTGACCTAACATTTACATACCCAATTGGAATACTGAGGTAGGAAGTGGAGACCCAACTAACTGAAGGTAAAGTGACTATGGTGTCTGGAGAAGAAGGATTCTTGCCTCGCATGAGCATAAGAGAAGCTTGACTGGAACAAGGTTGTGTGTGCAGGGACTGAGCGATTAATCCTATGGCAGATTATAGTAGGGATCCAACATGGAACCTCCAGCGCAGCAATGTAAGGGCAGAGCAACAGTGCACAAATCAATAAGCAGCAGAGCCAAGGAACAAAGTTCACTTGATGCAGCATGGTCAAAAGTCACGCTTGCAGTTTGTTCAGGGTAAATGAAGGACAGTGGAGCTGCCTTACTCTGAGGAGCCATTCCCGCCACTACCCAAAGTTTTGCACAAAAGGACGTGCCCTTTGGCACGCCCCTTTGGAGCAAGGTCACATGAAGTTAGCTGCTAAAAAGTCTTTCTTTGCACATATTAACTGACTCTGTTGATTTCTGGGAACTGCAGTCGCTATGTGGCTTGGCAGGTGTGGTATACAGTCGTCTCCCAGGATCCCATTTCCAGCATTTGTTAAGAGCTACCACAGTCCAAGGAGAGCCGCTTCCCTATGCATCATAGCATAACTTAACAAAAGTACAACTGTATTTTGGTGTGCGATGGTCCACAACTGCTGTGTGGCTCTTATTAAAAAAAAAAAAAAAAAAAAGTGTGCAGCCATGCAGCTTAGAGGGAACAGTGCCAACAAGTCCAGGCCTTTTGTTGTTGGATAAGAGTGGCTAAGGAAATAGAATGCCAAAAGTATAGCGTTAGCAGGAGTGTTTTAAGGCTTGGGGGGGGGGGGGGGTAAAGAGGAGAAAAGAGAAAGTTGAAAGATAAATGAAAAAGGTGGGAGGAAAAATATTAATTTTATACAATTTATATTCATGACAACTTTACAGACAAAGCAACTTTATTGTATTGTACAACATTTTTCTTAATAAAAATAGTGTAGAAACTAAATTTGGGGCTTGACATAAATTAATGGGATCTGTGAAAGACTTATGGGTGCTTCAGGCAGTTAAGCTCCAGTTGGATATTTTATTTAGCAATGAGTTTGACTTTCACATTTTTCATTTCAAAATATTACATTATGAAAAACATAAAATAGGTAGACTTTTGGTGCACCACTTAAATATTTTCCTATTAGTCAGATTTACAGATTAAAAACAAAAAGGGTACTTGTCTGGACAAGCTTGACCCTGAGAAGAGAGCGATTTTTATAAAATATTTTTATGACTGTACCAGTAAGATTCGAGTGTAACTCGGCAGGAGGTGAAAGCATATCTTAAGAGTTACCACTCTTAACAAATGCAGTACTCCAAGTTAGAAATGGCATAGAGATCTCCTGAGGTTAAGGCCATCAAGAGGGCACTGCCAACTGGGAAAGGCCCCAGATTAAACAGGTTTACTGGGGAGTTCTTTTAACAAGTTTGCCCAGGAGCTAGCCCCTTGATGGCAATTCTGAGTTCAGCCCAAAAGAGGGATGTTTGCCAGATACAATGATGGAAACCTTGATAGTAGTTATTCCAAAATTAGGAAAGGATAGAATAGAATGGCAGTCATACTGCTCAATCTCTGTATTGAATGTGGAGGTGATAATATTGGCCAAGGTGCTTGCTGTAAGATTTATTAACCCTTTAGTGTCCAATGTTCCAGTAATAAGCCATATGGGAACAGATTGATGGGAACATTGGACACTAAGTAAGAAGGCCTTCTGAGATCTAGACCCAAGTAGGCTTTGCTTGCTGCAGGAAACTTCCTAGCTTGTTGGTAGTAGACATGGAAAAGTTCAAGGCTTAAAGATACAGGACATTTTTGAAGAGTTTCTCCAGCATTGAACTTATTTATTTATTTTAGATTTTGCTCACATCTTTTTCAGTAGTAGCTCAAGGTGAGTTACATTCAGGTACGCTAGATATTTCTCTGTCCCAGGAGGGCTCACAATCTAATTTTGTACCTGAGGCAATGGAGGGTTAAGTGACTTGCCCAAGATCACAAGGAGCAGCCGTGGGATTTGAACTGGCCACCTCTGGATTGCAAGACTGGTGCTCTAACCACTATGCCACTCCTCCACTCCACTTAGGCTTGTTGTTTAAAGGGAAAGCTAAGTGGTTGGGTTTTTTGTTGTTTTTGCATTTTTGTCCCATTCAGGCTTTTCTTTATGAAACTATTGATTAAAAGTGACACGTTTGTTGATCTTTATTGTGTGTCTGTGTTGGGGGGGTTTTCATCCCTTAGAAAATGTTTTAGTTATAACTGGGTAGGAGTTTTCCACCATTTGTTTTTTTTTTTTTTTTTTCAACCAGATGAAAGCCTATAATTGAATCCCTATTGAGGTTTGTTAAAAAGTCCAAGACTTTCCTTCTGATGTTTGAGGCTTCGTTTATTTAAATTATATATGCAGATTTCCACCAAGTGTCTACTTTAACATTCTGTGAGCAAAGGTACTAATTTTTAAATAGATTTAGTTATCATCACTTTGTTCTCCAATTGTTACCAATTTGCTTTAACAAAAAAATAGTAAAGGGTCATGGATTTGATATATTTATTTATTGCATTTGTATCCCACATTATCTCAACTTTTTTGCGGGCACAATGTGGCTTACAATTCATCGTGGATATGGGAAATAGAAGGGAACATACATTTATTATTAACAGAGTTTTGGGTTAAATTTATTTATTTTTGTTACATTTGTACCCCGCGCTGTCCCACTCATGGCAGGTTCAATGCGGCTTACATGGGGCAATGGAGGGTTAAGTGACTTGCCCAGAGTCACAAGGAGCTGCCTATGCCTGAAGTGGGAATCAAACTCAGTTCCTCAGTTCCCCAGAACCAAAGTCCACCACCCTAACCACTAGGCCACTCCTCAACTCTAGTATTAAAGCAAAAGATAGTATAAAACATTTCTGGATAAGTCAAAGATTATACAGTTACATGTGTTGATCTTTGTTGTATATCTTGTCGAAGAGAGAGGTTTTCAATAGTTTGCGGAAATTTGTCAGTTCATAGACAGTTCTCAAGTTGCGTGGCAACGCGTTCCAGAGCTGCGTGCTCATATAGGAAAAGGTAGATGCGTGCATTCATTTGTATTTCAGGCCTTTGCAATTTGGTGGATGAAGGTTGAGGAAAGTGCGAGAAGATTTTTTTTGCGTTCCTGGGTGGAAGTTATATTAGGTCTGACATGTAGGCTGGGGCGTCACCATGGATGATTTTATGGACTAAAGTACAGAGTTTAAACGTGATGCGTTCTTTGAGTGGGAGCCAGTGTAGTTTTTCTCATAGGGGTTTTGCACTTTCGTATTTTGATTTGCTGAATATTATTCTGGCTGCCGTGTTTTGAGCTGTCTGGAGTTTTTTGAGTATTTGCTCTTTACAGCCGGCGTAGAGTGAATTACAGTAGTCCAAGTGGCTGAGTACCAATGATTGTACCAGGTTGCGGAAGATGTTCCTTGGAAAAAATGGTCTAACTTTTTTTTAGTTTCCACATTGAATGGAACATCTTTTTAGTTATGTTGTTCGCATGATTCTCAAGCGTTAGGTGTCGGTCAGTGGTAACTCCAAGAAATTTTAGGGTATCCGAAACTGGTAGACTTAGTTTGGGTGTGTTGATGGTGGTAAATTTATTCTTATTGTATTGCGAGGTGAGTATTAGGCATTGGGTTTTTTCTGCATTTAGTTTCAGCTGGAATGCATCTTCCCAGGAATTTGGTTGATTTCATTAGAGATTTCCCTTAGTTCTTGTTTGAATGGGATAAAGATCGTTACATCATCAGCGTATATGTAAGGGTTTAGATTCTGATTCGGTAGTAGTTTGGCCAATGGTGTCATCATTAGGTTGAATATGGTCGGTGAGAGGGGGGATCCCTGTGGGACTCCGCATTCAGGTGTCCATGTAGCTGATGTAGTCAAATTTGATGTCACTTGATATGAGCGTGTAGTTAGGAACCCCCTAAACCAGTTGAGAAGGTTGCCTCCGATTCCAAAGTATTCGAGGATGTGTAGTAAAATTCCATGGTCAACCATGTCAAATGCGCTTGACATGTCGAATTGTAGCAGTAGTATGTTGTTGCCGTTTGCTATCAGTTGTTTGAATCTGTTCATGAGCGTAACTAGTACGGTTTCTGTACTGTGATTAGAGTGGAATCCTTACTGGGAATCGTGTAGTATTGAGAATTTGTTTAGATACTCTGTGAGTTGTTTGGTCACCATTCCTTCTGTTATTTTGGTGATCAAGGGAATGGATGCTACTGGTCTGTAATTCGATAGTTCATTAGCATTTTTCTTTGCATCCTTGGGTATGGGGGTGAGTAAAATGTTACCCTTTTCCCTAGGGAAGAGTCCATTTTGTAGCATGAAGTTCACGTGGTTTGTTAGGTCTGTTATAAATTGTTTAGGGGCCGACTTCATGAGGTTGTTTGGGCATATATCTAGTTTGCAGTGAGATTTGGTGAATCTTTTAAGTGTTTGTGAGATAAGATCTTCTGGTAGTATTGTAAATTCAGTCCAGATCCTGTCTGCTGGGTAGACTCCAGGGTCCAGGTCTAGGCACTCCAGGAGTGTAGTGTATTCAGTTGGACTGACAGGTATTTTGAGTCGCAGTTGTATGATTTTCTCCTTGAAGTATTTCGCCAAATCGTCGGCTCCTGGTGTGTCTGTGCTGATACCTGGTGTATCTATGCTGATAATTACAGATACCATCTATCTGTAATTATTATTATTTGTTACATTTGTATCCCACATTTTCCCACCTTTTGCAGGCTCACTGCAGCTTATATATAACCGTTAACGGCATTAGCCAATTATGGTCTGAACAAATACATGGTATGAATGAATACAAAGTGATATTGTGGTAGAATGAGGTACATGTATGGTAGGTACAGTTGGGGGGAACTTAGAGAGGGAAAGGGGGAAGAAGAGTCACGTAATGTCTGTTATGGTCTTTGGTTGCATTGTATCACAGGTGACCAGGTATTTTTATGCTGGGTTGGTGGGGTATGCTCTTCTGAACAGGTCTGTCTTTAGTGCTTTCTGAAAATTTAGGTGGTCGAGTGTAGTTTTTACTGCTTTTGGCAATGCGTTCCATAGTTGTGCGCTTAGGTAGGAAAAGCTGGCTGCATAGGTGGATTTGTATTTGAGTCTTTGCTGCTTGGGTAGTGGAGGTTTAGGTATGATCGTGCAGATTTTGTGGTGTTTCTGGTTGGCAGGTCGATGAGGACTGTCATGTATCCCAGTGCCTTGCCGTAAATAATTTTATGAACAGTTGTGCAGATTTTGAAAGTGATACATTCTTTGGTTGGTAGCCAGTGCAATTTTTCTATAAGTGGTTTGACGCTGTCAAAACATGTTTTTCCAAATATAAGCCTGGCTGCTATGTTTTGGGCGGTCTGAAGTTTCTTTATGATTTGATCCTTGCATCCCGCATAGATTCCATTACAGTAATCTGCGTGGCTTAGTACCATGGACTGTACCAGGTTACGAAATATTTCCTTCGGGAAGAATGATTTTACGCGTGAGTTTCCACATCGAGAAAAACATTTTGAGAAAAACAAAGCAGTTTACATTTATTATGTGCAGGTATTTTCCCTGTCTCTAGCTGTCTCACAATCCAAGGTTTTTGTACCTGTGGCGATGGAGGGTTAAGTGACTGCTCAAAGTCAGGAGGAGCTGCAAAGAATGCCCCAAGCTGTTGTATCTAAATAGGGAGGACAGTACAGTAGGAACAAATGAATAATAGGTTTGCAGTCGGTTTTGATGAAAGGCTCAGGACATTGCATAAAGGTTGTCGTTAGATAATGGGGTCTAAATATATAATGGCAACTCCTCTTACCTTCAGCTTGAATGGCCCATTATGATTCAACACATTGCTCTGCTTGTTTTTCTTTATGGCCCAATACCTTGGAATGATGTACAAGTCTTCATTATAGCTGAACCTTCTTTTCCAATATTTACACAACTTTTAAAGACCTATTTTTTCCAATTAGCCTTTGGACACACTGTCTCGAGTACCTGAGAAAGGTGTCTCCCTGTAATAGTCATGTTCTGTCCTCGCAGAAACTAATAGCACCTATCTCTACCCCATCTCTTACCCATTGAATGTATGTTTGCTTTCCTGTTTTATAATGGTGTTCCTTTTCTTTCTTACTATTTAATTTTGTAAACCGCTTTGGCCAGCTTATATAAGCGAATAAACTATCATGGTTTTTTCCTTCAGTAAAATATATGTGGGACAGCAGCATTATCTTCCTTAGATTCCTTTTCTAAATACTGCTAGTTGGATTTTCAGGTTGTCGTCTTTGGAGAATGAGTTCTTAGGGCAGCCTGGCCTTCTTCCATCCGTGTTAACTAGGTTTTGGTATGGTATGCCCTGCATGTCTTTTCTGGTCTGGCAGGATGAGGAGGAATGTGAAATATAGACACAACTAATTTCCTTTCTTTTGATTGTAAGCTCTTTGAGCAGGGACTGTCTTTCTTCTATGTTTGTGCAGCGCTGCGTATGCCTTGTAGCGCTATAGAAATGCTAAATAGTAGTAGTAGTAATTTCTGCCAGACCAATCCAGGACCCACTGTCAAGGCTGCAAGACAAGTGTCCTGCTAAAATGGCATGGACAAAAAGTCATGACAAATGTCATCATGGCAGAAATTGGCACAGAAGAAATGGCATAGACATATAAAAAGGAGGCAAAATGGCTTGGACAAATAGACATGTACAAAATGTCAGGTAGCAATATTAAAACTAATAATTTATAACTTGACTATATTTTAAAAATGTATTCTCTAGTTTATTATAACATATTAGCATAAGCAGGTAACCCAAAGCATCTTCTAGCACGTGCCGTTGTCCTACCTTATGATGTCATCAGCATTTTTGAAAGACTAACAGGTGAACCTATATATCATAATCAGGAATGTATTTTTGACTATGTGGAAGATAATTTCATCTGCCAAACAAGAAGGGATAGAGGACAACCAGATAAGCAATTGAGATTTGGAATCAATTGACATAGGTACTCAAAACTTGCCTTGAAGCAACAATACCATCATTATTGGGTTTGTCCATCCCACTACAACCAAACTTGCCTGCAAGCTATCGCAGGAACAATACAGTACAGAAGTCCTGGGTCACCAGCTTGAACTTGGGGTTCAGCCAGGAAAGAAGAGGACATGCGTGAGGATCACACCATAATGACTGACTACAGTAATAGAGATCTGATTGCTTATTTGGGAGACATTGGTAGAGTTTGTTGGCTCTGGCAATGTAAGCACAAAATGTTGGCTGAACATTCTGTGCTTACACTAATATTAAAGTAGAATAAACTACAGAATACATTTTTTTAATGTAAATATTTAGTTATTAATTATCAGTTGTTATTTTGAGGCCATTTTGTTACAGAACTCCAGACATGTCAGCAAATTACTACATTACATACATCAAGAGCTTCTATTCCACAACAACCTATTCAGTTCCATGTGGATTACATAATTAAAGAGTATCAATACGCCCTCTTCCCCCCCCCCCCCCCAAAAAAAAAAAAACTGATTCAATGTGATCATTTCACATATTTTATTGGAATAAAACTGTCTTCAGTTTACAGAATATTGGAAGAGTTGTGTATTTTAGTTGGTGAGATTGGCTGCCTGGGAAAAACATGTACAAGTCTCTTTTTAGTATCGCTGCGATCTAGAAGTATTAGAACCTGTTCAGCCGTCAAAGCGCAGCCTGGACAGATACTCCATCTATTTTGTGGTCCTGAAGAAGGGTGGTTCTTTTCACCCCATCCTGGACCTCAAGGGGGTGGATGCTTGTCTGAAAGTCCAGCACTTCCACTTGGAAATGCTTTATTTGGTCTTTGCCTCGGTGCAGCTGGGGGGTGTTCTTGACTTCATGGCCCTCGTGAGTCCTACCTCCACTTCCCCATTGCAGATCATCACAAGAGATATGTACAATTCTGTGTGTTGGGGCACCAGTTTCAATTTTAGGCCTTGCCCTTTTGGCTTGGTTACGGTGCCCCACACGTCTTACAAGGTGCTGGGAGTGTGGCGGCTGTGCTCCTCCAGCATCAGGGTATTAGAGTTCATACCTATCTGACTTGGTTTCTAATTGAATGGGCTGTGTCGCATTTGCTGTGCTGGGAATCGGTAGCCTAGTTTAGTGAGAGGAAAAAAAAAAAGAGGTTAAGGTACAAAGTTGAAAAGTTTCAGTGCTCTACTGCATCTACCTCATTTGGATTAATGAAAAATAACTGCCCCAAAGACGAGAACTGCAATTTGCAATGAGGACAGTCTGTTTAACTAGATTTAAGGAAACCAGACACCTTTCTACCAAACCATTCTTCTATTACTTCGAGTCCTGGTTTGCAACAAGTTGTTTCATATAAAAATTGTAATAACGTGATCTACCATTACTAGAAACTCTTTGCAAGCCACAATACACCAATGATATAGATTCAGGATATTTTTTTTTTTTTTGAATGATTAGATAACAGAGTTCCTATTGGGCCACCCTGGGGATGATGTCACAGGGCGGACCAATGGGAAGTGAGAGGGAAGGGAACCCAGCAGCAGCCACCGGAGGTGAATAACCAAACTCCCCCCCCCCCCCCCCCCGTGTTCCATGATCCCCAACCTCCCTCCCTCCTTCCACTCCCGTCGTCAGAGTTCCACAGGCCGCGACAGCCCCACTGCCGTTCAAGTTCTGCGCCCCCCTCTCCTCCTATTTCCGCCACCCAGCACCTCCCTCTGTCTCTGTGGCCTCCGAGTGCAAGGAGGATGTGTGCGGGTGCCCCAGCCTTTCATACGTGGCAGCTGCTGTTTAAAAGGTTTTACCTCCTGCTCGGCTGGCAACACTGAAGTCCAGCAAGTACAGACACCACTTCAGACAGGCTGTGGTTTCGCTTCTGTTTCTGCAGTTCCTGTGGTCCTGCCCTTCCGCAAACAGGAAATGAGGGTGGGACCAGAGGAACAGCTGAAACAAGCAAAACCACAGTCTATCTGAAGCGGCGTCTGTACTTGCTGGACTTCAGTGTTGCCAGCCGAGCAGGAGGTAAAACTTTTTAAACAGCAGCTGCCACCTACGAAGGGCTGGGGCACCCGCACACGTCCTCCTTGCACTCAGAGGCCACATAGAGGGAGGGAGGCGCTGAGTGGTGGAAATGGGAGGAAGGGGGTCCTGAGATGAGAGGGGGGTGGGGGTCCTCAGATGGGAGAGGGAGGAGGGGTGATGAGGAGGGGATCCTGTAACCTTGCTAGTACCTGTTTCCTTACTGTTGCAAACGGGCCTCTTTTCCTAGTTTATTTAGATTTTGCTCACACCTTTTTTTTTTCAGTAGTAGCTCAAGGTGAGGTACATTCAGGTGCTCTGGATGTTTCTGTGTCCCAGGAGGGCTCACAATCTAAGTTTGTACCTGAGGCAATGGAGGGTTAAGTGATTTGCCCAAGATGAACTCATGGGCGGACGCATTCCAACTAAAGCTAAACGCAGAAAAGACACAGTATCTTATTCTTTCCTCACAATATAACACGAAGAAATCCACCACCATAAACACATCAGATTACACCCTTCATGTCTTGGACAGTCTGAAAATTCTTGGAGTCACAATTGACCGTAATCTTACAATCAAAAGCCATGCGAAAAATACAGCAAAGAAAATGTTCTACTCAATGTGGAAACTAAAAAGAATCAAACCTTTCTTCCCAAGGGGAATATTCCAAAGCCTAGTACATTACTGCAACGCCATTTATGCAGGATGCAAAGAACAAATCATTAAAAAACTTCAAACTTCAAAGGGAGGAGTGGCCTAGTGGTTAGGGTGGTGGACATTGGTCCTGAGGAACTGAGTTCAATTCCCACTTCAGGCACAGGCAGCTCCTTGTGACTCTGGGCAAGTCACTTAACCCTCCATTGCCCCATGTAAGCCACATTGAGCCTGCCATGAGTGGGAAAGCGCGGGGTACAAATGTAACAAAAAAAAAAAAACTGCCCAAAATACAGCAGCCAGACTCGTATTTGGAAAAACGAGATACGAAAGTGCCAAACCCCTAACAGAAAAACTACACTGGCTCCCACTAACAGAACGACTTGCATTCAAAATTGCACTCTGGCCATAAAAACAATGCACGACCTAACAATCTTCCGAAAACTGACCTATTCAAGAAGGCATACCACAACGCTCCATTCTAACCACAGACAAACTAGACATGAACTAGACAAACCATACCCTACACCTGACTGATAACCTAATGACTACTAATGAAAATCACGCAATACGCACTACCACTTTATTTTCATGTCAGAAATGAACTTGCTATAGTTGACTATCTAACTTACGCTATAATTTACTCTATCCGTTGGTTGGGGGAGGATGTTGATAAAAAACAAGTTTGTGATAATTGCGTTATTGTAATGTCATATTCCTTTGCAATAAAAATGATTAAACATAATTTACTCTATCACTCAGGAACCTCTATGCAATACCATACTGTACTATACTTTACCATGTATGCACCTTAATGTAAAATCATTTGTAATTCTGTACCCGGAAATGGCGACGGCATAATGTAAGCCACATTGAGCCTGCAAATTGGTGGGAAAATGTGGGATACAAATGCTATAAATAAATAAATAAAATATAAAATAAAAAATAATAATAAAATATATCACAAGGATCAGCACTGGGATTTGAACCAGCCAGCTCTGGATTGCCACAGTTCTTGGTCTTTTGTAAGATTGATCCCTTCTATGATGCTTTAGCCTGAACAGGGTGTGTGTCTCCCCCCCCCCCCCCCCCCCCCCCCCCAATCTCTGCATGTTAGAGAAAGCTGATTTGTTTGGCTTATCCTCCCCTAAGATGGAAAATTTATTTATTTATTTATTACATTTGTATCCCACATTATCCCACCTTTTTGCAGGCTCAATGTGGCTTACAATTCATTGTGGATACTGGAAATAGAAAAGAATGTACATTTGGTTTTACAGCAATTTTTAGGTAAATGATGGTGAAATACATAGTGCTGGAAATAGAAAAGAGTTATACATTTGGTTTAGCAGAAGTTTTGGGTACATGGTGGTGAGATGCGTGATAGTGTTAAAGCCATAGACGTTAGGTACATGATAGTATGAAAACAAGAGACATTAAAGAACATTCGTGGATATCTTAAAGAATGTAGAGTTACGCGTGTTGTTCTTTATGATATATTTTGTCGAAGAGATAAGTATTCCCCCATTACTAAGCTGCTGCCTTTGTTCACTCTTCCAGCAGGCTGATGAGCTGTTTCAGAAGAGGTGGTGCACAAATCTGGCAGAGAGCAAGAAGTGTCAGCGAATTCTGGCTGAGTTGGAGCAGCTGTTTGGTCACCTGGAAACCCTCTTCTCACTGACCCTGGTCCCACGAGTCTTGCTGCTTCTGGGTGGCAACACTGTGTGCCCCAGGGAGCTTTATGAAGTTAATATGGAGGGCATTAAGGTGGGGAATGGTGAGCAGAGTCTGAAAACATCATTCTGTATGCAGAAAATCTTCCGCACTCTCTTCTTAGCAGATGTCTTTAGTGACCTCCAATCTCCTGCCATCATGGGGGCCATGCTGCTGGTGCAGGGTCATAGAGACTGTGGTATTGACTGGTTCCGCCCCAAGCTTGCCTACAAGGAGCCTAGCTGTAGTCGGAGGCTGGCTATCAATCTGTCTTGCTGTGACATGACCCTGGCCCCTGCTCTACATGAAGCAGCTGCCTCTACTTTTCAGGATTATATCTGGTTCCAAGCTCCAGTTACGCTTAAGGGATTTCATGAGTAGGGGGGGGGGGGGGGAAGAGAGGAGGTTGGCAATTTTATTTTGTTGCTAGAAATGTTTTATTGGATGAAATCTGTAACAACATTTGAACTGTAAGATAGTTATAATAATTTAGTATGCATTACTGCAGGATTTGGTGTGTTTAGCTCCTTAAGTTTTATGTGTGTATGTAATGCTTTAATTTTGATCTCTGCCTGCTTCTGTGGTGAATATAGCAGCATCTGGTTATAATATTTTTAATCTGTATTTCTTGTCATATACATAAGAGTGACAATACCATCATGTGTATAGGTTACTGGTCTGTTCTTGATTTATACAGAGATGTACCAGTGGTCAGTGTCCCTTACAGGTCAGAAGCCTTTTGACACACTTCCACTATGCAGCAATGATTGTGTTTTTGTGAAGCACATGTCTAATAATAAGCAAACAATTATGTACCTCTTGAGGCTACATGATGGGAGGTTCTGTAGAACTAAAATAGACAAAATGTAGGTATACCATTTTTAAATGCTTGAGTAATGTCTTCCTTCTCTATGCAATGATAATATTAATAGATAAGTACATTTCATGCACAACACCTCTACCATTTGGTCTGTCTGGGGCTGGACAGTGACCTTATGAAAGCAAGTGCTGTAAGAGGGCGGGTATTAGAAGAGGTCTAGCTCTTAGCCCAATTAGCCTTCTGTTTTGCTCCTTGTGTATATTTTAGAATTAAATATGGCAAAGATGTGCTGCAGAACGTTGGTTGGTGATAGTCCTGGTAGTTTTCAGTTTTATCTCATAAAACAATGTAAGGCCTTGCATCAGATTGGCTTAGAGGGGCTCTAAGTGACAGGCCTTCTCTGCTTCTGGTGGTTGTCCATAATCTACCTTATTTAAAAGTGTAGACCAAATGTTAACTGTTTTTACTTAATTAGCTTCAGCCACTTTAGAGAATTAATCTTTAGCCCTCTGTGTCCTTTTGTGGGAAAGAAGTTGTTGTCTCTGCTAAGACTAGTCCAGACCAATGAGTTGTCGCCCCCTTCCTACCAGCAGCTGCATGTGACATCACCAATATGGTTTATTTCATTTACGATACTGCCTTTCCTTACAAAAATAACAAGGCATTGTACCAATAACCATATAATAGGACAGGAGACTTGGAGTAGGAAAGGCACATGCAGAAAGCAAGTATCAAAGGTAAGCATACCTCTGCTTATTGTCTCAAACTTATTTTAGGCCAGGGTTCATCAAACCCCAGCTGCCCGCGTGGAATACTAATAGCAGCGGCTTGTTCTTTTTGCTCTGCCTTGCACCATAAAACTTTCAACCTATGCGGGCAGGTACACACAGGCATGCGTCTTATCCCCCTCTCCTGACATGCCATAGAAACAAGCAGAAAGAGAAGAGCAGCTTCATGTTGGTCAGCAGCCTCTTTTTCTGATGCCCGGTGCTGAATGCAAAATTAGAATTGCCTGGCGGAGAGCCTAAGAATAGCCATAGTGGTTCAAACCTATAATTCTAGCTCAGCATCCTGCCATACAGCTGCTTTCCTGTCCTTCTGCTTTGCTCCATGAGGGCCTAATGGAATGGGGACAAAATTTGGCCCTGCCCTGTCTCTGTCCTCACCCCATCGGGTGGGCTCTGTTCACATCGGCAGAAGCCTTGAACAATTATGATTTTATATTTAAATGTTTTTATTAAAGTATAAAAAGAACAATGTGCTGTGCAACTGTTGTGTATAAATTACAAATAGAAAACAACTACCTACCAGCTGTAATAACCCTCCCACCCCCAACTTCCAATCCCAACAATAGCTGATTTTTACTACCCCAAGGAATCCTAATCCACCTTGTTAAATTGTCCAGGGGTACAAAATACATCCTGTTCTTTATACCCTAGAGCAGTGAGGGCGAACCTATGGCATGCGCGCCGTTGCCTCAGCCAGAGTCGCCTCCCAGGTCCCCCCTCTCCCTCCCTCCCTTCCTTCGAGTTCCAGGCCCCCTTCCATCCGAATTTTAAAAGTCATCTCTTGATTTACCTCGTTGGGGACAGATTACGGCGGCTGGCAGCAGCGCTAAAATGCGTGCAGGCTCGGCCCTTCTCTCTCTCTGAGCTCTGGTCCCGCCCTCATTTCCTGTTTCCGCAAGGGTGGGACCAAAGCTCAGAGAGAGAGAAGGGCCGAGCCTGCACGCATTTTAGCGCTGCTGTTGCTGCCGTAACCCGTCCCCGACGAGGTAAGTCAAGCGATGACTTTTAAAATTGGGAGGGAGGGGGGAGGGCCCTGGAACTCAGAGGGGGGGGGGGGGGAATGGCACTTTGCAATAAATAATTAGATTTTGGGTTGCTGTTTGGGCACTCGGTCTCTGAAAGGTTCACCATCACTGCCCTAGAGGGGTGAAATATGCTCGATGAAGCATATGGGTTTTTTTTTTTTTTTAAATCTGTGGATGAATAAGAAGTTACCAACAATCTCAGGATTCAGTCTAGCTCTCCTGTCTTCCACAGCCCTTCAAGCAATAGAAGATATCTTCTTAGAAGATGCACAGGATCCCCTATTTAAATTTTGCTAGCTGTGGCCAGCAAGTTTGCTTGTTTTTCCAAAATATAAAAATATTGTTTTTATCAATCAAACATAAATAACAGTCCAGTTCATTAACAGATTTCAAAGTAGAAAGTGACATGGGGCCAAAGTTTGTCCCTGTCTTCATGGGCTCTGTCCCTGTGTCATTCTCTTGGGTGCTAGGTTTCTGTGGACAAATGGAGCTGCCTGCTTGGGTGGGGGTGAGAGTTTGGTGGCTGTGATGCTGCAGGGGAGGGGGATGGTTTGAGAGCTGGGTGTCTGTGTTGCTGCAGGGGTGAGGGATACTTGGGGTCGTGTGTGCTGGTGGCGGAAAGACAGTGTTGGCTGTATAACATGGGAGGGAGCAAGAGGTGATGTCTGTGTGCTTTGGGGGAATGAGAAAGCATTGGGTTTATGTCATGAGAGTGGGATGGGGAGGTAGCTGTTGTATCTATGTGTTACAGGAGGGGGAGAGTGCTGGGTGTACGGGTGCAGGATGAGAGTGGAGGAGAGTGCTAGAAAGGAGGTATGGAGAAAGTTATAGGGGGTGACCAGTCGGAGACAACTATGAAGGTGAGTGTTGCCTTGGTTCTGTTGACTTAAATTTTTACAGAATGTTTCTTTGGTGGGTGGGGTGAAGAGAGATATAGAGAGGCTACTGCTGTCCGTGAGCAGTAGCTTTTGACTGGGTTTGCTGGGAATGGGTGGACTAAGGGTTAAAATTGCAGCAGGTGGCGGTGGTGTTGAAAAGCTATGGCTACAGCTGCTGGGAGTGGGTGCATTACACCACCCAATCAACCTTAGCAGCTGTTGCTTTTTTCCCATAGTGCTCCTGCAACCACACCCTAAAGTTTCTCCATTGCCAAATCTGCTCTAGGTAGGTGGGTAGACGATGGGGACAGCAGTAGTCAGTAGCCTCTTATCCACTCTGTTCCTGCCAATAAAATAAGTAACTTGTTGTGCATCTCCTTGAGCATGTGTGATGATTTTTCAATGTGCATAAATAAAAATTCCAATTGTTTCAAGTATGCCTCTTAGATCCTAAGAAACTTTGTCAAGCCCTGCTTTAGGTCCATGATCCCAGCAGTCACTAGGTCTTCAACTTATCAATGAAGTCCTTGTGGAATAAATGGGGTTTTAGTGCCATTTAAAATTTTTGAAACATCCTCAAAATGCAGGGCTGAAGGTAGAGCATTCTATAGAGCAAAGCCAATGTAATAAAAGGCAGACTTCCCTATGGAGTCTAGTCTAGCTTGATAGATTGCTGAAATTCATATATCCTCAATCACCAATGAGTGTAAAAGTTGTGGAGGGTTGTATGGGATAATCAGACAGGCAAGGGTAAGAAAAGCTACGAGAATTGTATGGGATTTGCGTTACAAGACGTATGAGGAGAGACTTGCTGAACTAAACGTATACTGTGGAGGAAAGGAGAAACTGGTGAAATGATACAGACGTTCAAATATTTGAAAGGTATTAATCCGCAAATGAACCTTTTCTGGAGATGCGAAGGCGGTAGAATGAGAGGACATGAAATGAGATTGAAGGGGGGCAGACTCAATAAAAATGTCAGGAAGTATTTTTTCACAGAGAGAGTAGTGGATGCTTGGAATGCCCTCCCGCGGGAGTGGTGGAAATGAAAACGGTAACGGAATTCAAACATGCGTGGGATAAGCATAAAGGAATCCTGTGCAGAAGGAATGGATCCTCAGGAGCTTAGTCGAGATCGGGTGGCAGAGCCGGTGGTGGGAGGCGGGGCTGGTGGTTGGGAGGCAGGGATAGTGCTGGGCAGACTTATACGGTCTGTGCCAGAGCCGATGGTGGGAGACGGGACTGGTGGTTGGGAGGTGGGGATAGTGCTGGGCAAACTTACACGGTCTGTGCCAGAGCCAGTGGTGGGAGGCAGGGATAGTGCTGGGCAGACATACAGTCTGTGCCGGTGGCGGGAGGCGAGGCTGGTGGTTGGGAGGCGGGGATAGTGCTGGGCAGACTTATACGGTCTGTGCCCTGAAGAGCACAGGTACAAATCAAAGTAGGGTATACACAAAAAGTGTGCAGGTCTTTTTCTGCCGTCATCTACTATGTTACTATGTAACTTGAGTGTAGAGCCTTGTGAGTAAGAGTGAGTATTTTGAAGCAGATATGATATTCAATGGGTATAGGGTTGTCAACTAGATCTGGATTTGCCTGACAGGGTTGATCCAGTCCTGGGCTTACCCTATTGCATGCAGGGACTTGTGGTTCTGATTTACTCATTGGATTCCCCTTGGTGCAGATGCCCTTTGATGTGCCCATACAGGGACAACGTCAGTGTAGAGACAAACTGTGAAAGCAGCAGAGCCTTACTGCAGGCTGAGGTCCATATGGGGCTCAGTGGAGAAGCATGGCAGGTGCAAGCACCCTCAACACTGATGCATTCTGAAAAAAGCCAGCCAGCAGCTCATGGAGCAAGCTGCTTGATTGTGATGTGCTGAGATGCACGCAGCGGCACAAGCTGGAAGTCCTGGCAGCTACATACTTCAGGGAGCGAATGCCTAAGTGCCCCAGAACTCATGGCACAGTGCATCAAGGGAGGTTGCTGCCAATACTTTGCAATGCCAGACATCCACAATTCTCAGTACCAACAAGGACGAGGCCGAAGCCTTGTGTCCCCCCCCCCCTCCCCCGGGCTGATGGCGACATCAGTTGGTCCCAGAAACTTGCATAGTGGCAGATGCTGAAGCAGGTATTGATACAACCACTGACATCGATGCCAACGTCCAGGCCTCGGCATCAAAGAGAGTTCCCTATGAGACACTCTGGTTAACTGGGTTCTGGCTTTGATCTGAAGATACAGAACCCAGTTAGATGGGGTATGTTCAGACACCAAACATGGAAAAAAGTAGCCGTGCTGAAAGCGGTCTGAGACACTGAGAAAGAAAGACTCAATAGTGCCTCAAAAAAGGATGAGGCACCAGAGAAAAAAAACAAGATCTGGGGCTCAGGCCTAAACATGGCCTACAGAGTGCAGTAAATAAAGGTAAAATGGAAAAAAAAATCAAATGGGAGGAAATAAACCAGGACGAGCACAGAACTAAAGAAAAAAAAAAAAAAGGAACTAAAAAGAAACTCATTGAAGAACCAAACCAAAACTATGAGGAGAAAAGGAAAAACCGCAACCTCTCCTCACCACGGAATTAAGGAGACCGTTGGTCTCGTGCGGGAGGGCACTCACGCATGCATGGTGGAGCGTGACTCGTGCTCCAAAGAGTTATGTTTAAAAGCTTGATACAAGCTCCGGACCGGAGAAACGCAGACTGTGTTACCTCATGTGAGAATATTAGCCTGCTTCTTGGAGAATACTCATAATATTGTCCAATGGCTAGAGCTGATCTGACGTGTTAGTTTGGGACACTCGCTTTTCCAGTGTCCAGGCTGATGACACACTCCAGGTGGGGTAGAATCTCTACTGGAGTTTCAGGCTTGGCTTCTCAGTCAACTCATCCCCATCTTCTGCCTCTGAAAGCTGTGCCCTGTAAAGATCTCAGCTGCAGATTTGTTGTTTCCTGGTTTTGACTGCTATCTGATTAGCTTTGATCTTGGGCAACACAGTAACTGCTGTTAGCAGGGTTTCATGAGCAGTTTTGAGTTAATCATTTTGAGCATTATTAAGGGGGTCTGGCATGGGGGTTGTCCACTGATCACTTTGCCTTTGTTTTTAATTTCTCTGTCCCTTAAATTTGAGATAGCTACATTTAGTAGCAAATTTAGGTCCCCATATGAGGGGTCATAACACCAAATTAATGCATCCAATTCTTTTAGCCATTTCCTGGGATCCTTACGGATGTGAGGCAGTTCTTTTGCTGATAGCCCGTACCTTGTGTGCGGACTAGGGATTTGGGCATTAATTAACTACCATTACATCCATGCATCAGGTGCAGGAGGTGCTTTACCTTCCATATTTTTGTCAAGTCATTATATATGCTTAATGATACCCTTTTCAAAACTATACCTATCAGATTTTACATTAGACACGTGTTTTAATTTCTATACATTGTTGCAAATATTCCAATTCCTGTAATGAAACATTTCCTACATCTGGCCATTGGCATAGACTCCTGTGTATAAATATATCATTTATCCATATACTTGCAGGTCCCCATTTCCTAGACATTTTCCCTACAGGGGTCCCCTTCCCATAGGGGCATACATTATCTGGTACCAGGTTCCTTTACTCTATTGGGTACCCATTTTACCAAGCCCAACACACTGCCCTGTGTGGGGTCTTCACAGTATCCTACCTGTGGACCCAGTAGAGTTATACCTTGGGCCTTAACTGTACCTGCAAGTATTTTTAGGCTTTAAGTTTGATTTTAGCCTCTTGTCTGAAGAGCTGGGCACAAAGATATACTGTTTAGGCAAATGCCTCTCTTACCTTATAGAGTACCCATAATTTATCCCCAGCCTTCCAGAGTCTTGGGGCTGTTTGCCCAGGGACGCCAATCTGAAGAAGTAAAATCAATTTGGTAATTTATTAATTAGTAATAATAATCTCACACTAGCTAACTGTTCTAAATCACTCATTAGTCACTTACAACTAGTCCAGAATTCTGCTGATTTTTTGGGGTATCCAGATTTGAGTTGCTTAAACCTTTTTGTTCTAAACTTCATTGGCGGCCTGTTGATGAGAGAACACTGATCAAATTAGGTGTTACTACTTTTAAAATTCTAACTGGTAAAATCCACGCTTATATGCTGAATCTAATATCACTGTTGCAAGAGTCTTCTACTAGATATCATGCTCAAATCTTTTCCAATTGAGATTTCCAATGTATAAGAAACTAAAATCAGTCAACCATCTTTCATTGTTTATTATCAGCTAACTTGTGGAACCAGCTTCCTTTTCCTCTAAGATCTTGTACTCATTATATATTTTTTTTGTTATATTTGTACCCTGTGCTTTTCCCACTCATGGCAGGCTCAATGCGGCTTACATGGGGCAATGGAGGGTTAAGTGACTTGCCCAGAGTCACAAGGAGCTGCTTGTGCCTGAAATGGGACTTGAACTCAGTTCCTCAGGACCAAAGTCCACCACCCTAACCACTAGGCCACTCCCAGGGCCGTGCCAATGCAGTAAGCGGGGTAAGCAAGGCAGGCCTGCCTTTGAGGGGCGCTGCTGCCCTGCAGTCCCTGCCTTCCACTCACTTGCAAAACCTTTTTACCTGAAGTTGCAATCGCCCCTGCCCTCCTTTTCATGGCAAACCGGAAGTGAAAGCAAGGCAGCAGTATTCACTGAGGCAGACAGGCTCTTCAAGTTATTTGAGAGAATGCAACCAAATTGCTATATATGCTGTGGTTTGGGGCTAACTCCTCACTCAGGGTGAGCTTCAGAGCTTGAACAGCATTCAAATTAAAGAGAACCTGAAATTTTAAAACTGCTAAAAATAAGTTTTAAAAGTATTTGTATTAAATCTAATTGCAGAATTCAGGTGCTGAGAGTCTGTACTTGGTTGTCATATGCTCAGATTTGTTTAAATCATATGCAAATTAGTCCGGTTTTGGGAGGTTCTCATTTGCATATTTATGAATAAACAATGATGGAAGTGTTTACAGCCTTAATGTTAGGGCATGGCTCTGATCAAAAGTGTGAAGTTTGGTCCAAAAATGAAGGGTTTATCTAGTGTTTTTCACTAAAAATTCCCATTACAGTGTCTGTATGTTAATCTGCATTCAAATACAGCTCTCTGATTGGATGATCAGCTTCTGTTAGAAATCTGCCTAGGGAACAGAGACAGCAACTGACTGTGGGTTTGGCCAAGAGAGACATGCAGCTGTGAGTTCCTGTGTTGACTGAAATTATAAAAGACTGTCAGATTATGTGGTAAATGAGAAAATATGAATGAAAAGAGGTTGATGGAGATTGAAGTTTGAGGTTTCTCTAGTGAAAAAGGATCTGAATATTTCAGGATTACTTGAAGTTTATGAAGAATAGAAAAGGGTGAATTTCAGTTTAAGAGTGTTTAAATCCTATAAG
This sequence comes from Microcaecilia unicolor, assembly GCF_901765095.1. NCBI lineage: Eukaryota > Metazoa > Chordata > Amphibia > Gymnophiona > Siphonopidae > Microcaecilia > Microcaecilia unicolor. Next base: position 139,131,500 of record NC_044041.1, on the reverse strand, counting down.
CTATATAAAGGCTAGGTAGATTTAAGTGACTGTAAGCAAGGAAACCTTAATATTTGATCTGAAATAAATATTTGATCTGAGATAGTTGATCAGAGACAAATGTTTGATCTGAATTATATCCTTTGGTGCAAAGGAGATTAGAAAAAGAATCTTTGGAAACTAAGAGGACTTTGCTCACATTTTGAATTAGCATTCCTATTTTGAGTTGGAAATCTTTGAAGTGTTATGAAAATACATTTTGCTTTAATGAAATTGCTAAACTTTAGAGTCAGAGACTTATCAATGAGGGATACATACAGTGCTATTTTTTCCTGAGGTCCGGCTTACTTGCCTGCTCCCTTCTGTTCCTGCTCTGCTAGACGGGGGGGGGGGGGGGGGGGGGGGGGGGGGGGGGCACCAGAGACCCTAGGCACGGCCCTGGCCACTCCTCCACTTTCAGTTTAGAAAACACCTAAAAGCTTTTCTATATTGTGAAGCTGGTTTAACTACGATTTAGCATGCCATATTAGTTTGTTTGGATTAATTATTTGTAGCTCCTGGATAAATTGGTCTAGCTCTTGTTCATTATACAAAAACTGGTATAATAACAACAAATACAATACAAAGCAAATAAATTCAAAATACCAGAATGAGAGAAACTTTTAATTAGTCAATTAATTAATTAGAATGTGGCACCACAAATGAGAAGACAATCTGATAAATCAAACTTCTGACTTGGTACAGGTTAGACTTCCCATTATATACCTTTACAGTGACATCTGATCAGTTAGGTCCTGCCCTCTGTCCCTCTTGGTACTTTCCTCTGGCTGGGGACCCCAGGGTCTTTAGTTCAATCATATAGGGAAGTAAAACCTTGAACTTCCCATATCTTATGTTTGTGAGACAAGGGCTTTGTCAACTGTATGCAGTTCTAATGGTCTTTTCTGCTTAGCTTTCTGGTTTCCTGTCCTGACTCCTGACATACTTGCCTTAATGGCTTTTTACATAACATACACAGTAACATAGTAAATGACGGCAGATAAAGACCCGTATGGCCCATCCAGTCTGCCTAACAAGATAAACTTATCTTACATGGTATGTGATACTTTATATGTATACCTGAGTTTGATTTGTCCTTGCCTTTCTCAGGGCACAGACCGTAGAAGTCTGCTGAGCACTGTACAGTTAACTAAAACAAATGTAAGTTTTCAACTAAAATGTATATTTATGTAAGCCTAAAAGTATATTTGTGTGTCCCTACTTGCTTTACTTATAATGCATTTAGGGGCCCTTTTACTAAAGGGTTGGCGTGTGCCAACCCAGAACTATCACCAGCCAAACGCAGGTTCAGGTGGTAGTTCCTTTAGATTGTAAGCTCTTCTGAGCAGGGAACGTCCTTAGTTGTTAATTTGTACAGCGCTGCGTAACCCTAGTAGCGCTCTAGAAATGTTAAGTAGTAGTAGTAGTTCCACCCCCAGCATGTGCCATTTCTGATGCTAGCGGATATATTTACAAAATATTTCTGCAGAAGGTTACCTGGCGGTAATTGGCCAGGTTAGCACAGGAGCCCATACCACCACCTCAATGGGTGGTGGTAAGAGTTCCCCCCGAAATGGCCATAAGGCCATTTCTTTTTTTAGCCTTTTTACCCACTGCAATTAAAAGGGCCCTGGCGTGCGGCAAAAACAGCCACTGCTGCTAGCTTAGTAAAAGGGCCCCTTAATTTTCTTAGAATACTGCTTGTTAATTAATTAGCCTTATCCTACTATTAGTTCCTTATATATTTTATATTCTTTTGTTAGCTCCTTTATATCTGTGTTTTTAGTTCTGTTAATTCTGTTTCGTCATCAGTTAGTGCACAGCAGTGGTGTAGCTAGGGTAGTTGACACCCGGGGCTGGTCATTTTTTAACACCCCCCCCCCCCCCTCCAAAATCCAGTACTAGGCATGCCGAGAATACAAAACACTCAGGACCTATAGAGCAATTCTACCATACCATAAGCAGTCATATCTGTGAGTCACACAAGGAAAAGGAAAGCATCTTAAACACTACAGTGAGCACTAGAACATCAATTCACCTATTGTAAAATGAAACCAGACAGAATAGTACAGATTGTCGATCCTGCACAGTCAATGCCAACTGAAAGCCATGTCTTTTTCACAAACACAGATACACCCTAATCCACTATAGAATAAGTAATCATAAACTTTCTATTTAGACAAAAATTAAACTAAACCCCCAAGATGTCAGACTCTGCATACAATGCAACACCACAGAAACAGAAAATGTCCCCTAGTACTGTGCAAAATATAAAGACAGCAGATGTAAATTTGAAAAAACTAACAAGTACCAGTGCTTTTTTTGTGCCTGCACCTTTTTCCTGAGGTCCGTTCACTTGCAAAATCTTTTACCTGAAGTTGTGATTCTCCTCTCTCCCCTGCCCTCCCCTCTTCACGGAGGGCAAACCGGAGGTGAAGGTAGTGCGAAAGTGCTCACTGAGGCAGGCAGGCTCTGCTGAAGTTGCTTGAAAGAATACAACCAGTGCTATATATGTCTTTGGTGTGGGAAGAACTCCTCATTCAGGGTGAGCTTGAACAACATTCAAATTAAAGAGAACAGGTTTGGAGGGAGGTGTGCAAGTGAGACTGGGGAGAAATAAAAAAATAAATAGTGGTTCAAAGTTTTTGGTTTTTTTTCTAAGCATGTACACCGAGAGGAGGGCATGACTGCAATGATGTGTGCATAATTATCAGGTAACCTGGGATAGCTACAGCTAAAAGCCATTTCATTGGCTGATGGTTCCAACAATAGTTTCAAAGAGGAAGTTTACCTGACAGTTTAGTGTTGAAGAGCTGGTAAGTGAAAATCTGATTGCTTTTTTTGTGTTTGTTTTTATATAAAACGTTCTCCTTGGATAGGAAGAGTTTGTGATATGTGATAATACATTTTGCTTTAATGAAATTGCTAAACTTTTGAGTCAGAGACCTATCAATAAGGGACACATACAGTGCTATTTTTGTGCTGGTACGCGCCAGTACAGCGTACCGGCACCTTTTTCCTGAGGTCCGGCTCACTTGCCTGCTCCCTTCTGTTCCTGCTCTCATGCTCCAAAATCTTTTACCCGAAGTCACGATTCTCCTCTCTCCCCTGCCCTCCCCTCCATGTCCAGCAATTCTCTCTCCCCTCCCCTGCCCTCCCCTCCATGTCCAGCATGTTGCCTCCCTCCCCTGCCCTCCCCTCTCCTCTCCAAGTCGCGGCGAACCGGAAGTGAAGGCAGCACAGCAGTGCTGAGGCAGGAACGCAGGCATGTTCGTCTCCTCTCGCGTTGCTTCCCTTTCAGTGTGTCCCGCCCTCGAAGGCAAGGGAGAGAGGAAAATCGCTGGACATTGAAGGGAGGGCAGGGGAGAGAGGACACATGCTGGACATGGATGAGGGGAGGGCAGGGGAGAGAGGAGACATGCTGGACATGGAAGGGGTAGGGCAGGGGAGAGAGAATTGCTGGACATGGAGGGGAGGGGAGAGGAGGGCAGGGAAGACAGAATTGCTGGACATGGATGAGAGGGGAGGGCAGGGGGCAGAGGAGACATACTGGACATGGAGGGGAGGGGAGGTCAGCGAAGAAAGATTCGCTGGACATGAAGGGCAGGGGAGAGAGGAGAATCATTGGATATGGAGGGGAGGGCAGGGGAGAGAGGAGAATCGCTGGACATGGATGAGGGGAGGGCAGGGGAGAGAGATTCTCTGGACATGGATGGATGGAGAAGTTGGTGGGGAGAAAGGAGAAATGCTGGTCTTGGATGGAGGAGAGGGGAGAGAGAATTATTGCTTTATATGGATACAGGGGAGAGAAGAGAGAGGAGAAATGCTGAACATGGATGGAGGGGATGAGAGAGGAGAAGTGCTGGACATGGATGGAGGTGAGGAAAGAAAACAGAAGAAGATGCACATGGATGGAGATGAGGGAAAGGGAAGGGAGGAGAAAAACTGCACATGGATGGAGAAAATAGGCAAAAGCTGGATCCACGTTATACCTCCTCCAGTCAATTCCACGGAGGAGGACACAGCTTTTACTTATGGATGTAGGGCAAGAAATGAAGAAGAAAGAAGGAAAGTAAAGAAATAAATGGAAAGGAAGCCCTGGAAACGGAGTTAAGAGAACAGATAGAGAGCAGCAGAATCAGAGACTGGGACCAATATGGATAGAAAAACAAAGTCACCAGACAACAAAGGTAGAAAAAATCATTTTATTTTCATTTTAGTGTTTGGAATATGTCCAATTTGAGAATTTACATCTGCTGTCTTATTTTGCACTGGGTATACTGGAGCTGTAACAGCTTACAGAAATTATTTATAATGAAAAAAAATCACGTTATTTTTTTCTCCTATACTAGTATAATATTTTCAAGGATGTCTGTTTATATGCGCCATGGCTGGTATAAGGGGTGTGGCTATAAAAGGGGTGGAGCCATATGTGGTGACCGGCACCTTTTTTTCTACAAAAAAAGCACTGACAAGTACCAATCACCACTTTACAAATAGAAATAAAACAAATATAGAAAATAAAATAATACCATTTTATTGGACTAATACATTTAGCTTTCAGAGGCCAAAACATCCTTCCTCAGGTCAATACAGTATAGTGCTGTTACAGTATCCTATCCTGACCTGAGGAAGGGGGTTTTGTTCTCCGAAAGTTAGTCAAAATGTATTAAAATTAGTCCAATAAAAAGATTACCTTGTTTACATGTTCTATTATAAACATTTATTAACACAGCTACAATACTACTTTATCCTAAAGCAAAAAAATAAAAATATATATTTTATTTACAGTTTGTTGTCTCTGGTTTCTGCTTTCCTCATCTTCTTTTCACTGTCTTCCTTCCATCCAGCATGTCTTCGTTCTCTCTCTGCCATCCAGTATCTGCCCTCTGCTGTCCCCTCCATCCAATGTCTGCCCTCTATCTCTGCCCCTTCCATCCACCATCTGCCCCTGTCTGCCCTCTCTCTCTCCCCCTTCCATTCACTGTCTGCCCTTTCTATCCCTTCCATTTGCCCTTTCAATCCACCATTTGCCCTCCCTCTCCCATCCATCCAGGGTCCCACCCTCGCGGAAATAGGAAGTTACCTCAGAGGAGGGCGGGTCACAGTGAGGGAAGGCCCGATGATGACGAGGAGATTTGCTTCTTTTACAAGCAGGGCAGACGCGAGACGCTGCCTGCGATGCCGCTTCACAGATTTTTTTGTAAAGGCAAGGGTGGTGGCAGGAGAAGAGGGCTGTCGTCTGTCGACAGAGCTGGTAGGCAGGTGGGGACTGCAGCGCCAGCAGCCCTTTGGTTGGGAGCAGCGGGAGTGGAGCACCCTCCCCCACCAGCTGACACCCGGGGTGGACCGCCCCCACCGCCCTGCCCTTGCTACACCACTGGTGCACAGAAATGGAGCTGCACTAACTGATTAGCACAAAAGTGTCTGCTGTCTTACCTTGGCACACCCCCTCCACTGAAAAAAAAAATTAGTACACAGTTTGTATTTACAAATCTCAAATTTACCACAGGACACTTGAGTGCTTCCTGCAGTAAGCCATTTTAAGTTGTGGTAAGCATGCGCCACTTACTGCAGCCTACTAAAAGGACCCCTAAGCATGCACCACTTACTGCAGCCTACTAAAAGGACCCCTTAGTCTTATATACATATATTTCATTCCATTATATTGTATGCTTCTTCTTTTTTTTTTTCTTGTACAGCATCTTAACTGGGCTTTTACCAAGGAGAGGCTATGTCAAGTTTTACACATTTGTTTTAAGCTCCTAAATTTAAGATGAATTTTCAGCTGAAAATAGTGCACAAATGTAGGAGCTTAAATTTAGGAGTTTAACTTTTTTTTTTTTTTTTTACATATCAGGCCTACAATATCTCAGAATTGACGAAAAGCCAATCTCTACAATGAAAAAAACCAAGCATATTTGCACAAACTTACCAAACTTACCATAACACTGCACTCCTGAACTAAAAGTGTCTTTATTTTTTTTTTTTTTTTTTTTCTTTTTTTTTTTTATTTATCTTTTTATTAAAGTTAACAATTTTCAGAGCATACATTAACGCGTATTGACAGTATATGCCATACATTATGCAGTACCAATAAAAAAAAAAAAAGAAAAAAAAAAACATAAAACCCCCCTGAACTCCCCCCTCCCACCCCTCTCAGGAACACATCATCAAAAGGTTACACATTGTTTTGCCACCAAAATCACCAAATATACTCCTCATTCTGTAAGCCCTCGCCACTCTACATAAGTGGACCAGGTTTTAAGAAATCTCATCATTCCTCCTCTTCGCATGGCAGTCAATTTATCCATCATACAGCAATAGTCCACCTTAGTGAGCACTTGGTCCACAGTGGGTAGTGTCTGTTGTTTCCAGTACTTTGCAATTAAAGTCCTGGCTGCTGTAACAATGTATCGTAAAAGTGCTGAGCAGGAGCCTTTACTCTCTTTTGCAACTAAATTTAACAGACATATGTCAGCATCAAACTTTATCACCAGCCCCATCCCGCTCTGCAGTCTGGACTGTAAGTCCTGCCAGAACTGCTGTATCATTGGGCAATCCCACCAGATATGCCAAAATGTACCTTCTGCCCCGCACCTACGCCAGCAGAGTGCCGATCCATTTTTAAAAATGCGGAAAAGTCGGCTCGGGGTCATATACCATTGATACAACATCTTATACCCATTTTCCAATAAAGGAGTAGCTACTGAAAATGCCAATAAACGTTTAAATATTCTTTTCCAGACCTGTGGATCATATGTGGCACCCAGTGTCGTCTCCCACTTCTTAATGTATTTGCCCAGTGGTTGGGTCTTATGCAACAGAGCTCTGTAAATGCGGGATATCCCCCCTTTACCTTCCCCTGATCTGATGGCTAACTCAAGCTCTGTGTCTGCAAGGGATAAGTCCTCTCTCGCTTTTCTCTGTATAAAGTCTCTAATCTGCATGTACGAGAAGTAGTCTTTGTCCCCTAACCCAAATTCCTCCTGGAGTGTGTGAAATGAATGACATTTCCCATCTTCCCATATTTGGCCCAGTAAGCGCAACGAGGCTGCAGACCAATGTCTATATACCCCATCTGTCCGACCTGGAGTGAAGTCGGTTGCAAAAATGATAGGGGTCATCACATGATATTTACGCCCAGGGAACCATGCCGCTCTACATCTAACCCATTCCCCCAGGATCACCCCCATCGGACCCCGTATTTCCGAAATAAGGTCTCGTATGAGCGGCAAGGGGAGCCACGCTACTGCCCATATTGGCACCCCTTTTAAGCCCCATTGCGCATCGTAGGTCCACCGCTTATTCGGGCCTCTCTGTACTGTGGATAGCATCTGAAATAGGGCAGCTCTATAATATAGGCTAAAGTTGGGCACTCCCATACCCCCATCTTTCCGTAGTTGAAAGAGGACACTACGAGCCACTCGAGGAGGTCTTCTACGCCAGATAAAGGCGAACACTTTCTTATGAAGAGTGTGAAAAAATGTGTATGGTATATGAACTGGCACTGCCATAAACAGATACAGGAGTTTGGGGAGCAGTGTCATCTTAACCGCTGCTATTCTACCCATCCATGACATGTGTAACCCTCCCCATCTGTCCAATTCTTGCAAAAGTTCGCGTAGTTTAGGTAAAAAGTTCTCTCGAAATAGGTCCCCAGTGTCTGGCGTTAAATTAACCCCCAAGTATCTAATATACTGAGGCGACCAGAGAAGATGGAAGGAGGTTTGTAGCTGTTCCTGTAGCTCATTCGAGCACTGTATGGGCATGATCTCAGACTTCTGCATATTAATTTTGAGACCAGCCACCTGACCGTATCCCTGAATTATCTGCATTACAGCTTGCAACGATATCTCAGGTTGCGACAGTGTCAGCAGTATATCATCTGCATAAAGCAGTAGTTTGGTTTCATGCCTCCCAATTCTAATGCCTTGTACTGTAACTTCTGCTCGGATCAAGATTGCTAGTGGTTCCATGGCTAGTGCGAACAGTAATGGGGAGAGGGCACATCCCTGTCTTGTACCTCTAAACAATTCAAAAGGCTCTGTTGTCGTGTCATTAATTCGCAGCCGACTCATCGGCCGTTGGTAGAGCGCCGTGACCCAGCTTAAGTATTGCCCGCCAATTCCAACCTTCCGTAGCAGTTCAAACAGGAAGGGCCACAGCACTCTATCAAACGCCTTCTCGGCATCCAGTGACACAAACACTGCCGGATGTCCCAATTGTTTAATTCTATCCAATAGATATTGTGCTCGCCTAGTATTGTCAAAGGTCTGTCTATTTGCTATGAACCCGGCTTGGTCCTCGTGAACCAGATATGGGAGTACTTTCTGCAGCCGGGCAGCCAAGATGGTGGTCAATATTTTATAGTCAGTCCCCAGCAGGGAAATAGGCCTATATGAGCCACAACTTTGCGGATCTTTATGTGGCTTTAATAATAAAACCACCTCAGCTAGGCGCCAAGATCTTGGGAGCCCGGTGTCAGCCTGTATAGTATTAAATACTCTAAGTAGAATTGGTGCCAATAACGAGTTAAAACATTTATAGAATCGGTTATTATACCCATCTGCTCCTGGAGCTTTTCCACTAGGCAGACCCTTGATTGCTGATGTCACCTCTTCTAGCTCTATGGGGGCAGATAGCATCTCATAATCATTCCCCCTAAGAGTTGGCATATCTATGTTACTCAGATAGGCCCGAATGGCCTCCTCCTCCATCCCCTCCTCTGGGCTATAGAGTCTCTGATAGTATTCCACAAAGAGTCTCTTAATCTCTGCCGGTTGATCCCAAAGCCGCCCATCCTCTGTTCTCACTCTACTAATGACATTCCTTTGCCTTAACTGTCTTAATTTATATGCTAGTAATTTACTAGCTTTGTTATTGAATTCATAGAATTCCTGTTGTGTCTTCTGCATCTGCTCTTTAATAACTTTGAGGTCCAAGTCCAGCAATTGCACCCTAGCTCTGTGCAGTTCCTCTTGCTGGCTCGGGGAGGCCTGATTCTGTTTGGCCAATGGGTCTAACCGATGTATTGTTTGTCTCAGGATTGTTTCTTTTTCCTTATGGTCTTTCTGAATAAAGGCTTGTATAGAGATCAAGGACCCCCTAATCACTACCTTCAGGCTTTCCCATAAAATCTCTGGTGCTATGCCCGGAATATCATTAAATTGCAAAAACTCCCTGATCTCTCCTGCGATTTTCTGAACAGTTTTTGGATCGTCTAATACTCTATCGGGGAGCTGCCACCTCACCTGTCTATCTTTTACTGGGAATCCCCGGAGTGTTATAGAGAGAGGGGCGTGATCCGACCATGTTCTTGTATGTATTTCTGAAGATTCCACTTGCATAGTCACACCCGCGCTCCCCATCCACATATCTATTCTTGAATAGGAATCATGGGGAGCCGAGAAGCATGTATAGTCCCTCTCTCCCCCATGTAACACCCTCCACATATCCACCAGGCCCCATTGATTTAAGAACTGAAGCAAGTTATCCCGATCTGATTGTGCATAATTCGCTGTCCCACTAGAGTTGTCTAAAGAGGGGTCCATCGTCAAATTAAAGTCCCCTCCCAGCAAAAGCTCCCCTTGCACACTGCGTGACAGCTGAGCGCTCAGTGTCTCAAAAAAGGCTCCTTGCGCGTGGTTCGGGGCATAAATGTTAACTAAGGTGTAGGTATGACCCCCGAGGCTCCCCACCACAATCACAAACCTGCCCCCCACATCTCTCTTGACCATTTGTATTTCCCATTGGTGCCCTTGTTTAAATAGTATCCCCACACCCGCTGTTTTTGCTGGTTGCCTATTAGATGCCAGGAATTGGTGAGGGTATCTAGAGTGCTGTAGCAGATGTTCGTGTCGGGGTAACAGGTGTGTTTCCTGTATAAAGAGCACTTCTGCCTTCACCCTTTGTGCCTCTCGAAAAAGCCTCCTACGTTTTAGAGGAGAGTTAAGACCTCGTACATTAAATGATAAGCATGTAAACCCAATCATGGTGGGGCCTTATCTATAAGTCTATCAGCCTTCCTCCTGATCCGTTGCAACTTATCTAAACAATGTGTAGTGATATCAGTTTCCTGAGAGAACCCCGAAACCCATCCCCCTCCCTCCTCCCTTCCCCTCTCCTTCTTTAACCGATGGGAAAACTGTATCCCACCTCCAAAATTGTGAGAACGGTGACTACCCATTCGCCAGTAGATATCCCAGTGTCCCATATCCTTGTTTATAACTACATTCTTATCTCCCTTACTTTCCCCATACATATCAACTCGTGAGCACACACATCACATCAACCAAACCTTGAGCCTCAATGTTCATAATACAGCAGTCAAGTTATATTAAATCGTGCTGATGTCAGCTGCTTCTCAGATTGTTGTCTAGTGAGGCGTCCCTTGCCTCTCGCCACTCGCGTCCAGCGTTGTCTTATCGGGCGTGCATCCCCTTCCACTCTGGTCTGTTCCTCCGGGGGCCTCCGGGGTGCCTCTACTTCTGGCCATTTATCCCGAGCTTCCTCCGCAGTAGTAACCCTGTGCCATTTTCCATCTTGGTTATATGTCAAAGCAAAAGGGTGCTGCCATCTGTAAGGTATTCCTTTATCTCGCAAGTATCTGGTATAGTTCCGCAGCTCCACCCGTCGTTTTAAAGTGGCAGGGGCAAGGTCTTGATATATTTCAATAGGGAGGGATTCCCAATGCACCACTTCCAATTTCCGTGCCTTACGGAGGATAGCTTCCTTTGTTTTGTATTCCGTGAAGCATGCAATAATGTCCCGGGGCACGTTAGCTTTCGTGCGTGCCAGCATTCTATGCGCTCTGTCTATTTTGATCATGGAGGGCGTCATTTCTTGCCCCTCTTCTGATAGCAGCATACTCGCAATTTGCTGTATGGTCTGTTCGCAGTTCACATATTCAGCTTGCTCCGGTATGCCTCTGAAACGTAAATTAGCTCTCCTCCCTCGATTTTCTAGGTCTTCCACCTTCTCACTCAGGGACCTGCACATGGCCTGTTGCGCTTCCAGCGTCAGTTCGACGGAGCTCAGGGCTTCCTGCTGGCTCTCCATTTGTTCATCCAGCTCCTCCACGCGGTGTCCCATCTCGGAGACCTCGCCCCGGAGCTCAGCTGCTAGGGTCGCGAAATCTTCGCGGACCCCTTTAATATCCGCTCGAATCACCTCCAGCAGTGCCCAGAAGTCTTTTGCAGAGAGTTCCCCCTCCACCGCAATATCTACTGGAGATCTATCGCGTCGGGCCTTGTCTGCTTTCCCGCTTTCTTCCGTGGGCGGCATCTTGTCCACCATCTGCAGCGGCCGGTAAGAAAAGTCTTTTAAAGATTTGCGGGGTCCAGACGCCTCTTTGCCTGCCATCCCCGTGCTCCGCAGCTCCTCTAATGCTCACTAAGTCCGATCGTGTGCTCCGATTTCGCCACCTGTAGTTATATATTATTGATCTTCGTTACTGGCGTGTGGAGCTGTTCTCTCACACAGCCATCGCTCAGCGTGACGTCACCGCTCTTCCGTGTCTTTATTTTTTACAAATTACTTTCATATCTTGTTCAGTTCTAAAGTGGTTAAAATAGAAAGGGGAAATATGTATTTGCATAATAACAGTAACAGTAAGTTAATATTACAGCGTGCAAAAAGGACAATAACAAGGACCATATACACTATTTCTGCCAATTAGTGTCAATAATTGCTTATTTCCCATTTATCAGCACTGATTGGCTCTTTAATCAATTATGTTGTATACATACATTGTACATAAGTACATAAGTAAGTACATATGTAATGCCACACTGGGAAAAGACCAAGGGTCCATCGAGCCCAGCATCCTGTCCACGACAGCGGCCAATCCAGGCCAAGGGCACCTGGCAAGCTTCCCAAACATACAAACATTCTATACATGTTATTCCTGGAATTGTGGATTTTTTCCCAAGTCCATTTAGTAGTGGTTTACGGACTTGTCCTTTAGGAAACCGTCTAACCCCTTTTTAAACTCTGCCAAGCTAACCACCTTCACCACGTTCTCCGGCAACGAATTCCAGAGTTTAATTACGTGTTGGGTAAAGAAAATTTTTCTCCGATTTGTTTTAAATTTACTACACTGTAGTTTCATCGCATGCCCCTAGTCCTAGTATTTTTGGAAAGCATGAACAGATGCTTCACATCCACCTGTTCCACTCCACTCATTATTTTATATACTTCTATCATGTCTCTCCTCAGCCGTCTCTTCTCCAAGCTGAAAAGCCCTAGCCTCCTTAGTCTTTCTTCATAGGGAATTTGTCCCATCCCACTATCATTTTAGTCGCCCTTCGCTGCACCTTTTCCAATTCTACAATATCTTTCTTGAGATGCGGTGACCAGAATTGAACACAATACTCGAGGTGCGGTCGCACCATGGAGCAATACAACGGCATTATAACATCCTCACACCTGTTTTCCACACCTTTCCTAATAATACCCAACATTCTATTCGCTTTCCTAGCCACAGCAGCAGACCGAGCAGAAGGTTTCCATGTATTTATCAACAACGACACCCAGATCCCTTTCTTGGTCTGTAACTCCTAACGTGGAACCTTGCATGACGTAGCTATAATTCGGGTTCTTTTTTCCCACATGCATCACCTTGCACTTGCTCACATTAAATGTCATCTGCCATTTAGTTGCCCAGTCTCCCAGTCTCGTAAGGTCCTTCTGTAATTTTTCACAATCCTGTCGTGAGTTAACGACTTTGAATAACTTTGTGTCATCAGCAAATTTAATTACCTCGCTAGTTACCCCCATCTCTAAATCATTAATAAATATATTAAAAAGCAGCGGTCCTAGCACAGACCCCCTCATCAGATCATGCGCTCCACTAAGGACCAAGTCTAGAATTTTTCCTTCTCTCGTCGGCTCCTGCACCAGCTGCTCCATAAAGCTTGTCCTTGATTTCAGCAAGGAATTATACCTCTCTAGCGTGTCCCAATGTTACATTTACCCAGCCTATATTTGGATAATAGAAGTCACCCATTATTATCACATTTCCCATTTTGATTGCGTCTCTGATTTCTTTTATCATTTCTGCGTCTACCCGCTCATCCTGGCGAGGTGGACGGTAGTACACTCCTATCACTGTCCTTTTCCCTTTTATACATGGAATCTCAACCCACAATGATGCAAAGGTGTGGTTTGTGTCCTGCTGAATTTGTAATCTATCTGAGTCAAGGATCTCGTTAATATACAATGCTACCCCTCCACCAGTCCGGTCCACCCTATCACTATGATATACTTTGTACCCCGGTATGACAGTGTCCCACTGGTTATCCTCCTTCCACCAGGTCTCAGTAATGCCTATTATATCCAATTTTTCATTTAGTGCAATATATTCCACCTCTCCCATCTTATTTCTTAGACTCCTAGCATTTGCATATAGACATTTCACAGTATGTTTGTTGTTCCTATTTGCATGATGCTTAGTACTTGACACTATTGATTTGCCATCTTTTATCTGATCTTTAGTTGTATTTAAGGGCACCTGGCCTACCACGGTCTGTTGTGCAACCTCACTATCCAGAAACCCTATCTTCCCTGTTTGTGAGGTATCCTTGCAAGATACCTTATCCCGAACTATGCACTTTTGAGCGACTGTCGTCCTTCCCCCCATTTCTAGGTTAAAAGCTGCTCTATCTCCTTTTTAAATGCCGATGCCAGCAGCCTGGTCCTACCCTGGTTAAGGTGGAGCCCATCCTTTCGGAATAGGCTCCCCCTTCCCCAGAATGTTGCCCAGTTCCTAACAAATCTAAAACCCTCCTCCCTGCACCATCATCTCATCCACGCATTGAGACTCCGGAGCTCTGCCTGTCTCTTTGGCCCTGCGCATGGAACAGGTAGCATTTCAGAAAATGCTACCCTAGAGGATCTGGATTTGAGCTTTCTACCTAAGAGCCTAAATTTGGCTTCCAGAACCTCTCTCCCACATTTTCCTATGTCATTGGTACCCGCATGTACCAAGACAGCCGACTCCTCCCCAGCACTATCTAAAATCCTATCTAGGTGATGCGTGAGGTCCGCCATCTTCGCACCAGACAGGCAAGTCACCAGGCGATCCTCACGTCCACCAGCCACCCAGCTATCTATATGCCTAATAATCGAATCACCAACTACAACAGCTGTCCGGCAGCACTTGGCGAAATATCCTCGGTGCGAGAGGATAGTACATCCCCTGGTGGGCAGGTCCTGGCTACAGGAGTACTTCCTACTTCACCAGGGTGATGCTCTCCTCCAAGGCAGCACAAGGGCTACCAGACTGGAGGTGGAACCTCTCTACAACATCCCTGTAGGTCTCTTCTATGTACCTCTCTGTCTCCCTCAGCTCCACCAAGTCTGCTACTCTAGCCTCAAGAGAACGGACACGTTCTCTAAGAGCTAGAAGCTCTTTGCATAGGGCACACACATATGACATCTCACCAACTGTCACACATATGACACTCGATGCAAAAGAATGGATAGCACCCCTCTCGCTGCTGGTCTGCTGACTCCATATTAGTGTTTTTGAGTTTTTCAATAATTTAAAACTTGCTACAGTTTTAAGGATATTAGCCTAATATAAAAGTGTCTTTTAGTTTATATAGTATATTGTATGATTTATTTAGTGTTTCCTTCTTAGATGGTAATGAAATGTATTTAAAACTCTGTAAGAGCACTCCTTGCTTGTTACCCTAATTACAATAACTGACTATAAATAAAGAGTTGTCCTAGGGGTGGGAAGACTAAACTAGATCCTGCAGTGCCTGTTAGATTCTATCTGTTAATGCTGTGGTACAAGGCTTTTAAAACTAAGTGGAAAAGACTATGGAGATTAGTTGTTAAAATGTGCTTTTTATATTTTTATTTTGACTAACACTAACCTACAATTCCTCCTTTAAACCCCAATCTTTAAGTTCCCAAAGCACAAAGCAAAGTAGCGTTCTCTTACCAGAGAAATGTCCTCTTCTGTCAGAACATCCAAATTTATAAGCGTAACTCAAAGCACCATAAATATAGAATCTGGGGGTACATGCCTAGTAAGGTTGTTTTATGACAGCAATGTTTCATTTGATGTGCTAATAATATGTAATGTATAATACTGAACAACTCAGGCTTCAGTTTAATTTTTGTATCTTTATTTAATTGTTATAAATAAAGTATTGAATGTCATTTAATTTTTCATAAACCCTTTGTAAGGATCTTTGCAAGTTCCTCACTAGTGCAGGCTACAGCGGCCAATTGAGAGCTAAGGGAATTACAAGAGACTGCACTCTTCTTCAGCTCCCATTGAGCCATGGTCCTCCAACACACAGATGGTGTTGAAGTCAGATATGTATATTCACATTTCACATCCAGAGAACCTCCTAGCCTTCCACCAATAATGGATGCAGAACAGAGCAAGGAAATTTCCCCATAAAACTCACCATCCAAAGAAATGTTGGTATTCTCAATAATAGACATATTGTAAAATAATTAAAAAAAAGATCTATAAATAAAAAGTCACTCAGAATGTAGAGAAAATCTACTATGCCAGCATTAACTTCCAAAACAAGGATCCTACCTATGAAAAGGTAGTGCCCTAAATATTACAGTGGGTCCCTAAATTATTGATACATCTATAGAGAAAACTGAACAAGTCAAATTACTACAGAATAGCACACACTAACAAGAATGCACACCATTTCAAAATGAACACAAAACAGAAACACAAAACACACAAAAAAACTTTTCTGCCATACATAGGTACTCAGTATAAGAGGCTTAGTGAGGCTAAGCCTACCCAGCACCAGTTAATAACTTCTTGACTTCCTGCTGCTATCTCTGCCACTGTTGCTAAAGAGCAACAGCAGTGGCAAATCAACACAAGAGAACAGCAGGGCCACAGCCTATATACGTGCTCAGCCAACACTGCCAGTCCCACTTCCTCCGACATCATTTCCTGTTTTGGAGAGGGCGAAATCAGCAGACTCATCAATTGTGCATGTACAGGCTTGCAGCACCGTGACTCTTTATTTGTATTTCCGGTCACTGCTGGTCTTGGAGGGAAACCAAAGATGTCGAGGGAGGTAGAGGGGAGGGGGAGAGAGAAGAAATGCTGATTGGAATGAGAGGGGGAGAATAGGGTTGGGCAGAGAGAGGGGCCATAATAGACAGTGCTTACCAGGGCCGTGCCTAGGGTCTCTGGCGCCCCCCTACAGACTGTCAGTTGGCGCCCCCCTCCCCCCCCCCCCCGGAACCTGCCTGGCTCCAAGGCCCGTGGTCAATAGGCTCCAGGCTTATCAAGTAAAAATTGTTGTACCGTCCCCTGTATATTATGTTTCAACAACACAGACAGAAATCTCCTGAGCTGCCTCCAAAAATTTAGGTTGCTTGAGGAACATTTGATCTTAGTTTAGTATTCCCTGACTCCACTGGAGTCGGTCCGGAGGGCAGGCAGCGGTCGAAACTGGCAGTAGCCCTCTGGTCCCTGCACAACGCTGCTCCTTCTTCCCCTTCCTGGGAGCTTTCTGACTGGGGGAGGGCTCTGTCCTGCCCCTGCTCCCTGTCCCAGCCCAGGTCTCCTCCCCACTGTACCGGTGAGCTCTCTCCCCCCTTTGTGGCTCACTACCCGAGTGACTTCTCTTCCTAGTGAGTTCTTTCCCCCGCTGTGACCTCCTGTCCCGGGTGAAATGCCTCCCCCAGCCCCAGCTGCGGTTCTGAGTTCTTCCCCCAGCTGCGCCTCGTTCCAGTGAGTTCTCTCCCCGTGATGGCCCTTGTCCTAGATGAGATCTCTGCCCCGCTGTGGCTCTCACTGAGTTCTCTTCCCATTGAGATGTCTCCTTTACTAGCTGAGTTCTCTCCTCCACCATGACTTCCTGTCTCGGATTGTGCAGAAGAATTGTTTATAGAATGTTTGTAGATGTGGTTGTTTTTTAAAAATATGTCATCACCTTTTCATAGTTGAAGTGGAAGTGAATGCTTTTCTTTTAAAGACATCCAAGCAGTTGTGCACTCATCTTTTTGTGCAGGGAATGAATAGAAGACTGACAGGAATATAAAGCTTTCTACTGTTTGCTTTATAGTTTGTAAACATAGGGTATCTTAAGAAGCAAAAACTATCAGTACTGAGACACTTTTCTGGATCCTAAAGGCTGGTGGTTCCAGTTTAGCTGTAAATTATTTGTATAAAAGACAACTCTGTAAGGCACGCCTAACAAGGCACCAGTGTGTGTATCAAGTTTATAGAATAATAACAGATAATAACAATATGTAACTGCAACAAATGAGGACATCCGGGCGGGCGGGCGAGCAAGCGGGGGTTGTAAAAGCAGCCTGCCTTCAAGGGCGCCGTTGAGTTGTATAAAAAAAAAACCTTACCGCATTGGCGAACTGACGGGCGGGGCGCCAGTAGTAAAAGCAACAAGCAGGCACGCTCGTCTCCATCTGCTTCCCTGCCCTCTCTGCATCCCGCCTTCCTCTGATGTCATTTCCTTTCAGGCGGGCGGGACGCTGAGAGGGCAGGGAAGCGGACGGAGACGAGCGTGCCTACCTGTTGCTTTTACTACTGGCACCCCGCCCGCCAGTTCGCCAATGCGGTAAGGTTTTTTTTTTAATACAACTCGACGGCGCCCTTGAAGGCAGGCGCCCCCCTGCGGCGCTTACCCCACTTACCGTGTTGGCACTGCCCTGTTGCTTACTAATGGAAAGAGTGTTTCTGATATCATAGTAGGTGATCATCTGGCATCCAATGATCATCAGATGGTAGTTTAATATCAAAATAGGTGTGGAAAGGGTTCACTCAAAAGTGAAGGTTCTAGATGTTTAAAAAAACAAACTTTGTTCAGATGGGGGATTACCTCAAGGAACTGTTGTCTGGATGAAGTTGGAAAGCAGTGAGCTAAACTTGAAAGGAGTTATTATAAGGGCAACAGACCTTTTTGTAGGGAAAGTAAATAAAAAAAAGAGGAAAAGGAGGTCACTTTTGTCCTCAAAAGTAGTAGCTGAAAAGGTAAGAAAAAAAGAGGTTAGCCTTTATATACTACAAGAGATTGCAGAAAGAGGAAGACAGGGTGTCATGTGATGTAGCCATAGGCGCCGACTCTGTGGGTGCTGTGGGTGCTCGAGCACCCCCAATATTTCACCCACCGGAAGTTTGTTCCCTCCCTTTGAGTTCCAGGGTCGTCCCCCCTCTGAGTTCCAGGGTTGTCATCCCTCCCTCCGAGTTCCAGGGTTGTCGTCCCTCCCTTCCTCCCTCCCTCCCTTTGAGTTCCAGGCCCCCTCCCTCCAAATTTTAAAAGTCATCTTGACTTGCCTCGTCGGGGTTACAGTGACCGGCAGCGGCGGTAAAAAGCATGCAGGCTCGGCGCTTACTTCAGTTTTCCCTTCTCTCTCTCTCAGCTCTGGTCCCACCCTTGCGGAAAGAGGAAATGATTGCGGGACCAGAGCTGAGAGAGAGAGAAGGGAAAACTGAAGTAAGCGCCGAGCCTGCAAGCCTTTTACCGCCGCTGCCGGCCGCTGTAACCCCGACGAGGTAAGTCAAGATGACCTTTAAATTTCGGAGGGAGGGGGCCTGGAAATTGAAGGGAGGGAGGGAGGAAGGGAGGGACAATGACCCTGGAACTCGGAGGGAGAGGGATGACCCTGGAACTCGGAGGGAGGGGGGATGACCCTGTGGAACTTGGAGGGAGGGGGGGAGGCGGACCCTGTGGAACTCAGAGAGATGGAGGGAGGGAGGGGGACCCTGGAACTCAGATGGGGGGACCCTGGAACTTGGAGAGAGGGAGGGGGGTCCTGGAACTCGGAGGGAGGGGGGACCCTGGAACTTGGAGAGAGAGAGGGAAGGAGGGAGACCCTGTGGAACTCGGAGGGAGGGAGGGAGGACCCTGGAACTCAGAGGGGAGGACCCTGGATCTCGGAGGGGAGGACCCTGGAACTGGGAGGGGAGGACCCTGGAACTGGGAGGGAGGGAGGGAGAGGGGACCCTGGAACTCAGAGGGAGGGACCTTGGAACTCGGAGGTAGGGGGATGATGACCCTGGAACTCGGAGGGAGGGAAAGGAGAGAGAGAGGAGAGGGAGGCCTGGAACAGGGAGGGATTGGAACTGGGAGGGAGAGAGGGAGGGAGGAGGGCCTGGAACTCGGAGGGAGATGGGCCTGGAACTCGGAGGGAGGTGGAGGGGGGACAGGGAGTGGGATGGGGGAAGGGGAGGGAGGGGACAAGGGGGAGGGGGAGGAGGGAATGCACCACCTGTAAAAACAAAAAATTTCAGCACCCCCCAACCATTTTGAAAAGTTGGCTCCTATGGATGTAACCTGCCTGAAAGGACGTGGGAGAGTGGAACTCCGGAAATAGTCCCAAAAAACTGCTTAAGATCAGCACTTAACTTCCTGAAATAGGTCATCTCCCACAGAGGATTGTGTGAGTTACTCACCAGGGTGAAAATAGCAGGCAGTTTTCTGTTCTATTCAGCATGATATGCCTATAAAACCCCCAAGAACTTCTCAGGACAAGACCTTTTTTGATTAGCTTTCGAAGGTACCCTTCTTCATCAGGTCAGTATCATCTTATTTTCTTTTCTGATTTATTTTCTTTTATTTGTATTGATTGCCTTTAAAAGTGGACTAACACGGCTACCACATCCCTCTACTCAGGACAAGACCAAAACCCCAACAACTAAGATGGCGGCTGAGGCAGCTTCATTTACAATGCTGGCTGGGGATTGGAATCAAGAAATTACCCAATCCATGTCAGCTGCTCTAATGGACATTCTAAATTAAGCAGCAGTCCTTTGTAGATGAATTAAATGAGAAATTTGATTTCCACAGCCGGAGATTAACGGAGTTTGAACAGCGTATATCTGCGAAGTAAGATAGCAGTGAGCAAATGGCACAACAGATAGCAGAGCTCAAGAGGGAGACAGCAGAGCTACAGAACAATCTGGAGGAGCAAGAGAATCAGAGTCAATGCAACAACCTGTGACTAGTTGGGCTTTTCGAGACTGTGAGCGACATTGACCTCTAGCAAATATTTAGTAAATGGCTACCAGAAAAACTTGGCCTTCCAGTGGCTCTGGCCCTGTATAGCTATCAGTGGGTGCATGGAATAGAGCCTAAATCCCAGGAGGCACACAGGATACGGACGGTGATAGCCAAGTACCTTAATTGGAAGGTAAAGGATGCTATCTTGAAGGCTTATCGGAGATCAGGTCTGGTGGAATATGAAGGGGGGAAATTCCTGCTGTTTAATGACTACTCAAAGAGAGTAGCAGAACAAAGAAAACTGAAGGTGCCTTACTGCACAGAGCTCCATGGTAAAGTACATAAGTATTGCCATACTGGGAAAGACCAAAGGTCCATCGAGCCCAGCATCCTGTTTCCAACAGTGGCCAATCCAGGTCACAAATACCCGGCAAGATCCCAAAAATGTACAAAACATTTTATACTGCTTATCCCAGAAATAGTGGATTTTCCCCAAGTCCATTTAATAACGGTCTTGGACTTTTTTCTCTAGGAAGCCGTCCAAACCTTTTTTTAAACGCCGCTAAGCTAACCGCCTTTACCACATTCTCTAGCAATGAATTCCAGAGTTTAATTACACAATTCCAGAGTTTAATTACACTAGAATACTAAGAATAACTAAATAAAAGAAACACTATATACTTCAATTCTATAATCCATTGGACATAAATAAAAACAAAGGTTATCCTCTTCCCTCATCTTGCCATGTTTCCTCTACTGGCATTAGTGTCTTAACCTGTTCATGCCACTCTAATGGCTCCTGCTTGACAGGATTAAGGGGCCCTTTTCCTAAAGGGTGGTAGGGCTACTGCCATGTTGGCATGTGGCAAATTGTGCCTACCATCAGGCTACCGCAGTTGGTAGTCCTGGCCTCTGCTGTGTGCAAACTCTGGTGCTAGAAAATGCATTTTTACTTTCTAGCACTGGGCAGCCCCACATGCTGCCCAGTTACCACCAGGTGAGCACGAGCCTCTACTACCTCCTCAATGGACGGCAGTAAGGGCTTCCCCGGTAAATGGCTGCGCAGCAAGTGGTTCACGTTCCGCAGGGTTATTTCCCTTTAAAAAAAAGAAAGCCTTTTATCCTCTGTGTAGATCAGGCAGGTCTTGAAAATCTAGTTGCTAGCCTGCTAAATGGTGAGGATAAACCTGTTTGTTTACATTTAGCTTTAGTAAAGTGCTTGATATACTGCCACTAGTCAGGATATCAAATATGGAAAGTTTTGTAGATCAGGCACAGGCAGGTCTTGAAAATCTAGTTGCTAGCCTGCTAAATGGTGAGGAGGCAGGAAATGATACTACCAGGCCCAAGAGCACCTCTTCAAGAAAAGCAGGTAGTGGAGAATGTAAAGGATGCCCCTGGCCTGTCATCTTCAGCTCTGTCCTGCAAACATCAGAAGTGTGGAGGCATTTAAAAATGGTTGAGGATCTGCATAATGTATGTCCTGTCAGAAAGCTATTAGGAGAGGAAAGCTAATGGACCATTTTTCAAACAGTGGCATGCAGCACTATTCAAACAGTGACATGCTGAGCTAGGCTCAGATGAGGGGCATTCATAATAGGTTGGGGAATCTATCCTGCACTGCAAGTAGCATAGAGAAAATGAAGAAAGATAAAGACCAGTCTGCCCATCTATGCCAGCAACGCACTGGTGTTTCCTGCCAAACTCCGAGTGTGGCATGGGGGTCAAGGATGTTACACTTACATGAAGTAGATGAGGCTAAAGCATTTTTGGGTAGATTAACTAGCCCAGCATGACGTGTCCGGTCCTGTGCATTACCAGCAAGGACCTCAGCTTGGCTGAAGTGACTTCTCAACGCTGTTATGGGGCTGCATCCTTTTTATATTTTTTTGACCATTGAGCTTTTGGAATGGTGTGCCCCACTGTTTCCTCATGAGTTGACTTTTCTCTCCTGTTCATGTTCTAGTGCCTGTTGCGCATCCATCACCAGCACCGGAACTGTCTTTTCAGTCCTACTCTGATCTTTCTGTTCTAGGGCATCTATGGGTCCGGAGTCTTGGACTTGGAATACCAGGATATCCCAGATGGTTCTGATGTACAGGGAGGGAATTGGAGTAGTGGCCAGCAGCACTGCTGGGCTCACAGACCGTTATAGCCTTGTTAGATCAGTCCTGTTTCTCAGGTCCCCTCTCTGGCACATGGGACGAGCCCCATCCTACATACTTTTATCTGCCTTGTGGGGTGTCCCACAGGAGTTGAGGCTGCTCATTACTCTGGGCCTTTACTTTTTTGAGCAGTTTGTGGAGCTGTTTCACTGACAATCTTTGAGAATGTGCTTTGTTAGACGGGACCTCCACATTTAACTCTGGGGACACTGCATGGGACTCTATGATGGGGGTGGTTGGGTGTTGCACAGTGGGTGTTGCACCTGAGGAGGGGGTATGGGAGTACTTAGCAGTGGGGAGGGTATAGGTATGGGCAGGGAGGAGGTGTGGGGAGGGTGCATGTGTTTGCACAAGTGTGGGTGGGAATGTGTACCAAAATTCTTCTACCGAGAATTTCAGAGGCTCATTCCTGAGGGATTATCTGACTGGGAAGTTGGCTGTGTGTTCACCATCTGTGCTGCCGAGCCCAGCTGGGGGCTCGAGGTGGTACTCTGAATGGCAATATTCTTGTTTGTCTCAAACTCTATTTTAGGAGTTTAGTCGATTTGAATGTAGTCATGTTGAATGTCGATGGCATTAAATCACCATAAAATGCTCAGCTGTTTGAAAAAACTGAAAGCTGACAAAGAATATTTGCAAGAAACCCATCTCACAAGTGTAGAACATGCCAAGCTTAGGAGAAATTGGGTTGGAGAGATTTATTTTTTTAGTATGTAGTGGCCACCAAAGAGGTGTGGCAATATTGTTCTATGAACAGCTACCTTTTCATTTACGCAAGCAAATTCAAGATAAACAGGGGAGATATATCATCAGTACATTTTTTTCTAGCAAAAAAGGTACCAGTACTCAAATGCTAGGCCTCCCTTCAGGGTTGGGGTGATCATTGAGGACCTGCCCCACAATAGCCAGGTCCCCTGCAACTAGTCACAGAATCTATGACAAGGCAGAATTGCTGTGTACAGCCTGGAGCTCTTTTATTAAAACGGGGTCTGTGGGACAATTTTAGCAGACAATGGAAAAGGTACCGGTACTCAGTACCCCTAAGTACCCCCTAAAAAAAAGCCCTGTATATCATTATCCTGGGTGAACAGTGGGGAGTGAAATTGCTGCTTTGTAATGTCTATGCCCTGAATGTGTACAAGCATAAATTTTTCTCTGCTTTGGTACCCAGATTATAGATTGATGGCGGAGGGAGACCTCAATACTACGGTGAATCCTGCCATAGATTGTACTACTACTACAAATCATTTCTATAGCGCTACCAGTCGTACGCAGCGCTTCACAATTACACATGAAGAAGAGATAGTCCCTGCTCAAGAGAGCTTACAATCTAAATCAGGACATACAGACAGGACAGATAAGGGTAGGACAGACAGATAGGACACATGGGGATAAGGGACTATTGATGAGAGGAAGACAAGATAAAGGTTACAAACAAGTGAAAAGTTAGGAGTCAAAAGCAACATTAAACAGGTGGGCCTTTAGCCCAGATCTGAAGGCGGCCAGAGATGGAGCTTGACGTAGCATCTCAGGAAGTCTATTCCAGGCATAAGGTGCGGCAAGATAAAAGGAATGGAGTCTGGAGTTAGCGGTGGAGGAGAAGGGTGAAGTTAGGAGAGATTTACCTAGTGAACGGAGTTCTTGGGAAGGAGTGTAGGGAGAGATGAGGGTAGAGAGGTAGTGAGGGGCTGCAGAGTGAATGCACTTATAGGTCAATAAGAGGAGTTTGAATTGTATACGAAAACGGATAGGGAGCCAGTGAAGTGACTTCAGGAGAGGGCTGATATGAGCATAGCGACTTTGGCGGAATATTAGTCGTGCAGCAGAATTTTGAACAGATTGAAGAGGAGAGAGATGGCTAAGTGGAAGACCTGTGAGAAGCAAGTTGCAGTAGTCTAAGCGAGAGGTGATGAGAGTGTGGATGAGGGTTCTGGTAGCGTGCTCAGAAAGGAAAGGGCGAATTTTGGCGATATTATAGAGGAAGAAACGACGTTTTAGCAATCTGCTGAATAAGTGCAGAGAAGGAGAGGGAGGACTCGAAGATGACCCCAAGGTTACGAGCAGATGAGACAGGAAGAATGAGCGTGTTGTCCACAGAAATAGAGAATGGGGGAAGGGGAGAGGTTGGTTTAGGTGGGAAGATAAGGAGCTCAGTTTTGGACATATTAAGTTTCAGGTGGTGGTGAGACATCCAGGCAGCAATGTCAGACAGGCAGGCAGATACCTTAGCCTGGATTTCTGCCAAGATTTCTGCTGAGGAGAGGTAGATCTGGGAGTCATCAGCGTAAAGATGATACTGAAAACCGTGGGATGAGATCAGAGTGCCAAGGGAGGAAGTATAGATGGAGAAAAGGAGAGGTCCTAGGACAGATCCTTGAGGTACACCCACTGACAGCGGGATAGAGGAAGAGAAGGATCCACCAGAGTATACACTAAAAGTACGCTGTGAGAGATAAGAAGAAAACCAGGAAAGAGTGGAGTTCTGAAATCCAAGTGAAGACAGCATGCCAAGGAGTAGGCTGTGATCAACAGTGTCAAAAGCAGCACAAAGATCGAGAAGGATGAGGATAGAATAGAGCCCTTTGGATTTAGCCAGGAATAGATCATTGGAGACTTTAGCAAGTGCTGTTTCGGTTGAATGAAGGGGGCGAAAGCCAGATTGGAGTGGATCAAGAATACCTTGAGATGAAAGAAAGTCAAGGCAGCGATGGTGGACAGCACGTTCAAGTATCTTGGATAAGAAAGGGAGGAAGGAGATGGGGCGATAGTTGGAAGGAGAGGTAGGATCTAGAGAAGGTTTTTTGAGGAGTGGGGTGACTACGGCATGTTTGAAGGCATCAGGGACAGTTGCAGTGGAAAGTGAAAGATTGAGGATATGACAGCAGGAGAGATAGTGTTGAGTAGATGAGTGGGAATGGGGTCAGTGAAGCAGGTGGTTAGTTTTGAGGAGGAAAAAAGAAGTAAAGTTTCCTCTTCAGTGATTTTGGAAAAGGAAGAAAAGGAGGCAGGGGTTGGAGGGTTGAGAGAGTGGACTGAGGGAAGGAGGGGAAGGTGTGGGTTGGTTGTGAATTCAAGTTTAATCTTGTGAACCTTATCATGAAAGTATTCAGCAAGAGTCTGGGGAGAAAGTGAAGGGGGAGTAGGAGGAGAGGCACTTTGAGGAGAGAGTTTAGCATGGCAAAGAGATGTCGAGGGTTTGAATCAATACAGTTAGTCAACTGGATGTAATAGTCCTGTTTGGCGAGTGAGAGAGCAGATTGGAAGGAGGTCAGCAAGAATTTGAAGTGTATGAAGTCAGCATGGGCACGAGATTTTAGCCAAAGGCGTTCGGCAGAGCGGGCACAAGAGCATAGGTAGCGGATTGTAGGGGTCAGCCAAGGCTGGGGTTTGGTACGTTTTACGGGAGGGGCAAGAGTGTCCAGAGCAGATGACAGAATAGTATTATAGGAAGAGACAGCCTCATTGACGGACTTGGTTGACATAGCAGTAGAGAAGAGATCTGAGATATTGGAGGACAGGGTAGAAGGGTTAATAGCCTGTAGATTCCTAAATGTGTTGGTTAGAATAGGATGGGACTGGGGAGGAGGGTGTTTAAGTGTGAAAGTTATAACATGATGGTCAGAGAGGGGGAGAGTTGAGGCAAGGAAACTGGAGGGTGAGCAGTTGGAGTAGAGGATAAGATCAAGACAGTGGCCATTCTGGTGAGTAGGGGCAGTGGAGCACAGTTGAAGATTGAAGGAGGATGTTAAGGCAAGAAATTGAGTAGCATAAGAGTCAGAGGGGTCATCAGCATGAATGTTAAAATCCCCAAGAATGAGGGAAGGAGAAGAAGGTTCAAGAAAGAAGGAGAGCCAGGCATCAAAGTCAGTGAAGAGGGGGATTTAGCAGGGGGTCGATAAATGACTGCTACACGGAGAGGCAGAGGAGAGAATAGACGGATCGAGTGGACTTCAAAGGAAGAAAAGCAGTGAGACTGAGGTGGAAGTATGGGTTGAAATTTACAGGATGGTGAGAGTAGTAGCCCAACACCGCCTCCGTGGCCAACCGAGCGAGGAGTATGGGAAAAAAGATAACCTCCATGACATAGGGCCGCAACTGAAGCAGAGTCTTCAGGGTAAAGTCAGGTTTCAGTTAGGGCAAGCAGATGGAAGGTACGAGAGATAAAGAGGTCATGAATGTAGGAAAGTTTGTTGCAGACAGAGCTGGCGTTCCATAGAGCACAAGAGAAGGGCAGAGAAGAAGGGGGGTGGAGAGGAACAGAAATAAGATTGGAGGTATCATGGTGTGGTCTACACGAATAGGATGAGAGCTGATGTGGGGGACCAGGATTGGGATTAACATCACCAGTGGAGAGCAGGAGAAGGAGCAGGAGAGTATGGAGGAGAGCAGGAGAGGCATGACGACAGCGACGAAGGCGAGATGTATTTAGGTAAAAAGGCGAGGGGTGAATGGAAGGAAGGAAGTGTTGGAGGTTGAGAGCTGTGAAGAATGGGGGGGGGGGGGGGGGGGGAAGAGATGGTGAAGAGAGGGATGGTGAGATGATGAATACAGAGGAAGGACAATGTGTTCCAGCTGTGTGAAGTGGTTTCTTATGGAGAAACAGATTGGGAAGGGATAGTGCCAAGAAGAGGAAGTGTACTGGAGCCATAAGAATAACAGATTTTGGTACAGAAATGCTCAGAATAAGCTGAAGGGAGGTGGAGGATCAGATAGGCTCAGAGCAATTAGGAAGGGGGATAGTATAGGCATTTAAAGGTAATAGCCAATAATACAAGATAATACACTTCAGGGTAATGCAGTATGCAGTAGGAGAAGCAGTAAGAGAGAGTGACTAGCAAAGTCAGTAAATAGCCTCTAAACACAGAGGAAAAGATAGTAAGGGGGTGAATTTTCTGACCCAGCAACTTGAGCTCTTAGATACTTGGCATCTCTTGCACATTTATGATCATGATTACACCTTCTATTCAAATGCTCATAAGGTCTATGCGAGACTTGATTATCTCGTAATTGATAAAAGTCTTTTTTCAAAGTTGAGGGATGTGGAGATTCATGCCTCCACAGTTTCCGATCATGCTCCTGTGGGAATGTCCTTGCTGCTTAACCAGGGGGAAAAAAAAGAAGTTTACTGGAGCCTCATTTGTTTAATGACCCTGAATTTAGAATATTTTGGGAGGCCAAGTGGTTGGACTATTAGGCAAATAATGATATTCCAGATATACCAGTTGGCTTCTGGAATGTCTCTAAGGCAATGTTGAGGGGTGACATTGAGGGGCATAATCAAACGCGAACGCCTATCTCCATGGGCGTCTATGTCCGAAAACGGGTACGTGAAAACATAGTAACATAGTAGATGACAGCAGAAAAAGACCTGCATGGTCCATCCAGTCTGCCCAACAAGATAAACTCATACGTGTATACCTTACCTTGATTTGTACCTGCCTTTTTCAGGGCACAGACTGTACAAGTCTGCCCAGCAGTGAAGAGGCGGGACAGACCGTATTTTCGAAAAAAAATGGACTTTTTTCAGCTGGGCGTTTGTTTTTTTTAGCGATAATGGAAACTAAAAACGCCCAGCTCAAAAATGTCCTAATCCGAGCCATTTGGTCATGGGAGGGGCCACGATTCGTAGTACACTCGCCCCCCTGACATGCCAGGACACGAACTGGGCACCCTAGAGGTCAGTGCGGTGGACTTCAGACAACGCTCCCACATGCATAGCTCCCTTACCACGGGTGCTGTGCCCCCAGCCCCTCTCCCCCAAAACCCACTACCCACAAATGTGCAACACTACCATAGCTCTTAGGGGTGAAGGGGGCACCTACATGTGGGTACAGTGGGTTTTGCAGACCTCCCATTTACCGGCACAAGTGTTACAGGTAGGGGGGTGATGGGCCTGGGTCCGCCTGGCTGAAGTGCACTGCGGTACCCACTAAAAGTGCTCCAGGGACCTGCATACATGCAGGCCTCTAGGACTTGTTGCTGCTATATAACCTTGGCACACCAGTTGACACCTGAAGACTAATCTCTCCGAAAATGTCCTTTATTGGAATAACCACGCTTACTCACAGTTAACTGCAGATCAGAGGTTGTGCCCCACTAGGTCCAAGCTGGCAGAATGCTGTACAATGCCCTCTTTCAGCCACATTCAAGGTAAGAACTAAGTTCTGTAACCTGGCTAACACATGAAAGGGATATAAAACTGGCTTACAAAAATGGCCACTACCTCATGGACTACCGGAAACAAAACAGGGCACACTCTGACCCAGTAAGCAGGGGGAAAAGCACCATGGGAGTAGAGCCTACCAACTACCAACATCGTGAGCATTTGCCACAAGCTAGTGGAATCACGGAGCCAAATACCCTACACCCACCATAATGCATTGCTGATGTGACTCTGCAATGCGCATAACAGAAAAGGTGTCACACTCACCCAAGAGCCACATCAGAACCAGGGAAAGGCTGTCACAGGATAGAACATATTCTGCTGTCATGGAGGTGGGTACGGCATTTGAGGCTGGCATAGAGGCTGGAAAAAAAGTTTTTTAAGTGGGGTTGTTTTGGTGGGAGGGGGTTAGTGACCACTGGGGGAGTCCGGGGAGGTCATCCCCGATTCCCTCCAGTGGTCATCTGGTCAGTTGGGGCACTTTTTAGGGACCTGTTCGTGAAAAAAAAGGGTCCAAAAAAGTGACCCAAAATCGCGGTTAAAAACACCTTTTTTTCGATTATCAGCTAAAGACGCCCATCTCTCCTCGGCCGATAACCATGCCCCAGTTCCGCCTTCACCATGCCCCGTCAACTTTACCCGTTTCCACGACGGACTGAAGTTGGAAACGTCCAAAATCGGCTTTCGATTAAACCGATTTGGGCGCCCACGGGAGAAAGACGCCCATCTCCCGATTTGGGTCGCAATATAGGCGTTTTTTCTCTTTCGATTATAAACTGGATTATCTCTTATATATCTCACCAAAGAAGGAAAGAGAAAGGAAGCTACTCCGCCCTCCTAGGCAACTTCACACAGTTTAAAATGTCTCTTATTAAAGGTTCTGATGCCTCTTCAAGAGCAGGGTATCAGGATGTACAGAATAAAAACTCCCAGAATTTCAACACAAAAATGCCCAACATGGCCATGTTTTGCCAGTACAAATGGCTGCATCAGGGGCAGTAGGTCACTGTAAATAAAAAATAAAATCATTCAGTATCTAGTGAAAAAATTCCTTGTAAGAAAATAAATAAACTTTAAAAGCAAAAGAGGAACTGTACTAGGCTGCGCGTTTGGTCATGCTATTCTCTAAACATCTTACAGGAAAATATTCAACAGGAATTAGAGAGAAAAGTCTTTTATTCTTACTCACCAGCACAGCATCAGATATTAGTTGCAAATTGTAACAAACTTACAAAATCTAACATCAGTACCTCTGGTAATTACAAGTAATCAGACTAATTATATAAAGAAGAGAAAAAGGAGGAAGGAAAGTTTATTCCTCATACAAAGGTCACAGAACAGAGAGAAAGAAGAGAAAGAAAGGAAGAAAGAAAGAATGAATGAATGAAAGAAAGATTCTTAGCTATAGAGAATTAGTTTCTACAAAGGGGGGAGAGCACCCCCTTCGGGAAAAAAGAGGCCATGGGATGGATCTAAAACTCTCTTTCCAAGCATGGCTAGTTTTTTTCAGAGTTTCTTTGTCTGCAGAGTGATTTTTGTCACGTTTTCAAAGCTGGAAACTGGTTTGTGATCCCTTGGGCCACTGCCGAGGAGCGGCAGTGGCAGGCAAAACCACCCCACACCGGAGACTAGGCAGAACAGGACTGGAACTCCGGACTGGAGTTGCAGCAGAGGCACACAGGCAGGACTAAAGCAGAGCAGGCACCCTTAAACTTCACCTGCACGCTTTTCACCAAAAGTTGAGCTTCTGGCTGCAGGTGGCCGGCAGGGCTTACTGGGCAAGGCAAGACTAGATACCCCACTAGGCGGAACCAGGACTGAGGGTCAGAGGGGAGAGGAATATACAGAGACAGCCAGGCAGGGAATGAGAACCCAAAAGACCAGACTGAAAGCTATAAACAACCACTGCAGCAGGGAACCAAACACTGAAAAACAAAAGACAGACTGAAAGCTGCCAGGCAGCCACTAAACAAGAAACACAGAGAACCCAGAATCAGACACAGTAAATACAAACATGAGTCAAGACTAGGACAGTACAAGCTAAGCTACACATAAACTAAACAGAATCAGGCAAGGAACTAGAACAGGAATCAAACTAGGCTGAAGTGCAACAAGTACCAACATACCAGGGCCTTAGACGCAATGCAAAGGCAAAGCAGCAAGGTTTCAGAATGGCTAATAAGCCCAGCAGCACTTGGAGCTCACTGCAACCATCACCAGGAAACTACGGGTGCTGTGTAGGTTCAATCCAAGCAAGCAAGTCTGGCAGCACGGAAGATCCGGACCGGACTAAGCTGAAATCTGGAACGGGTGACGGTCCACAGCAGCCACCGGTTCTGGCCACCAGAGGGCGAGGTGAGCACAGACATAACAATTTTATAGGCTGTGGTGAGCATCCACCTCTCCTCTACCCTGGACCAATCATAAGTGCTGCAAATGTGCTGAAGATTTGTAATTGGATCTTTCATATGTGCTGGAGGCTTGCAATTGGTGTCCTTATCATACCTCTTCTCAGTAAATTACATATGTAACAAGTTTACAGTAGCTGAGTTGCCCTAGCAACAGGAGGCACCATCAGAGTTTGTTGATCAGCCAGAAATTCCTTCCTGAGGCTGATAGTAAGAAAGATGGGGGATGGGAAATAGTGCAGCATACCTGAAGTAGAACATTATAGTTAAAAATTATAGACAGAACTCTCACAAGAACCTTTAACTATAGGACCCTACTAAAACCTAATGTCTGGGTGCTAAGACAATATTCAAGGGTAAAACAGTAAAAACAACTAGAGAGGCTTACCCAGCTGATGTAAATTCCAAAATCAGCCTGGCTGGTGCAGCTGTTAAAATATAGAAAGCACAAAAAAAAAAAAAACTCCGAAAACCACCACAGATGATAGACTCACTGGGCTAAAAATAAGGTAAATCCTTAAAAATGCTCAGTATACTTACAGATTCTGGAATCAGTCTCTCATAAAAATACTGTGAATGCAATGAAAACAAACTATGTCATCCTAACTTATATGTATGCTGAGGTCATGCTTATATAATTAGTGTAAACAATAACCTTAAAAACAGTTAAAAAAGGGAATATTTGGTTTCAAAACCAGTAAAAGCATTTGTCTGAAATGAAGAACAACTAAAAACAACTCAAGAGTGTCCTTAAACCAAAAAAAGGGTAGTATTTTCATCCATGGAAAATCGTTAAAATGATTAAAAATCAAAATGTAAAACGAAAATCCTGAGATGTTCTAGGATGCATAATCGCTGCAAAAAAAAATCTTAAAAAGTACTTAAAACAGAAAAATTGATTTAAAAACATGGTGGAACACTGATAGAGAGCTTAATTATGCGTTCCAATGATGTCAATGCATTTCAATGACAACACCAATGCATTCTAAGCACAGAAGAAATCTCAAGAGTATCAAGGTCTGCTTAAAACACACGAAGAGTATCTTAAAAGCTTCTAAAAAGGTCCAAAAACTACTAAAAATGAGATAACACAGATAAATATGGATCCTACCAGCCCATAAGATAAAAAAATAAAATATAAAAATTGCAATTAAAAGTCAGGGTAAGCTACTTCTACAAACATAAATGAAACAGCAGTAAATCTAAAATGCATAGTAAGTGATAAAAAATGATGAAACCAATAGGGGGTCAGTCAAAACAGTCATCACAGGTAAACTGTGATACAGTGTGAGCAGTGCCAGACAGAGGACTGCAATGAAGAAACTATCAAATATCAGAGAAAACACAGAAAAATCAAGTTCTTGGTTCAAACTGTATTACCGTATTACTTGTTACTGTATTAAAAGTAATAAAAGCTTGTCCAAATCACCCCCCTTTGCAGGAGGGATATGGCATGCCAGAACACAAAAAAGCTGGAAATCTTCAAATACATGACTCTTTTCTAAACAATGCTGAACTAGTGGCTTCTTTAGCACTTTTATTTATTTCTTACATTTGTATCCCACATTTTCCCACCTATGTGCAGGCTCATGTGGCTTACATAGTACCATAAAGGCATTCATCAATTCCGGTATGAACAAATACAGTAATGTTGTGGTAGAATAAGGTTCGTGTGTACAGACACATTAGGGAATCATAGAGAGGAAGAGATCGTAGAAAGGAAGAGTTATTATATGTCCATTACGAGCTTTGGTTTAGTTGTGTTGTACGGTACAGGCATTTAAGTTGGGTCGGTAGGGTATGACTTTTTGAACACGTTAGTTTTTAACTTTCCTTTTAATTGCACTTTTATGTTCAGCAATCCGTTTATTCAAGGGTCTTATAGTTTTCCCTATATAAAGTACTCCACATGGGCAGTTGTGCAATGTAGATGACACCTGAGCTTTTTACAGTTGGTGAAACTTCTAACTAAAATCTCTCACCAGTCTCTGGATGAACAAAGGTCTGAATGCTAATGTTTACACTGCACACAGAGCGCGATCCACCTTGTAGTGTCCCACAGGTTTCTGGCTTCCTGAATTTGTGTATTGTGGGGAGTACTGAATGAACTAAGATGCCTTTTCAAGTTTTTTCTTTTTTTTGTGAGCAATCATAATGTTTCTATTTTGGAAATGATCTATCACTTGGATGATATGCCAATGTTTATGTAGAATGTTAATGATGCCTCTCAAGAGATATATGAATGGTAACGCACATACTACTTTGCTGTTTGATTCTCTTTTTCTAGTTGTAGTACTGGGTCTCTGTCAGCAGCTGCAGTTCTATTATATCCTTTTGTGATGGCCTTCAGTGGGATATCCATTGACCAAAATCTCCTTGTAATCTCCTTAGCCTGTTTCTTTAAAGAAGAGGTACTTAGAACATTGCCATTTACATCTCAGGAACTGGCTGTATGGAAGATTCATCTTAAAAGTACAATTATGACAATTGTTAAAATCCAGTACTTATTTTCATCGGTTTCCCTGTATAGTCACTATGGAATGTTCCATCTTCATATATAATATTAATATCCAGGAATGGAAAGAGTTTTTGTTAAAAGACATCTGAAATTTAAGATTACTATTAAAATCATTCAATATTGCATAAAAAGCTTAGAGTTACTACTACTACTACTTATCATTTCTATAAGCGCTACTAGATGTACGCAGCGCTGTATACTTGAACATGAAGAGACAGTCCCCGGTCGACAGAGCTTACAATCTAATTAGGGACAGACAAACAGGAAAAATAAGAGATAAGGGAATTACTAAGGTGGAATAATAAAATAAGGGTATGAACAAGTGAGTAAAGGTAGAAGTTAAAAGCAGCATCAAAAAGGTGGGATTTTAGCCTAGATTGAAGATGGCCAGAGATGGAGCTTGATATACTGGCTAAGGAAGTCTATTCCAGGCATATGGTTGCAGCAAGATAAAGGAACGGAGTCTGGAGTTAGCAGCGGAGGAGAAGGGTGTGCAGATAAGACAGATTTACTCTGTTCCTTTCCAGATCATGATGATGTCATCAATGTAGTGTCGCCATATAAAATGTGTTCACTTCATTATGGTTGTTTGAAAAATTCTTCTTTAAAAACTGCACATAAAGATTTGCCACCGACGGGGGCCATGGCTGCTCACATCACGGGCTTTTGTTTGTTGGTAGAAGGTACTCTCAAAACAAAATAAATTCCATTTCAAAGCTATGGCTGCCAGTTTTAACAATGAATTCTACTGGAATGTTGACAGAAGCACTCTTTGGTCAGTACATCTGATTATTGCAATGGCTTCATCCTGTGGTATGTTTGTATATAGTGATTCTATGTCAAATGTTACCAATAGTATATCACCATCACCTGTATTTCTTTAAGTGTGTTAATAATGTCTTCAGAGTCTCTGATATAGGAGGTGATCTGTGGAATCTTGGGTCTTAAAAATTTATCATCAAAGATGAACAGGGTTCCAGAACTGATTCCAATTGTTTGCCTGGAGGACTGGTCAAGATTTATGTGTTTTGGGGAGTATGTTTATTATAGGTGTCACAGGATTCTACACTTGCAAAAATTCAATCTTATGGTTGGTCAGGAATCCACCTTCTTCAGCTATCTTGATAAGGGAATCAATTTCTGCTTTGAACTCCTTAAAGGGATCTCTTCTTAATTTGGAATAAAAAAGTGTTATCTTCAAGTTGTCTGAAAATTTCTTGTTTGTAGTCTGTAATGTTCACAACCACCACAGCTCCACCTTTATCAGATTATTTGATGACAATGGAATGATCTTGTGCAAGCCTCTGAATTGCTTCATTCTGTGATTTGGTGGTATTGAAAAACGTTTTCATTTTCTTGTTTTCTAATGATGCAATAAAGTGAATGATACATACCTGTAGCAGGTGTTCTCCGAGGACAGCAGGCTGATTGTTCTCACGACTGGGTGACGTCCGCGGCAGCCCCCACCAACCGGAAGAAGCTTCGCGGGCGGTCCGCACGCAGGGCACGCCCACCGCGCATGCGCAGCCGTCTTCCCGCCCGTGCGCGACCGTTCCCGCCAGTTGAATGACAAGCAAAAAGATGAAAACGCAACTCCAAAGGGGAGGAGGGAGGGTAGGTGAGAACAATCAGCCTGCTGTCCTCGGAGAACACCTGCTACAGGTATGTATCATTCACTTTCTCCGAGGACAAGCAGGCTGCTTGTTCTCACGACTGGGGAATCCCTAGCTCTCAGGCTCACTCAAAACAAGAACCCAGGTCAATTGAACCTCGCAACGGCGAGGGTATAACAGAAATTGACCTACGAAGAACAACTAACTGAGAGTGCAGCCTGACCAAAATAAATTCGGGTCTTGGAGGGTGGAGTTGGATTTACACCCCAAACAGATTCTGCAGCACCGACTGCCCGAACCGACTGTCGCGTCGGGTATCCTGCTGGAGGCAGTAATGTGATGTGAATGTGTGGACAGATGACCACGTCGCAGCCTTGCAAATCTCTTCAATAATGGCTGACTTCAAGTGGGCCACTGACGCTGCCATGGCTCTAACACTATGAGCCGTGACATGACCCTCAAGAGCCAGCCCAGCCTGGCCGTAAGTGAAGGAAATGCAATCTGCTAGCCAATTGGAGATGGTGCGTTTCCCGACAGCGACCCCTAGCCTGTTAGGGTCGAAAGAAACAAACAATTGGGCGGACTGTCTGTGGGGCTGTGTCCGCTCCAAGTAGAAGGCCAATGCTCTCTTGCAGTCCAATGTGTGCAACTGACGATCAGCAGGGCGGGTATGCGGCCTGGGGAAGAATGTTGGCAAGACAATTGACTGGTTAAGATGGAACTCCGACACCACCTTCGGCAGGAACTTTGGGTGGGTGCGGAGCACTACTCTGTTGTGATGAAATTTGGTATATGGAGCATGAGCTACTAGGGCTTGAAGCTCACTGACCCTACGAGCTGAAGTAACTGCCACCAAGAAAATGACCTTCCAGGTCAAGTACTTCAGATGGCAGGTATTCAGTGGCTCAAAAGGAGGTTTCATCAGCTGGGTGAGGACGACGTTGAGATCCCATGACACTGTAGGAGGCTTGATCGGGGGCTTTGACAAAAGCAAGCCTCTCATGAATCGAACGACTAAAGGCTCTCCAGAGATGGCTTTACCTTCCACACGATAATGGTAAGCACTAATCGCACTAAGGTGATTCCTTACTGAGTTGGTCTTGAGGCCAGACTCTGATAAGTGCAGAAGGTATTCAAGCAGGTTCTGTGCAGGGCAAGAATGAGGTTCTAGGGCCTTGCTCTCACACCAAACGACAAACCTCCTCCACTTGAAAAAGTAACTCTTTTTAGTGGAATCCTTCCTAGAGGCAAGCAAGACACGGGAGACACCCTCAGACAGACCCAACGCAGTGAAGTCTACGCCCTCAACATCCAGGCCGTGAGAGCCAGGGACTGAAGGTTGGGGTGCAGCAACGCTCCGTCGTTCTGCTAGATGAGAGTCGGAAAACACTCCAATCTCCACGGTTCTTCTGAGGACAACTCCAGAAGAAGAGGGAACCAGATCTGACGGGGCCAAAAGGGCGCTATCAGGATCATGGTGCCGTGGTCTTGCTTGAGCTTCAATAAGG
The DNA here is from genome assembly GCF_901765095.1 of Microcaecilia unicolor. Taxonomy (NCBI): domain Eukaryota; kingdom Metazoa; phylum Chordata; class Amphibia; order Gymnophiona; family Siphonopidae; genus Microcaecilia; species Microcaecilia unicolor. The sequence continues at coordinate 139,095,146 of NC_044041.1, read as the reverse complement.
TCTTCCCCACCAAAGGTATGGGAGGATAAGCATACAGGAGGCCGGTCCCCCAATGGAGGAGAAAGGCATCCGACGCCAGTCTGCCGTGGGCCTGTAGTCTGGAACAGAACAGAGGCAGCTTGTGGTTGGTCTGAGAGGCGAAAAGGTCCACCGAGGGGGTGCCCCACACTCGGAAGATCTTGCGTACCACTCTGGCATGGAGCGACCACTCATGCGGTTGCATGACTCTGCTCAGTCTGTCGGCCAGACTGTTGTTTACACCTGCCAGGTATGTGGCTTGGAGGAGCATGCCGAACTGGCAAGCCCAACGCCACATGCCGACGGCTTCCTGACACAAGGGGCGAGATCCGGTGCCCCCCTGCTTGTTGGTGTAATACATTGCAACCTGATTGTCTGTCCGAATTTGAACAATTTGGTAGGACAGCCGATCTCTGAAAGCCTTCAGTGCGTTCCAGATCGCTCGGAGCTCCAGGAGGTTGATCTGCAGATCCTTTTCCTGGAGGGACCACAGACCCTGGGTGTGAAGCCCATCGACATGAGCTCCCCACCCCAGGCGAGATGCATCCGTCGTCAGCACTTTCGTGGGCTGCGGAATTTGGAATGGACGTCCCAGGGTCAAATTGGTCCGGATGGTCCACCAGAGCAGTGAAGTGCGGCAACTGGTGGAGAGGCGGATGACATCTTCTAGATTCCCGGTGGCTTGAAACCACTGGGAAGCTAGGGTCCATTGAGCAGATCTCATGTGAAGACGAGCCATGGGAGTCACATGAACTGTGGAGGCCATATGACCCAGAAGTCTCAACATCTGCCGAGCTGTGACCTGCTGAGACACTCTGGTCTGCGAAGCCAGGGACAGGAGGTTGTTGGCCCTCGCTTCGGGAAGGAAGGCCTGAGCCGTCTGGGTATTCAGCAGAGCTCCTATGAATTCCAGAGACTGTGTTGGCTGGAGATGGGACTTTGGGTAATTTATCACAAACCCCAGCAGCTCCAGAAGTTGAATAGTGCACTGCATAGACCGGAGGGCTCCTGCCTCCGAGGTGCTCTTGACCAGCCAATCGTCGAGATATGGGAACACGTGCACTCCCAGCTTGCGTAGGTACGCCGCTACCACCACCAGACACTTTGTAAACACTCGTGGGGCAGAGGCGAGCCCAAAGGGCAGCACACAATACTGAAAGTGCCGTGCGCCCAGGCGGAATCTGAGATACTGTCTGTGAGCTGGCAGTATCGGGATGTGAGTGTATGCGTCCTTTAAATCCAGGGAACATAGCCAATCGTTTTTCTGAATCATTGGCAGAAGGGTGCCCAAGGAAAGCATCCTGAACTTTTTCTTTGACCAGGAATTGTTCAGGCCTCTCAGGTCTAGGATGGGACGCATCCCCCCTGTTTCTTTTCCACAAGGAAGTACCTGAATAGAATCCCTGCCCTTCTTGCCCGGGTGGTACGGGCTCGACCGCATTGGCACTGAGAAGGGCGGAGAGTTCCTCTGCAAGTACCTGCTTGTGATGGGAGGCTGAAGGATTGAGCTCCCGGAGGACAATTTGGTGGCAGGGAGGCCAAATTCAGGGCGTATCCGCACCGCACTATTTGGAGAACCCACTGGTCGGAGGTTATGAGAGGCCACCTTTGGTGAAAAAATTTAACCTCCCTCCGACCGGCATATCGTCACGGTACGGACACTTTGAGGGCGGCTATGTTCCCGTGGATCCAGTCAAAAGCCCGTCCCGGCTTTTGCTGGTGGAGGCGCAGGGGGCTGCTTAGGCGCACGTTGTTGACGAGAACGAGCGCGCTGGGGCTGTCCCTGTGCCTGACGAGGCCTTCGGGCCGGCTGGGTGTACCTACGCTTTGCAAAAGAATAGGGCACAGCCTGCCGGGCCCGGGAAAAACGTCCACCTGCTGAGGTGGATGCTGAAGGCGCCCGGTGGGAGAGTTTGTCGAGGGCGGTTTCCCGCTGATGCAGTTGGTCCACCAGCTGCTCGACCTTCTCACCAAAAATATTATCCCCCCGGCAAGGGACGTCGGCCAGTCTCTGCTGGGTGCGGTTGTCCAGGTCAGAGGCACGCAGCCATGAGAGTCGGCGCATCACTATACCTTGGGCCGCAGCACGAGATGCCACGTCACAGGTGTCATAGATACCCCTGGACAGGAACTTTCTGCACGCCTTTAGCTGCCTGACCACCTCCTGATAAGGCCTGGACTGCTCCGGCGGGAGCTTATCGACCAGGTCCGCCAGTTGCTTCACATTGTTCCGCATGTGGATGCTCGTATAGAGCTGGTATGACTGGATGCGGGTCACGAGCATGGGAGATTGATAGGCCTCCTCCCAAACGAGTCCAGAGTGCGAGACTCCCGCCCTGGGGCGCCGAGGCGGTATCCTCGAAACTCCGTGCCCTCTGAGAGCAGAATACACGACCGCCGAGTCATGGGGCAATGGGGCCGCATTAACTCTGGGTCCGAGTGGATTCGGTACTGGGACTCTGCTTTCTTGGGAAATGATGGGATTAGATAGCGGTCTCAATCCAGTTCGAGCAGTGTCCTCCTTGAGGACATTGTGCAACGGCACCGTGGAGGACTCCTCTAGGTGGTGATGGATAGTCGAGGCCCTCGAGCATCTCAGCCCTCGGCTCTCCACAGAGACCACGGGAAGGGAATGCAAATAGACATATCCCTTACAAAGGAGGCAAAAGAGAGACTCTCAGGAGGCAAGAGCTTCCTCTCTGGTGAAGGCGTGGGGTCCGAGGGAGACCCAGCAGACTCCTCTGAGAGAAATATCTGGGGTCCTCCTCTTCCCCCCACGAGGCCTCTTCCTCGGTATCGGACATAAGCTCATGTAGCTGAGGCCTTAACCGGAAGGGCACGGCTCGACGTCGAGGCAACCGACGGCCTCGGTGTCCATACGGAGCCGTGGTTACTTCCCGCGCCGGCGGGGACGAAGCTCCCTCCATCGACGTCGACGGGGACTCCACCTGCGTGTGCGGTCGAGACCGGCCGCCGCAAGCGGCGGCGGTGTCGACGGCCTCGGCACCGGGCTAGAGCTCGCCCCGGCGACCACAGGCAAACGGCGCCGGAGGGGCGAAGCACCCCCTGGGCCCGGCACAGCCTGGCGCATCAGGGCCCTTCCATGGATCACCGGAAGGATGGCTCGGAGGCACTCGTCCAGGCCCGCTGCCGGGAAAGACGGGGGGGCCGGTAGAGGCGTCGGTGCCGGAAGCTGGTCGGGTCCAGGAGACTGCACCGAAGTGCTGGGACCCTGACGTGTCGGTACCTCCACTACCGAGGGGGACCTTTTCTCTCGACGCGGACATTTCGGCGTTGACTCCTCTCTGGTACCGAGAGCCGGATGCATGGAAGGCGACCGATGACGGTGCTTTTTAGATTTCTTGCGGTGCCCGTCATCGGCGCCAGGTGGCATGGAGGAGGAGGAGGTCGATCCCCCTCGGTCCCGAGGAACCGGGTCAGACAGGGTTCGGTCCCGAGGGCCATGGGCCGAGGGAGTGACCGGGGCCGATTGCCCACGCGGCCTCTCACCCCTACCCTCGCCGGAGGACCGGCGGGCCGACGGGACCTGTGCTCCTGGGGTCGATGCCATCGGTGCCGATTTCTCGGGCATCGATACCGGTACCGAAGAACTGGCCTTCGATACCGATGCCGTCGAGGTCGACGTCGAGGGGCCGGCACAAGTTCCAAAAAGACGGTCCCGCAGAACTTGCCTCGCAACCTGAGTCCGTTTCCGGAGACCAAGACACAGAGAACACGACTTGATATTGTGCTCCGGCCCGAGGCACTGGAGGCACCAAGCGTGGGTGTCGGTCTGCGAGATCGGCCGGCCGCACCGACCACACTTCTTAAATCCACTCGGGACCTTCGAGGACATCGACGGAAAAATCGCGTCGGCGAAGTTAAAGTCGTCGATGGTGGCGGTAATCACACCTCGAAAAAGTAATCGACCGCGCGGCCACAAGGCCGCAGCGCGACGCCCCCGCTCGAAAACGAGGGAAAATAGAGCGCGTGCTCTCTTTTTTTTTTTTTTTTTTGAAAAGAAATTCGGAGCGCGCGGCAATAATACTAAACGAAAAATAAACAGAATTCGCGTAAACGTGACGGCTTTCCGGGGCTGACGAAGAGAGAGCAGCGGTAGCACAACTCTCTCCAGGCGCGGAAAGAAAAGGACTGGCGGGAACGGTCGCGCACGGGCGGGAAGACGGCCGCACATGCGCGGTGGGCGTGCCCTGCGTGCGGACCGCCCGCGAAGCTTCTTCCGGTTGGTGGGGGCTGCCGCGGATGTCACCCAGTCGTGAGAACAAGCAGCCTGCTTGTCCTCGGAGAATCTTCAGGACTAACTTCTCATAGGTATGTATGAATGGATTTGTAGTCCCTGGTGGGATCTACTTGCTGGAATTCCTGACGATCGATCTGTCCATACTACTAGCAGTGTTGCTTGCAAAACAAAAACCATGATTTTCAATCTTCTGGTGAATTTGTATAAATCTACTCTTGTATTGAAAACGCTATAGCAGGGGTGGGAACAAAGGATAAACCTTTACTTGGTACTTATGTTTCTACCTGTATTTATTGTTACATTTGTATCCCCTACATTTTTCCCACCTATTTGTAGGCTCAATGGTGCTTACATTGTACGCGAGAGCCTTTGCAGGCTCCGGTGTGAACAAATACAGGGTGATGTTGTGGTACGATCAAGTATATGTGGCACAGCACATTAGGGAATTGGAGAAAGGAAGAGTTGTGTTATGTCCATTACATGCTTTAGTTGGTTGTGTTGCAGAGATTAGGCATTTAAGTTGGATCGGTAGGGTATGCTTTTTTAAAACAGGGTTGGTTTTAATGATTTCTGGAAGTTTAGGTGGTCGTATGTTGTTTTCAAGTCTTTTGTTAGTGCGTTCCACAGTTGTGTGCTTATGTAGGAAAAACTAGATGCGTAAGTTGTTTTGTATTTAAGTCCTTTGCAGTCCAATGCTCTATCTGAAATGTTATAAATTGGGTTTAAAATCTGCTTGTTATTGATCTTTTGTGGGCTTCTGGATGATAATGGGACCTATTGTAGTAGGTCTTTGATGATATTCCTCTCCCTCTCCCCCTTCCTCTCCCTTGTCCTCTCTGTTGAAAATAGTGTTGATCCTCTGCCTCTCCTGACTGTACTCTTCTCTCCTGTTCTTTTGTTTCTAGAGCTGGCACATCTGAAAAACCTATTTGGGAATATTTATCCTAGGCAGAGTAGAGTAAAGTGAGGCAGAAGGATCAAATACCTCATCTGAAGTGCTATGTATTCTTTTCTTTCTCTTTCTATCCCAGGGCTAGGAGGATCCTGCCTGGGAACCTGGTTAACGTTGTTTTTTTGGTATCAGTCTACTCCTACTTCTTCCTATATTCTGCCATGGATATACATTACCAACCTTATAGTTTTGTTCATCTCTTTCGAATTTTTCAAATTTCTTTTTCTTTTTTATTATGCTTTTAGAATTGTTTACAAGCCATATACAAACTTGTACAGGTAATTCGGAACCATATTTTTATACAATAAAGTAATTTAAAAATAATTATATTATCCTTGTTAGACCACAATGACAGAGATCACGTGAAAAAGAAAATTTAACAGGAGAAGTCTTTAAAAGGAAAAACAAAACAAAGCACTATATAGCTTAGCACACATCAATCCATTCTAAATATTATCTCAGCATTGGTACTAACCAGCAGTCAATTTTCTTAATTTTAACAAATTCGCTAAGATGTTCAGGTTGGAAAAATACATATTTATCCCTAGGTACTTAACCACACATTTACAAGGTATAATAAGATAAAGAATGCCCCCAAGGCTAAAGTTTCAGCCCTAAGAGAAAGAAAAGCTTTCCTTCTCTCTTGTGTAGATTTTCGTTACATCTGGGAACATCATACCTTCTTACCTAGGAAAAGTACATTGCGTTTCTGAAATATAATCGTTTGAGCACTTCCAAGCCTGCTCAAACACAAAAGATACTAATAAAGTCCATCTTTCCGAATCTGCAGTCATAGAGGTCTCTAGAAGATCAGTCAAATTAAGAAATATCTTGTTTTGAGTTGGTAATGCAGTTATCTCAGAACCAGATTGTAAATTCTCTGATTTCTTTGGCTGTATATAATAAATCTTGGCTATTGGAGGAAACATTCTGGAGTATAATGCAAATTTCAGATAGATATTTCTGAATGCGTCAAGTGGGGACTAACCCCCACGGACTTTGGGAAATTCAAGAACGCAATGGTAATCTACGGTGAAAATTTTCAATCTGTTCTATTTTCGGTGGGTAAATACCTATCTTTAACTGTTGTTAGCTTGAATTATTGCAAAGTTTTCACTTCTTGTTTTAACTCCGTTACTTGCAGTTGAAAAATCTTGTTTTATATTTTCCACGCTACTAGTTAGTACATCCATTTTACTTACAAGAGTTTGAAACTTCTTTCGTAGAGTTGGCTACTGATAGGTCCAAATGCTGGAGAGTTTCCCAAATACTCTCCAGCGTCACCTCCCCAGATTTGATGCCCTGAACTCTCGGTTCAAGAGGAGAAACAACTCTCTTCTCTCCGACGGTCTTCACCGCTTCCACGCCTCGATTCAAGGGCCCTTGTACAACCAGTTCCGGTCCCAGGGAACCCCTTTGAAAGCAGCGTCCTTCGGGCTGGGGTGGTGGCTCGAGTTCCGGGGGAGATAGAGTGACATCAAGTCCCAAGCTCTCTTGGTCTCCTCCCAGAGAAGCAGCGGGAATACCCCCGGATATCGGAGTAGATGAGATTGTGGCGTATCTCTCCATTGTTTGTTGCCCAACGGGGGGTCTGGGCGTCGAGGCAACACCCTGACCAACCCTTCCATTTAGTGTGAGGCATTTCAGCAAGGTAAGAATTTTCTTTTTGGCAAACAAAGTTCGGGAGTTTACAAGCCACGATCAAACGTGCCGCCATCTTATCACGTAGGTCCCAGCCCGAATGTTTCAAATTTCATAGTTTTTGATTCCTTAGTAAACATATTCACACTTTTCTTGTAATCTTTATATAACAAATCAAAACATATGTTTCTTCTTAAGAAATGCTACCTCTTTATCTAAATCTTCCTTTACCTCATTACATTCTGTTTAGCAGTTTTTATCAATAACACGATCAGATGATGGAACGTTCCATAGTGACCTATACAGGAAACCAATATATGTAAATAAATACTTGGATTTTAATAGTTGTCATAATTTTTAAGATGAATCTTCCATACAGCCAGTTCCTGAGATGTAAATGGCCATGTTCAAGGACTCCTTCTTTAAAGAACAAGCTAATGAGATGACAAGGAGATTTTGGTTGAGAACATATCCCACTGAAGTAATCGCAAAAGGATATAATAGAGCTGCAGCTGCTGACAGAGTCTCACTACTACAACCTAGAAAAAGAGAACCAAACAGCAAATTGGCATATCATCCAAGTGATAGATCATTTTCAAAATAGAAACATTATGATTGCTCACAAAAAAGGAAACAAACTTGAAAATCATCTTAGTTCATTCAGTACTCCCACAATACACAAATTCAGGAAGCCAGAGAGATGTGTGGGACACTACAAGTGTGGATCGCGCTCTGAGTGCAATGTAAACATTAGCATTAAGACCTTTGTTCATCCAGAGACTGGTGAGAGATTTGAGTTAAGAAGTTTCACCAACTGTAAAAGCTCAGGTGTCATCTACATTGCACAATGCCCATGTGGAGTACTTTATATGGGGAAAACTATAAGACCCTTGAATAAGCGGATTGTTGAACATAAAAGTGCAATTAAAAGGAAAGTGCTAGTAAAGCATTGTTTAGAAAGCCATGTATTTGAAGATTTCCGCTTTTTTGTGCTCTGCATGCCATGTCCCTCATACAAAGGGGGTGATTTGGACAAGCTTTTATTACAGATGGAACAAAGACATATATATATATATATATATATATATACACACACATTTAATACAGTAACACCACATGGCTTGATCCAAGAACTTGATTTTGCTGTGTTTCTGTGATATTTGATGGTTTCTTCATGCAGTCTCTATCTGGCACTGCTCACACTGTATCACAGTTTATCTGTTTATGGCAGTTTGGACTGACTCTGTTGGTTTCATCATTTTTTATCATTTACTATGCATTTTAGATTTACTGCTGTTTCGTATATGTTTGTAGGCGATGGCTTACCCTGACTTTTAATTGCAATTTTTATGTTTTATTTTTGTTTTTATCTTATGGGCTGGTATGTGCCATATTTATCTGTTTTATCTCATTTTTAGTAGTTTTTGGACCTTTATAGAAGCTTTTAAAATACTCTTCATGTGTTTAAGGAGACTCTGATACTCTGAGATTTCTTCTGTGGTTGGAATGAATTGGTGATGTCATTGAAATGCATGACATCATTGGAATGCATAATTCAGCTCTCTATGCGTTCCACCACGTTTTTAAATCAATTTTTCTGTTTTAAGTACTTTAAAGCTTTTTTTTTGCAGCGATTTTTATTGTTATGGATCCTAGAACACAGTGGCATACCAAGGGCGGGATGGTGGGGGCGGTCTGCCCCAGGTGTAAACATACAGGGGGATGCTCCGCTCCTGCCCTGTTTTTTTATTCATACTGCTGGCACCGCAGTCTCCAGTCTCCACCTGCCTACCCTCAGCTCCCTTGACACCCTCCTTCTCTCTGACACCCAGCCCCCTGCAATGTAGTTTAAAAACATCTGCATTGGCAGCGCAGCGCCAGCGTGCAGCGCATCATGTCCGTCTGTGAAAGAAGCAGATTGCCTCGGGCCTTCCTTCACTGTGTCCTGCCCTCACGGAAATAGGAAGTTACATCAGATGAGGGTGGGACACAGTGAAGGCCTGAGGCGATCTGCTTCTTTCACAGATGGACGCAAGATGCTGCCGATTCAGATGTTTTTAAAATGCTTTACATGGGGCTGGGTAGCAGAGAGAAAGGGGCTGTCGAGGGAGCTGAGGGTAAACAGGTGGGGGGGGGGGGCTCAGATGGGAGAAGGGGGCTAGAACTGAAATTGGCGCCATGCCTGGGGCAGGAGCAGGTGGGAGAATGGGTCTGGGGCTAGAAAGAGGGGGAGGTCAGATGAGAGAATGGGTCTGGGGCTGAAAAGGGGGAGCCATAATGCAAGGCAGGTGAAGGGGACTGGAACTGGGGGCTCAAAAGGAGGGTAAATGGGATAAGGGGCTAGCTCTTCAACTAGGGCTGAAAAGAGGCAGGGGCTAAAACTGTGGGATGAAAAGGGGACAGGGAGAAAGTGGCTGGGGCTGAAGCTCAGGGACTGGTGGGAGAAAAGGGCTGGGGCTGAAACTAAGCTGAAACTGGGGACTGGTGGGAAAATGGGGCTGGAACTGGGGGCTGAAAAGGGAGGCAGGTGGGAGAAGTGGGCTGGGGCTGGAACTGGGGGCTGAAAAGAGGGGGCAGAGAGAGAGGACAGATCCTGGGTGGAAGGGAGAGAGAGGGAGGGAGGGAGGAGGGCAGACCCTGAATGGATGGGAGAGTGAGGGCAAATGGTGGATGGAAGGGACAGAGAGAAAAGGCAGACAGTGGATGGAAGGAGAGAAAGAAAGGGCAGACAGTGGATGGAAAGGAGAGAGAGAGCAGACAGTGGCTGGAAGGGGGAGAGACAGAGAGGGCAGACAGGGGTGGATGGAAGGGGCAGAGATAGAGGGCAGATGCTAGATGGAAGGGAGAGAGAGGGCAGATAGTGGTTGGAAGGGGCAGAGGGAGAGAGAGGGCAGATGGTGGATGGAAGGGAGAGAGAGGGCAGATGGTGGATGGAGGAGACAGGAGAGAGAGAAGGCAGATGCTGGATGGAAGGGAGAGAGTGAAGAGAAGACAAGGCAAGCAGAAACCAGAAACAACAAACTGTAAATGTCACACTTTCCAAAGCAGGAACTCGGATTGTGAGCCCTTGGGCCACTGCCGAGGAGCGGCAGCGGCAGGCAAAACCACCCCACACAGGGATAAGGCAGAACTCTGAGAGGGCCAGCTAGTCTTCACCTGCACTTGGGTGCAGGTGGCTGGCAGGACTTGCTGGACAGGGCCGGAACTGGACACCAGCAGGGAACACACAGGGAGGCTAGGCAGAATACTAGAATAGGACTTTCAAACAGACAAGGAACAGAACTGAAAGCTGCAAGCAGCCACTGAAACAGGGAACAAACACTGGTAGACAAGATACAGAACTGAAAGCTGCAAGCAGCCACTGAAACAGGGGAAAAAAACACAGACAACTTAGCACTAGACAAAGACATACAAACAAGAGCAAGACTGGGAAACAAGCAATACAGAAAACAAGCAGTAAAGGACACAAAGCTATACGAAGACTAAACTAGAATCAGGCAAGAATACAAACTCTAAACTGGACTGGGCAGAAGTGCAGCAAGCACCAACAAACCAGGGCCTTAGACGATGCAAAGGCAAAGCAGAAAGGTTCCAAAATGGCTAATAAGCCCAGCAGCAGCTGAGACTCAGCTGCAGCAATCACCAGGCAACTAAGGGTGCTGTGCAGGTTCAAACAAAACAAGCAGGTCTGGCAGTCTGGAAGATCCGGACCGGACTGGGCTAAAATCTGGAACGGGTGACAGCACACAGACAATCTAATGCAGCCAGCACACAGAGACAGAGACAGAACTAACTCACAAAGAACAGACAAAAGCCAGCTCAGAAGCTGACCACAGGACCTAAGGTGAGTGTGAGAGGGGTCACGGCCACAGACGTGACAGTAAATAAATATTTTTTTCTTTTTTTGCTTTAGGATAAAGTAGTATTGTAGCTGTGTTAATAAATGTTTATAAATAGAATATGGAAATAAGGTAATCTTTTTATTGGACTAATTTTAATACATTTTTACTAATTTTTATAGAACAAAACCCCCTTCTCAGGTCAGGAAAGGATACTGTAACAACAGTATACTGTGATGACCTGAGGAAGGTTTTGGCCTCTAAAAGCTAAATGTATTAGTCCAATAAAATTGTATTATTTTATTTTCTATATTTGTTTCATTTCTATTTGTTAATTTGTAAAGTGGTGAAATTTACATCTGCTATCCTTATATTTTGCACAGTACTAGGGGATATTTTCTGTTTCTGTGGTGCACTGTATGCAGAATCTGGCTTCTTGGGGGTTCAGTTTAATTTTTGTCTAAATAGAAAGTTTATGGTTACTTATTCTATAATGGATTAGGGTGTATCTGTGTCTGTGAAAAAGACATGGCTTTCATAAGTATATAAGTATATAAGCCCAGCACCCTGTCACCAACAGCGGCCAAAAGAACAAGCAATTTGTCCCGCCCATCCAAGAAATATTGTATTATTCCCTCGCCCTTTCAATAACATTCTATGGCTTTTTCCTCCAGGAAGCCGTCCAACCCTTTTTTTAAGTCCACTAAGTTAACCACCTTAATCACCTTTTCCGGCAGCGAATTCCAGAGTTTAACTACGCGTTGAGTGAAGAAAAATTTCCTCCAATTCGTTTTAAATTTACCACACTGCAGCTTCATCGCATGCCCTCTTGTCCTGGTATTTTTGGAAAGCGTAAACAGACGCTCCACATTGACCCATTCCATTCCACTCATTATCTTATAGACCTCTATCATATCTCCCCTCATCCGCCTTTTCTCCAAGCTGAAGAGCCCCAGCCTCTTCAGCCTATCCTGATAGGGAAGTCGTCCCATCCCCTGTATCATCTTTGTCGCCATTATCTGCACCTTTTCCAATTCCACTATCTACCTTATTTTCGAAAGTGATAGGCGCCCAGATTGCGACCCAAAAGGCATATAGACATCTCCATGAGCAAAGGGCGCCCAAACCTAATAATCGAAACAGGACTTTCAGTGCCCTCTCAGTGCGCGAAGGCCCAGGTACGGATGCCCTAACAAGGGGCGTGTCGGGGGCGGCATTACGAGATGGCCGCCTCCAACGTATAACGGATAGCGAAATGGTTTTGCATGGGTGGGAACATGGGTGTCATTGTGTAGACCCAAAATAAAAGCGACCAGAGTAAGGGGGAAATCGTCTTTAGACCCATTAGCGATTGTGTGGAGTTGGAGAGTGGCGAGTTCGTTGTTGGGAGAGCTGAATTATTGGCTGCAGAGAAAGCTGAGTGTGTTGAGTACCTGTTACCTTTGTCTGTGTGCCCTAGTCAGAACGTTTTCAACCTCACCTGCCTCGTGTGTGTATTACCTGTTCACCTTTCCCTACCCCTTCTAGCCCCCAAACCCAGATACCACTACTCCTTCCTCTATCAGCCCTTCCCCTCACCATGCACTGTTCCCATGTTTATATTGGATTCCCTTACCTCCGTTTGTGTCTTTCTTCCCTGTACTGCTGCAGCTGTGTGTGTGAGCATAGTCATTTCCTGTTTGGCGAGTGAGTGGCCAGAGGGTGTGGTGGGAGTGAGCTTCTGTGTGGTGCTGTTGTTTGACTACTACTACTACTACTTGCACTGGTGGGGAAATGGAGGCACCAAATTCACTGGTGGCTTACATGTTGGAGGAGGAGGCCACACACCGCAGGAGGTACTCACGGCTCCGAATGTTCAGGCCCCGCACCACTTTCTTAGACTTCACTGACTAGCAGTGTCTGACAAGGTACCGTTTCGATAGGGCGACCATTCAGCAGCTTTGTTAGCAGCTCCAACCCCTCCTTCAGCCCAGGACCCATAGAAATAACCCCATCCCTGTCCACCTCAACATCACTGCATCTCTCTCTGTTCTAGCCACTGGGAGTTTCCAGTCTGTATTAGCTGTTAACACAGGTCTCACCCAGGCTTCTATTTCAAACTGTCTCACCCACTTCCTGGATGCTTTCCTTACCCACACCTCTCACTACATCACTTTCTCCAGCACCCCCCAGGCCCTGCACAACAACATGGCTGCCTTCTATGCTGTATCTCATTTCCCCTCAGTTATAGGTGTGATTGACTGCACACATGTTGCATTGAGACCCCCCCGGCACGAGAAACCACTTACAGAAACCGTAAAGCATTTTACTCGATGAACATGCAAGTGGTGTGTGATGCCCAGGGGGAGATCATAGATGTGTGTGCCCGCTACCCTGGTTCGACCCATGATACATATGTACTGCAGCACTCGGGCATCTTCCAGAGGTTTGAGCAAGGGGAGATCACCGGTGGATGGCTACTAGGTAAGTGCAGCATTGATCTACCCAAACTATACCTCCTCCACTGGGCAACCCTCAGCACTGTTTTCCTCCAGCTCACTCCACAACCCACTATTCTCACCCCCCCCAACACAAGGTACCCGCTCCAAACAATACACACTCATCTTTCTCATTCTCCCCAAGGTGACCGAGGCTACCCACAGAGGACTTGGCTCATGACCCCCGTGGTGCACCCACAACCAGGGTCAGAAGAGACATACAACACCAGACATCGGAGCACCCGTGGAATCACTGAGCGGACCTTTGGGCTACTGAAGAACCGTTTCCGCTGTCTGGACCGTTCTGGAGGGGAACTCTTGTACAGCCCCCAAAAGGTGGCCAAGATCTTCGTGGCCTGCTGCATGTTACACAATTTGGCCCTGCACAGAGGACAGGCCCTCTCAGAGGAGCCACAGCCACCAGAGGAGCAGGCCCCAGATGAGCTGGATCAAGAGCCCCCTCCACCTCCCACCCACAGAGCAGAGCTCACTACTCACCAGCTGGGGGTCAGAGCCAGACAAAGACTCATCAAAACAAGTTTTCTGTGAGAGTAAGTTGACATTTATTTCTATCAATCACATAAGTATTTACATAACACCACCACCACCACCACAACCCCCCACCCCCCCTCCCACCAACCCTCACCCTCCACTCTAGCATGTCCCATCACTTTCCCAGTCCCCTCATACAACCACTGTGTTCCTTTGTACTGTGTTCTTCTGTTCAGATTCCTCTGATGGGCTGCTCCCACTGTCTTCCTCTGTCTCCACACAGCAGCCTGCTGCCTCGGCTGCTCTGTGGAAGTACGGCCACCTTGTGGACTGGAGCCTGGCCACAGGACCCAGAAGGGGAGCCGGTGTGGCAGGTGCTGCACCAGTGGCTGGGGAGGCGGACGATCTCAAGGACCACCTCTTAGCTGGTGGTTGCTGGCCACTGGAGGAATTGGACACCAGTTGTTGGTGCTGCCTCACGGCTGGAGTAGGTGGTGTGAGGTCAGGGCGCAAGCCCTCGATGCTATGCTCCAGCCGTTGGAGTTGCTGGAGCATAGCATGTTGGGCCTGGAGCACCTCCTGGTGTGCTTGCCGCTGCGCCCTGAGCACTTCCTGGTGGGCTTCCCGCTGCGCCTGGAGTGCTTCCCGCTGTAATTTCTGCCGCTGGTAGTCCTCCATGTGCACATTGTGCCGCAGCAATTGAGTGGCCATGCGCAGTAGTTGCCTCCTCTGGCTGGATGGCCTCTGGCGAGGAGCTGCCCCCCTTTCTTCATCCTCTTCATCAGCAAAGGCTACAGGTGGTTGAGGGACAGCCTGTACTGCTGCTGGTGCAGGTGGTGGAGGTTGAGCCTGGGACTGCAGGCCACTAGGGCCAGCCTCATCAGAGTCATCACCTGTATAGTACAAGGGGAGGAAGTGTGTTGGTGAAAATAACCCACTTTTGTCCTTCAGCATTCATATACATTGCCCCACACTTGATGACCCAGCAAAGAGATGGTGAGGAGGAATGGGATTGGCACCGATGTGAAAGAGAGACCCACAGGCAGCTGGGTACAGGTGGTGGATGGAGAGCCAAGAGAAGGACACCGCTCACAAATTGTGGACAAGCTGTTTGTTGTATATTTGTTAAAGTGAAGGACATTTGAGCATGTCTTGTTTTACTACTGACTTACTAGACTACCTAGAACTGCTTTATGAACCAGGTTACTGGCTCCTTACATTTCATGCATGTGGCCCACAGTGACTAGAGCACAGAGGTGCGGGAAGGAAATATGCAGAGTTTGGTGAGGGGAAAAGAGGAGGGAGTGGGGAAGGGCCCCAAAGCTGTGAAACAGTAGTAACCTACACACACTACTACTACCACTACTCAAATACATCTTCCAATCTAATTAAGAGACACAGACAGGACAAGTAAGAGGTAAGGGAATTACTAAGGTGGGCATAGTGAGTAAGGGTACTGAGCAAGTGAGTAGTGGTTAGGAGGTAAACACAGCATCATAAAGGTGGGCTTTTAGTCTAGATATAAAGACAGAGACACACATTGCTTAAACTCCTTCCCCCACCTCCCACCTCCCTCCTCCTGCCCCCCACTCCCCACCTCCCTCCTCCTGCCCCCCACTTGTGTAACACGTACTGTACCACAACAGATACCCCAGCTTCATAATGGTCAACCTACCTGAGCCCTCAGGCTGTGCAGAGGTGTCAAGGGAGCCGATCCCGTGGACGCCCTCCTGGGGTAAGAGGCCGTGAATCATGCGCTCCACGGGGGTGAGGTTCACGGTGTCATCTGCTGGGGGGTTGCCACAGCCTTCCTCCTCACATCCCGCCTCAGCTTGCACCACTTGCGTTTGCAGTCTTCGACGTCTCTCCCGCAATGGAAGACTGCTTTGTAGTTGCAGCCTGCCTCTGGCCTGTGGGAGCGAAGAGATTGCTGTATCTTTGCTCAATCTCCTGCACCAGTAGCTCCACTTCACCATCACTGAAATTACCCTTCCGGGTCAGGGGCTGGCGTGGCGGCATTGTACCAATGGGTTTCGATAATACGGAGAGGGGTGTCTAAATAGTCGGCAGGAACGCCCATGTAGGAATGGGATAGGTGGGCCTTAGATGGGCGGACTAATTTCGATTATGCACAAAATTCCTAAACATGTCCAGCTGCTCTAGCGATTTGGGCTGCGTGATTTCGATTATGGGTAGAGAACTATGGGCGTCCCCAGCTGCATTCCCTTTATTGATGGCTCTTTAAAACGGCATTCTCTGTGCTTGCACCTTTGTGGTTTTTATTTACATTATTTCAAAGTGTTTTAGCTTCACTTATACTAACCTTTGTTTTTGGCACTGTATGCTTTTGTACATGTGTTTATTTTGGGGGGTTGTTATTTGTGGTTGCCCTCAGCCACCACCACTTCCGTTTCCAGTCTTCCACATCCCTTGAGGCTCCCTTACTGTCTCCCATTCTCTCTGCCTGGTTGTACCAGCCAGTCTGGGGCAGCGAAGAGATTGGTACAATGGCACCAAAGCAAGCACCCACCCGTAAGGGTCATTTCACTGAGCCGTAAATTGAGCTACTGGTCCAGGAGATAGAAAGAAGACACACCAATAATGTACACAATCTTGAAACACAAGTTCAAGGTAAGCTCATACTTCTCAGCCACCTCTTCTCTTTCTGCTCATGATCAAGGACTCTCCATTCACTGTATGTACTCTGCATTCAGCTCTGACCTCTATTTTCACCAGGTTTCTGGTTGCTATGCAGTGTTTGAAGCAGTGATGGAGACCATCAGGGCTGTACTGTGTGGTTGTGCCGTAGGTCCTCAATGCTGTGCTGCAGGCGTTGGAGCTGCTGTACCGCTTCCCGGTAGGTTCCATCCTTCTTTATGTGGTGAACCCCAGTCCCCATTTATAACGTGCCCACCCATTCTCAAAGTTGCTGGGAGGAGCAGGGGGAAGAATGTGCAATGAATGTCTTTACCACATTATTGAACACAGTCCTACAATCCTCCATAGTTAGGGGACATCAACATTTCTTTTTTTTTTTTTAATTTTTATTTATGATTTTAATAGTTATACAAAGAATAAACTTCTTTGAAAAGATACACCAAATACGAACAATTTGCTCTTAGGAATACAGTAAATAATCAAATATACCCTTAATTTGGTTACTACAGTCCTCAAATATGAGATTCAAGATTAAATGAAACCATCGGAAGCTGGTATTACTGATTAGAAACAAAGGAATATCAAGCAGTGGCTCTCCTAAATTACAAAACCCAAAACCAATATGGAATTAACATTGTTCCCTCCTCTTATCAAGGAATGACCTCAATTGTTCAGGATCAAAGAATACATATTTTGTAACCTTGAATATCAATAAACATTTACAGGGAAAACGTAACTGAAAAACTGCCCCAACATTTAAAGATTCTTGTTTCATGAGCAGGAACTTTTTCCGCCTTTGTTGAGTCCATCAAGCTATGTCTGAAAACATAGAGACCTTGCCTCCTTTAAAATCAGGATGGATCTTTTTAAAGTAAAGTCTCAGTAAAGATTCCTTGTCTTGCAAAAAAACAAATGTTATAATTAGAGTTGCTCTAGTCTCTGTATTGTCTACAGACCGTTCTAAAAAGTTCGTCAAATCCAACTTTTCAGGAGAAGTGTCTTGTTTAGAAGTAGAAAGAGAGGGTTTAATTTCCACGTAATAAATTTTTTAAAGAGGGGGGATTGATTAATCTGAATAGTTATATATCTCTAAGAAATTTAGCAAACATATCCTTCGGAGCAACAAACTGAGACTTAGGGAAATTTAGCAGTCGTAAATTCAAATTTTTTGACAAGTTTTCCATATTTTCTATTTTCCTTTGAAGAGAAACACAATCTCCCAACATGTGGGTCTGTTGTTGCGATATTTCCCCAATTCGCGTCTCTAAGTTAGTTTGCTCTGATATTATCCCCTCCATTTGTCCTTTGATAGAGTTTATCTGTGAAGCATTATTCAAGGATAATGTTATAAAGGAGGTACAGACCTTGTGGAGGGACTCCAATGCTTTCCAGATTGATTCCAACGACACTACTGCGGGCTTTACTAGGGGTTGAATCGCCAATACGCAAGCAGAAATTTCTTCTGGCGTCGATGTTATAGGCAATGCCTCCATAGTTTCCCCCGTAGTTGTTTCTAGCGTCCACTGGACTCCCTCGGCTAATCCCAGGTTTTCTCCAGGCTTCGCAGCCAATTCCTGAGGGCGCCGCTCCTTCAAATCTTCACTTCCAGTTTGATTCGGTACAGCCCTTCCGGAAGTATGCGAAAGCATCGGGGTTGAAGGTCCTAACGGACTGAGCGAGAGTTCGCTCTCCTGAGCGGGGCTCTTCCCTGCCTCGCTAGCGGAAACGTCCGCAATCAGAGTAGACGCCAGAAATGCAGTCAAAGTTTGCTGCCCAGGCAAGGTAGGATTTTTCTTTGGGAGAGGCGGTCCCCTTAGCTTTCCTTTCCTTTTCGGCATATTTAAGAGGAAATTTTTATCCAAAAAAGAAAGAAGTTCTGGGAGCGTCTTTGCTACACGTCCTGCTCGAACGCCATCTTGAATCCCAAGGTTTGGGACATCAACATTTCTAACATGTAGTCTGCACACTATTTTGAAGGTGGCCACAGGTACTGCCTACTGAGCCCTTAAGTCATGATGAGGGAGAGGGTTTGTGGTTACAGTTCCTAACCCTAATTACCTGCAGGTGGCTTCAACCTGGTGGCTGCAGTGGCCTAGTGGTTAGAGCACTGGTCTTGCAATCCAAAGGTTGTGGGTTCAAATCCCATTACTGCTCCTTGGAATCTTGACCAAGTCACTTATCCCCAAAAGCTTCAGGTGCCAACTTAGAGCCCTGGTAGGACTGAGAAATAGCCAGACCACCTGAATGGTACTCACCTTGAGCTACTACTGAGCAAGCTGTAATCTAAATAGCTAGAAACACATACATTTCTGTGCCCTTCTGTACCTGTTGTATTATACTGCAATTGTGATGAAGTAAACATCCATCTAATGCTTTTACCATTGTTTTTCCTTTTCTCCTCAGCACTATATACCATTCGTCAATGTGAAAAGATGACACAGCTGTTTGTAGCTCCTTCATGGCCCCCACCAATGTGGTGTGGTTGTGGGTAAGGGTGTCTGGTGATCATAGAGCAAACATTGTTTATGCGCTACCTAAGGTTATCTGCAAGTTTCTGTTTGTCAGATCACTAGTGATAGACAACATATCTATTATTTACACCACTCTGTGCTGTGGGGCTCAATGGTAAGGGGGTGGGAGAGAGGCTGGATGGCCATTTCTGTTCCTCAGCAGAAATGGCCACCCAGCCTCCCCCCCTCCCCTGCTCATACAGCCATGCAGGTTGGAATGAACAGGTGGGCTTCTGTATGGCCACACTTATCACCGATATGTATCACATTTCCTTTTTCACAGTTCACATGTCATGCAATCCATATTGCTGCCTCTTCTCACATCAACACCAGCATTTGATAATATGTAGTGCACAAGGTAGACACACACACACCGTTATATGAAATCAATGAACTGTATATTTTACAAAACTGTGTACAACTTCCCTCCCCCCCCCAAAGTCTTTCAAGGGCGGCCATGCCCTCTTTGTAGCAGGGTAATGAGCAGCACCACAAGCACCCTCAGTGGCCTGTGGAGCTGCTCATTACCGTGCCTTATGGCTGCGACCTCCTGCAGCAACTGGTTCTGGCCATCTACCAGCTGCTGCAGGAGGCACAGGGCTGGGGCGGGGCTGCAGGGGATGGAGCTGGGGAAGGGGATGGAGCTGGGGCTCGAGATGGGTTAGGGGATGGAGATGGGGCTCGAGGAGGGGATGGAGCTGGGAAAGAGGATGGGTCAGGGGATGGGAGTGGGGATGGAGATGGGGAAGGGGATGGGGCTGCAGGTGGTGGGGCCTCCTCTATCACGGCCTCCTCCTCGACCTCCTCCTGGCCCTCCTCAGCCACCTCCTCCTCCTCCTGCTGCTGCTAGCACCCTGTGGTTGAGAGCAGCACATCCAACATGGCTTGCATTGTGCAGGAGCTGGGTGGCCTGAGGCGGGGGATGGGGAAAGGTGTGGTGACCCCTGGGCTATACCCATGGGGTGTGAGATGCATGAGATGACATGACAGGGAACCTTGGAAGCTGGTCTGACAGAACACACAGGATAGGATAGGTTGGCAGATCACACTCATGTTTGCATAATGATTTGTGACTAGGGTTGGATGACCTGTTTTTGTTCTTTGTATTGTGTTTTTTTTTTTGGGGGGGGGGGGAGGGGGGGTTAGCACATAACTTTAATATGAGGCAATGACATCCACTAAGAGTAGGACCTCAGGCAGGAATACCATGAAACAGTACCCACCCACCCCAGAAAGGGGGATACAGAAGTGAGGCATGTCATCTCATTCATCTCAGAGGAGGTTAGTTGGAAGTTGCAGCCACACTCATTGGAGGGCAGCTGCAACCTCAGGCGTTGATCTGGGACAGAGGTGTTATGACTTACTCGTTGTCTATTAGCCACATGGGAACTGATATTGTACAGGACACTTGCATTATTACATTATACAAAATTTACACATGAGTACAGGTTGTTGTTAATACGTACGTCGAGCCCTCAGGCGCCGTCGCACTGCCCTGATTAGTTCAGGGCTCTTCCGCCTCACTCGCCGGAACCTCCTCCGGAGGGACTCCAGGTCCCTGTGAATCCCGAATCGTCTACAAGATATGTTTGTACAGCAGGAGTCAGGGGATGGGCCTTCTTGCCTTCAGCACACAAATTCATTTGGCAATCAAATAGCACAGGCGCACAACACTGATTTGGGGGGGGGGGGGGCATTCCATTGGTACAGGTGATGTCATTGAGGTGGCCATGAGGCCAGAGAGTACCGTTTGTATGCATTATTGTAGGGATGCTTTTTCTTTCTACTACATACATTTTATTAATGATTGTGCATGTACACATATTACTCATTATCCTTGAATGCAGACTCAAGTTAGTGCTTACATTGATGACGGAGCTCTTATATGTGTAGCTACAGGAGGGGGACCTGATAGCCAGGGGGGGGGGGGGGGGGGGGAAGCAAACACTTACCTTTCCAGCCTGTCTCTGATGTGGGACCAGGCTCTAATAGAGTCAATCCTAGGGGGCAGGTGGTGGTGGTGGAGGAAGAGCCTGTGGCGGTGCCTCAGGCACAGCTGCATGAGCAGCATGCTCTCTGCCTCACTATAATTTGGCTCTCTACGGAGCTCCATGTTTCTCAGTGAGTAACCGATAGAAAACATGGCATCGCCTTATATGGACAGCCATGCGTGAGGGACGTGCTTTCGTGCACAAGTCCATAAATGGATCAGCATCCCATATACGGGTGAGTGAGCACATGGACGTGTAAGCGTAGACATCCGTGACGTGCATGGATTGTCATGCGTGCGGGCCCTTATTTGAATGGTGCGTGCGGAGCTTTCCTTATATAGATCAGTATGAAGAATGCGAACCTCTTCAGATATACCCAATATGCATATAGCTGCATGTTCCGCAAGTACAGTGCATGCAGTTCCGGACATCCAGATACGGGAAATATGAGGAACATTCGGTGGGCCTGCATGATCCTTCGGCAGTTCTGTGAGGAACACATCCTTGATTCCTGTATTTGACGCTTCTCATATTTCCCATATCTGGATGTCCGGAACTGCATGCACTGTACTTGCGGAACAACTAGGTACATTCTTTTTACTATAGTTTGTGAGGGCCAGATTTGGTCGTTTCCAACTGCGATAATCGAATGTCTAAGGGTGTCTATATTAGTTTTCGATTATACCTACCTGATTTTGCATGACTTCGCAAGGGCGACCTAATTCGTACTTGGACGACCTTTCGATTATGCTCCTCCACGTCTTTTTTGAGGTGCAGCGACCAGAATTGAACACAATACTCGAGGTGCGGTTGCACCATGGAGCGATACAACAGCAGAATAATATCCTTATTTTTGTTTTCAATCCCTTTCCTAATGATACCCAACATTCTATTTGCTTTCCTAGCCGCAGCAGCACATTGAGCAGAAGTTTTCAACGTATCATCAACGATAACACCTAGATCCCTTTCTCGGTCCATGACTCCCAACGCTGAACCTTGCATGATGTAGTTATAGTTTGGGTTCCTCTTTCCCACATGCATTACTTTGCACTTGTTCACATTAAACGTCATCTGCCATTTAGACACCCAGTCTCCCAGTTTCGTAAGGTCCTCTTGTAGTTTTTCACAATCTTCCCACGATTTGACTACTTTGAATACCTTTGTGTCATCAGCAAATTTGATTACCTCACTAGTTACCCCCATCTCTAGATCATTTATGAATATGTTAAAAAGCAGAGGTCCCAGCACCGATCCCTGAGGGACCCCGCTAACTACCCTTCTCCATTGTTTCCTATCTTTCAACCAGTTTTTAATCCACAGTAAGACACTACCTCCGATCCCATGTCCCTCTAATTTCCTCCGTAGTCTTTCATGAAGGACCTTATCAAACGCCTTCTGAAAATCTACATACACAATATCAACCAGCTCACCTTTGTCCACATGTTTGTTTACCCCTTCAAAGAAATGCAGCAGATTGGTGAGGCAAGACTTCCCTTCACTAAATTTCAGTTGGCATTGACTGTGCAGGATCGACGAGCTTTGTTTTACAATAGGTGAATTGATGTTCTAGTGCTCACTTCAGTGTTTAAGATGCTTCCTTTTCCTAGGCACACCCTTGTGTGACTCCTAGAAATTACTGCTTATGATATGATAGAATTGCTCTATAGGTCCTGAGTGTTTTGTATTCTCGGTATGCCTAGTACTGGATTTTGGAGGGGGGTGTTAAAAAATGACCAGCCCTGGGCGTCAAATACCCTAGGTATGCCACTGCTAGAACATCTCAGGATGTTCATTTTACATTTTGATTTTTAATCATTTTAACGATTTTCCACGGATGAAAATACTGCCCTTTTTTTGGTTCAAGGACACTCTCAAGCTGTTTTTAGTTGTTCTGCATTTCAGACAAATGTTTTTACTGGTTTTGAACCAAATATTCCCTTTTTGAACTGTTATTTAAGGTTATTTTTTACACTAATTATATATACATGACCTCAGCATACACATAAGTTAGGATGACACAGCAAGTTTGTTTTCACTGCATTCACAGTGTTTTTATGAGAGACTGATTCCCGAATCTGTAAGTATACTGAGCATTTTTAATGGATTTACCTTATTTTTAGCCCAGTGAGGCTGTTTTTATTATCTGTGGTGTTTCTGTTTTCTTTTATAGTGCTTGCTATGTTTTAACAGCTGCACCAGCCAGGCTGATTTTGGAATTTTACATCAGCTGGGTAAGCCTCTCTGGTTGTTTTTACTGTTTTACCCTTGGATATTGTCTTAGCACCCAGACATTAGGTTTTTAGTAGGGTGCTATTGTTAAAGGTTCTTGTGAGAGTTCCTCTTGTGCCTTTAAAGTTTATTTATTTATTTTCTTACAAGGAATTTCTTCACTAGATACTGAATGATTTTATTTTTATTTACAGTGACCTACTGCTCCTGATGCAGCCATTTGTACTGGCACAACATGGCCATGTTCAGCATTTTATGTTGAAATTCTGTGAACTTTTAATCTATTAATAAAGACTGTCTTTCTTACAAGGTCTGCCTTGCTGTTTTTTTTTCAGGATGTACGAAAAAAGATAGAGGATTTCTTAAATAAAAAGGTGGCTCAGTCAACACTATAAGCTGTTCCGCTGGGATGGAAAGACAGGTAAGCTCCTGGCTAATCTGGTGCATTCTCCCAAAAAGCAACAAATCATCACAGCCATTTCTAACTCTTCCTACTTTCTTACCCTTCTATATGTTACATTTTTGCTTTACCCTTCGCTATCACTTATAATGTTCTACTACGTATTGTGTTGACATTGTAAATAGTATATTAACAACAAACAGTACTCCTGTTCTATATAAATTACAAAATCTTTATTTGTGAAAACAAACCAGTGCATTAAAAGAATTACCAAATAGTATCCCTGCAACTCACTCACACTGCCATCCACACCAGACTTATACCCTGATCACATATGTAAATCCCACAAAGAACATTGAACATAAACCCTAAATTGCAGTTTCTTCAGTCTCTGTGTATCATCAGAGCACAATCTCAATAAAGATCAGTCAGTGAGCCCTAAAAAAACACAAGGGCACACAATAATTGTAGCAGATATTGAGTATTGCTGATCTTTGTATCCAACAAGTTCTCAAGTGAAGAAAGAAAAAAAAACTCCACTGCAATATAAAGCCACTGTTCTTATCCCTGTGATAAAAAAAACCACAGAGAAACCCTGGGAATTGCAGAGTCACACAAATCTTCTGTGATCCTCCTGCACACAGTCAAACTTTAAAGGATTAAGATTGTAAATAGTATACCATGCCATACTTTGTATTGTTTTTGAATATTTTTACTGCTGTAATTGTCTATTGCTCATGTTTGATCTATTCTTACTGTACACTGCCTTGAGTGAGTTCCTTCAAAAAGGCGGTAAATAAATCCTAAATAAATAAATAAGAACGTCCACAGTCAGAAATTTGAGAAAGCTAAGCAGATAGAGGTGCAGTTTGTCTTGTTTTATAAAGCTTTATATGAAAAAGTGACCTTGATCCTCAGGCCTTAATGTTTTAAGGATCTATTCTTGCCTCAGTTTACAGAGGAGCAAGTGCGGAACTTGAATGCCCCGTTCACTGAGGCCAAATTGCTTGTCAGCATTCAGGCCCTTAAACTTACTAAAGCTCCTGGCCTGGACGGTTTTGGCCTTGAAATTTACAGGATACTCCCAGATTTGGTGGCTAAACCTCTTTGAAATATGTATAATGAGATGGCAGGGAGGGTAGGGAGAGTGTAGGATAATGTGGCCCATGTGGTGTTACTTCCTAAACCGGGGAAGGATCTCAAGCAGATTAGTTTGTATTGGTCTTTTTCTCTTTTGAACCAGGATATGAAATTGATGGCAGCAACCCTACAAAGAAGACTCGATGCTTTTCTGCCTCTCATTATACACCATGACCAGGTGGGATCTGTTCCAGGCCGGTATGCCTCCATGAATCTGATGAAAGTATTAGGAGTCTTGCATGAGCATAGGGGGAAGGGGGTACGTCTGCAATTGTGGGTTAGACATGGAAAAAGCATTTGATAGTATATCTGTGGAGTATTTATTTTGGGTTATGGAGAAGTATGGCATGATGGGGTGTGTTTTAGTTAAGAGAAAGTTGATAGATCCCTTTTACAGTGGGGCACATGGCAGGGATTGCCCCCCCCCCCCCCCCAAAATACAGGACCGGTGCACTCTCGGTCCCTCCTTCCTGCCCTCAGTTCCCTGACAGCCCTCCTCTCCGTTCCTTCCTGCTACCCCCCCCCCCCCCGTGTTTAAACCTTTTATTTTCAACGACGACAGTGAAGAAAACAGAACAGCAAGCGGGCTCGCCTCCAGCCTTTCCTTTCCCTTCCCTCACAAACAGTGTCCCGCCTTTCTATGATGACGTATTTCCTGTTGCCGCGAGGGCGGGACACTGTCTGTGAGGGAAGGGAAAGGCTGGAGGTGAGCCTGCTTGCTGATCTGTTTTCTTCACTATCGTCGCTGCTGAAAATAAAAGGTTTAAATGTGGGGGGGGGGGGGGGGAGGAAGGAATGGAGAGGCAGAGGAAGGCTGTCAGGGAGAGAGGCAAAATCACTGGGCATGGAGGGGAAGGCAGGGGCAGAGAAGAATCACTGGACATGGAGGGAAGGGGCAGAGGAGAATCGCTGGACATGGAGGGGAGAGGAGAAATCGCTGGACATGGAGGGGAGGGCAGAGGAGTGAGAATTGCTGGACATGGATTGATGGAGGGGGCAGCGGAGAGAGGACATTTGTTGGATATGGATGGAGGAGAGGGCAGGGGAGAATGGAGAGTTGCTAGACATGGATGGATGGATGGAGGGGAGGGAAGTCAGGAAGGAGATGCACATGGATGGAGGGGAGGGAAGAGAGGAGAAATGCTGGACATGGATGGAGTGGAGGGCAGGGAAGAGAGGAGAAATGTTGGACAAGGATGGAGGGAAGGAAAGACAAAGGAAGGAGATGCACACGGATGGAGGGGAAGGGAGAGAGGAGAAATGCTGGACATGGATGGAGGGGAGGTAAGACAGGAAGTAGATGTACATGGATGGAGGGGAGGGAGGAGAAATGCTGGACATGGATGGAGGGAAAACTGCTGAATTTAAGGGCTGGATCAGAACACTTTGAGGGCACATACTGAAACTCAAGGAAGGATAGGGACAGGGCTACAAATGGTAGACAGGATGCATAAGGACACAGGAAGATGGTGGACATGGTGAGTGAAAAAATATCAAATGGAAAGAAGACACTGCATAAAACAGAAGACACTAGGACCAAAGCGAATAGAAAAACTAAATGATCAGACAACAACGGTAGAAAAAGTATTTTATTCAGAATTTATTAATTGGAATATGTCAGCTTTTGGAAATGTGCATCTGTGATATTTTGCATGTAAGTTTCAATTTTTCTAGTATTGCTGTATGCCGAGTTTAACTTCGTGAGGTAACCTTCCAGTTCGGTAGTTTGCCTTCATAATTTTTATTTCTAGTTCCTTGTGTCATATCTGTTGTCATATGTTTTTCATGTGTGATCAAGGTGCAGTATTCTGCTAGTGTGTAGTATTTGCAGCCCTTTTTGTTTTGTTTTTCATTTTAGAGCCCGGTGTAATTACAGTGCTGCCTTTCCACGCATAAGGTTGTAGCTCGTCCTGCCTTGGAATTAGTGCTGTTATGGTTTGGTAAGGTTATAAGTGTGTTTTTGCACAAGTTTGTGTATAGTGTTTTGCAGTGGAGAGATTGTGTGTTGGCCTTACTGAGGTGGCACCAAAACATCAGAAAGGGTTTTAGAGCCTAAATCATGCCACACTACCTCTTCAAGGATCTACATATAGAGCTTATGCATTTCTAAGATCTACACTGGAATGGTATGGGAAAGGGGTTGGGGAAATAGTACTGGAGAGGAAGACGGAATGCTGGGTAAGGAGGAAAGAAGGAAGGAAGGGAGGGAGAAAGAGATGGCTTTTTTGGGAAAACCATAATGTATATGAGATATTTCATACATATTCATTATGGTTATTCCCCAAAAGCCATCTCTTTCTCCCTTCCTCCATATTAGTATATTCATTTGCATATATATATACAGTGCTTTTTTTATGCCGGTACGCAACGGTACGGCGTACCGGCACCTTTTTTTTTGCTCCCCCTGCCCCGTGAGTCCATGTCCCGCACGCAGTGCCAGCCCCCATTTCCGGCCGCTGCTGCTTCTCCTGTTGAGCAGCAGCGGCCGCTACACAAAGAAAAAGAAGATTTAAAAAAAACTTCAAACCTGGCTGAAATGCGACACCCCGGCACTGTAGACAGCCATTAGGCATTGGCTGTTGCCCCGCAGCCGCTCCTCCTCTTGCCTCTACGTCACTGCCCCTGGAGGAAGACCCCGGAGGAGCGCAGTGACGTACAGGCAAGAGGAGGAGCGGCTGCGGGGCAACAGCCAATGCCTAATGGCTGTCTACAGTGCCGGGGTGCCGCGTTTCAACCAGGTTTCAATTTTTTGTTTTTTTTAAATCTTCTTTTTCTTTGTGTAGCGGCCGCTGCTGCTCAACAGGAGAAGCAGCAGCGGCCGGAAATAGGGGCTGGTGCCGCGTGCATCGTGACTTCGCGCCGTTCACGGGAAACTTGGCAGGGAGAGGGAAACCAACAGAGGGAAGGATTGGGGAGAGAGAGAAAGAGGGAAACCAACAGAGGGAAGGATTGGGGAGAGGGAGAAAGAGGGAAAACAACAGATGGAAGGATTGGGGAGAGAGGGGAAAACAGATGGAAGGATGGGGAGAGAGAGGGAAAAACAGATGGAAGGATGGGGAGAGAGAGAAAGAGGGAAAACAACAGAGGGAAGCATTGGGAGAAAGAAAGAAGGAAAACAACAGAGGGAAGGATTGGGGAGAGAGAGGGAAAACAACAGAGGGAAGGATTGGGGAGAGAAAGAGGGAAAACAACAGAGGGAAGCATTGGGGAGAAAGAGAAAGAGGGAAAACAACAGAGGGAAGGATTGGCTGACTTCTAATATCCGCTACCTACGTTCCTGTACCCGCTCCGCCGAACGCCTCTGGCGGAAATCTCGGGCCCTTGCTGATTTCTTACACTTTAAGTTCATGCTGACCTCCTTCCAATCTGCTCTTTTACGTGCCAAACAGGATTATTATATCAAACTGACCAACTCTCTTGGCTCTAATCCTCGACTTCTCTTCACCACATTGAACTCGCTCCTCAAGGTGCCCCCTCCCCCAACTCCCCCTTCATTATCTCCTCAGACCCTTGCTGAATTCTTTCACAACAAGGTTCAAAAGATAAACCTTGCTTTCTCTACCTCACCACCTCTCCCTCCACTAGTCCGTTCCCCTCTCTCTCCTTCCCCTCATTCCCTTTCCTCCTTTCCTGAAGTCACTATTGAGGAAACTACACTTCTCCTTTCTTCCTCAAAATGTACCACCTGTTCCTCTGATCCTATTCCCACCCACCTTCTTAATGCCATCTCTCCTGCTCTTATTCCTTTTATCTGTCATATTCTCAACCTCTCACTTTCCACTGCGACTGTCCCTGCTGCCTTTAAACATGCTGTGGTCACACCTCTCCTTAAGAAGCCTTCACTCGACCCTACTTGTCCCTCTAATTACCGACCCATCTCCCTCCTTCCTTTTCTCTCCAAATTACTTGAGCGTGCTGTTCACCGCCGCTGCCTTGATTTTCTCTCCTCACATGCTATTCTTGACCCACTACAATCTGGTTTTCGCCCTCTCCACTCAACCGAAACTGCGCTTACTAAAGTCTCCAATGACGTATTACTGGCTAAATCCAGAGGTCAATATTCCATCCTCATTCTTCTTGATCTTTCCGCTGCTTTTGACACTGTCGATCACAGCATACTTCTCGATACCCTGTCCTCACTTGGATTCCAGGGCTCTGTCCTTTCCTGGTTCTCTTCCTACCTCTCCCTCCGCACCTTTAGTGTTCACTCTGGTGGATCCTCTTCTACTTCTATCCCTCTGCCTGTCGGCGTACCTCAGGGTTCTGTTCTTGGTCCCCTCCTCTTTTCTATCTACACTTCTTCCCTTGGTTCATTAATCTCATCCCATGGCTTTTCCTACCATCTCTATGCTGATGACTCCCAAATCTACCTTTCTACCCCTGATATCTCACCTTGCATCCAAACCAAAGTTTCAGCGTGCTTGTCTGACATTGCTGTCTGGATGTCTCAACGCCACCTGAAATTAAATATGACCAAAACCGAGCTTCTCATTTTCCCCCCCAAACCCACCTCCCCGCTCCCCCCGTTTTCTATTTCTGTTGATGGCTCTCTCATTCTCCCTGTCTCCTCAGCTCGAAACATTGGGGTCATCTTTGACTCTTCTCTCTCCTTCTCTGCTCATATCCAGCAGATTGCCAAGACCTGTCGTTTCTTTCTTTACAACATCCGTAAAATCCGCCCCTTTCTTTCCGAGCACTCTACCAAAACCCTCATCCACACCCTTGTCACCTCTCGTTTAGACTACTGCAATCTGCTTCTTGCTGGCCTCCCACTTAGTCACCTCTCCCCTCTCTAGTCGGTTCAAAACTCTGCTGCCCGTCTCATCTTCCGCCAGGGTCGCTTTACTCATACTACCCCCCTCCTCAAGACCCTTCACTGGCTCCCTATCCGTTTTCGCATCCTGTTCAAACTTCTTCTACTAACCTATAAATGTACTCACTCTGCTGCTCCCCAGTATCTCTCCACACTCGTCCTTCCCTACACCCCTTCCTGTGCACTCCGCTCCATGGATAAATCCTTCTTATCTGTTCCTTTCTCCACTACTGCCAACTCCAGACTTCGCGCCTTCTGTCTCGCTGCACCCTACGCCTGGAATAAACTTCCTGAGCCCCTACTTCTTGCCCCATCCTTGGCCACCTTTAAATCTAGACTGAAAGCCCACCTCTTTAACATTGCTTTTGACTCGTAACCACTTGTAACCACTCACCTCATTCCTGTACACATTAATTGATTTGATTACTTTATTTTTTTTTTTGTCTATTAGATTGTAAGCTCTTTGAGCAGGGTCTTTCTTCTATGTTTGTGCAGCACTGCGTACGCCTTGTAGCGCTATAGAAATGCTAAATAGTAGTAATAGTAGTAGGGGAAAACAGATGGAAGGATGGGGAGAGAGAGGGAAAAACAGATGGAAGGATGGGGAGAGAGAGAAAGAGGGAAAACAACAGAGGGAAGCATTGGGGAGAAAGAAAGAGGGAAAACAACAGAGGGAAGCATTGGGGAGAAAGAAAGAGGGAAAACAACAGAGGGAAGGATTGGGGAGAGAGAGGGAAAACAACAGAGGGAAGGATTGGGGAGAGAGAGAAAGAGGAAAAACAACAGAGGGAAGCATTGGGGAGAAAGAGGGAAAACAACAGAGGGAAGGATTGGGGAGAGAGGGGAAAACAGATGGAAGGATGGGGAGAGAGAGGGAAAAACAGATGGAAGGATGGGGAGAGAGAGGGAAAAACAGATGGAAGGATTGGGGAGAGAGGGGAAAAACAGATGGAAGGATTGGGGAGAGGGGAAAACAGATGGAAGGATTGGGGAGAGAGAGAAAGAGGGAAAACAACAGAGGGAAGGATTGGGGAGAGAGAGAAAGAGGGAAAACAACAGAGGGAAGGATTGGGGAGAGAGGGAAAAACACAGATGGAAGGATTGGGGAGAGAGGGAAAACACAGATGGAAGGATTGGGGAGAGAGGGAAAAACAGATGGAAGGATGGGGAAAGAGAGAGGGAAAACGGAAGGATGGGGAGAGAAAGCAGAGCTGCTGGATGGAAAAGGGGAATAGAGAAAGACTGGAGAATAAGAGGAAGGGGCATGGGGAGAACAAGGGTGACGAAAAGATGAAAAGCCACAGGTAGATGAAGGAAATTAAAGAATGGATAGTAAGAATGAATTAAATCTGGACAGAGAGAGAGCCTGAAAAATATTGAAGAAAGCAAAGAAAAAGGAGACAAAAATGACAAATGGCACAGAAGAGTTAAGCGAAAACAAAGGAAAGCAGAATCACAGACTGGGACCAATATGGAAAGAAAAACAGTCACCAGACAACAAAAGTAGAAAAAAATCATTTTATTTTCATTTTAGTGTTTGTAATATGTCCAATTTGAGATTTTACATTGGCTGTCTTATTTTGCACTGGGTATACTGGAGCTGTAAGAGCTTACAGAGATTATTTATAATGAAAAAAAATCACGTTATTTTTTTCTCCTATAGTACTATAATATTTTCAATGATGTCTGTTTATATGCGCCATGGCTGGTATAGGGGGTGTGGTTAATATGGGTGTGGCTATCATAGGGGTGGAGCCATATGTGGTGACCCCGCCCATAATGAGTACCGGCACCTTTTTTTCTACAAAAAAAGCACTGTATATATATATATACACACACACACAAATGAATATGCTAATATGCCCCATCCCATCCTTTGCCCCCCCCCCCAAATGAAACAGTCAAACTATGCACATGCTACTGATCATTCTATAGCGCTACTAGATGTATGCAGTGCTGTACACAATATATGCAGGTAATTTCTCTGTTCCTAGGGGGCTCACAATCTAAGTTTTTGTACCTGGGACAATGGAAGGTTGTGACTTGCCCAAGGTCACAAGGCGCTGCAGTGGGAATTGAACCCAGGTTTACAGGATCAAGGCCACTCCTCCTCTCCTAGGCCTTCTATTCCTTTTGGTTATTGAACCTTTGGCTATCATCAGATTCTGTGCAGGGTTTAGTGTTGGTGGCCGGGAAAGCAAAATTAGCCTCTTTGTGGATGACATCCTATTGTATTTAGTTCAGGCCCCAAAACATTTAACTTCTAGCCAAGTTTGGCAGAATCTCCTTTTGTCATTATTTGGCCCTGTAGCATTAGTAAAAATGGCTATGGTTCCTAAACATTTATACTTGGATTTTTCTACTTATTATTGTTTTGAATTGTCATTATAGTTCTCTCATTGTAATTTGCTTTAAAAGTTTGACATAAGCCACATTGAATACGAACTTGTTTGGAGTACAAATGCCATACATAAGTAAATAAAAATACTCACTACAACGATCCTGATCTGGCTGGCTAGGCAGGAGGAGCTTAAGTTTAAATCCATAGCATCTAAATTTCTCTGGAGAACAAAGGCTCCTTGAGTTAGCATAGATAAGCTGTCCTTGGTAAAACTCCAGCAGGGCTTAAATGTCCCACATATTAGAGCCTATAATGTGGTTGCTATTATGCAGTGGATACACAAGAGTTACACTGGGCATACACCCACACAGGCATTTATATACAGAGGAGTTGGAAAGAATTTCAGGACCTATGCTATGCATGCTTTCCCCATTTGTTATATTAATTCTGATGTGTTTATGATTGCTTTGCTGTTTGTCTTTATTGTGAAGATGATTATTTATGTAATGCTATAACCAGCTTATGTTTATAATAAGCAGGCTATAAAGCTACAGCATTGCATTGAGCAAAGAAGCTATCCATTTACTCCGTACCTGCTCCTTGCAGCCTGCCATTGACAAAGGCATGGAGAGTGCAGTAAGTGTATTCACATCTTCCTGAGTCACTTGAGAGTATTCAAAATGTGGTCTCAGATCCACAGAGGCTGTTACACCACCTCTGATGTCACAGACAATAAGTGGTCCTTATGTCAAGGGTGCTTTGAGGACTCAGTGCCTCAATGCTCCTGGCACAATGCTATGACAAGCAGCAATGTTGATGTGCTCTGGTCTCCATCTGGCATTTGACATTGTGATCCCTTGGAAATGAATCCGTCCTCTTCTTTGGGCATGTCTTGGATAATGACTGAACTCTCATGCTCTCTATCAATGCTCAATGTCAAAGATAATCAAAACATAGTCAATGCCAGATGCTACATCCCTAGCATCTGTTGCAGTTCTAGGACCCATGGAGACCAATGTTTCTATTTGCAAAGTGAATAGACTGAACTTTTCTGTGCCAAGAAGTCATTTGCACTGTCTCTTACAGTTATGAATCCCTCTCTTGCATATCTGTGAACACAGTTTATGACAAGAGGGATCATGATTAGGCCTCAAACAATGCAGGCACTAGTGTCCATTATGGATAGGGTCCTGTTTGCATCAGATGTACTTTTTAAAACCGCTAGAGGCTCTCTTTTGAGACATATCATTTGGAAAAACTGCCAATGTGAAATTATAAGACTCGATTACAAGGCCTGTATTGAGTTCAATGCAACAACAAAAAAAAGAAAAATAATTTAAAAACCCAAGGCCCTAAAGTGAAAAAAAGCTGTACAACTGTGACAAGACTTGAAATAAACCTTACAAACTTGAAAATTCTTCTCAAAACAATGCCTGATGCAAGCTTCAGTGACACACATCCAACCAGTTGTGGGAAAATGAAGGCTGAAGCAGTTCTGCATGAAAGAAGCAGAAAGGAAGAGGTGCACATGTACAGTGAGCTTATACCCAAAAGCTTCTAGATACTCTAAAAGCTGGAGTACTGTTTTCTGCACCAGGCTCCATATGTGACATCACCCATATTGTGAGGAGTTGCTATTCTGCTTGTCCTTGGAGAAAAACTGTATCT
The DNA here is from genome assembly GCF_901765095.1 of Microcaecilia unicolor. NCBI lineage: Eukaryota > Metazoa > Chordata > Amphibia > Gymnophiona > Siphonopidae > Microcaecilia > Microcaecilia unicolor. The sequence continues at coordinate 139,061,716 of NC_044041.1, read as the reverse complement.
GAAAAATAAGCTTTGTAAAGGGCTCTGTGTTAGAGGAGCTATGTAGGTGCATGAATTAAATATGGATCAGGAGAGGGAGGGATGAATGGGTGTACATGAGAGATGGGTCTGGGTAGCAATTTGAGGATTCTTTTAGATGGTTTTATGAATTATTTCTACTGTTTATCAAATCAGTTATCATTTAGGCTCTCATCTGCCTTCAGTCTCCTAGCTTCTTTTGTACTGTCTCCTTGATGAGAAGGCATTCCTCTGAAATTTCAGGATGGCCAACAAATAGTTACAGCAGCAAGTTTACGTATGATAGTAGATTAGGGTTTGAGTTTTTGAATGTGCAATGCTTCACTACAGCAGTAGCTTAAGCTTGGTTAGGATGAACTTTACTATGAATAAGCTAATACTAACACCCCCCTCTTGCCTACATCTCACACACACTTTTGATCCTGCCCACACAGCCAGCCCCATGCATGCCAGCAGCCTCGGAAAGTAGGAGTTTGGTGACCCTACAAAACTGGGGTTCATTGCCTTAACTGTAGCCCTCAAAGGCAGGAAAATTGGTCAAATCAGTCGCCTCAAGGTAATGACAGCCTGTGAGACATCACCCACAAGCGCAGCTTGATTGGGAGCTTCTGCATATGCCCCCAAGTTCAACCATCCAATTACAGCACATCAGGACATGAGACTGATACACATTATCTCTGCTTTACAGAGTGGAGTGAGTGTAGAGGGAGTAAACAGTGTCTTGCTGGCTCAAAGGCAACAAAGAGAAGGGGAATAGGCAAGATAAAAGAGCTGGAGGGGGCATCAAAACAGGAAGAGAGCAGGATGGTAGGGGAAAGGAAGAGGCAGGAAGAAAGGTGAGAGATGAGACTGATGGAGAGAAAGAGCAAGAGACTGAGGGGAAGGGACACCAAGAAGATGGCCCTCTTACTTAGACTATCTTATTCCTGTTAAGGCTTCAAATAGGGCTCTAGGGGAAAGGAATGTGCTCACCCCTCCTCTAGGAAATGCATATTTAGAGCTATTGGTGCAAGTCCTACACCATTCTGGTAGTCGACTGCCCTGCCTTTATCATCTATATCATACTGGAAATGTGACCTTCAGAGCTGTCCTAGTTATTAGAAGAGACTGTAAAATCGTGAGATCTGAGTACAAGTCCAGCTTCTGCCACCAACACACTAAATAGGACCTTGAGTAATCCAATTTAGCTCCTACTGCCTCAAATACTCAATTAGAACTGTAAGCTCTCTTGCACAGGGCTTCAAATCTGTATGAAATTTGTGAAAAAGTGGCCTGGTTTACGGTCCCTTATAAATGTTAAAGCAACAACACTCTAGCATACTTGCCTGTCATACCACCACCATTCAACAATCTTGAGAACACAATTATGATCACAATAAACACATACTTCTAAAAATAAAATTTTAAAACTAGTCCTCTAAAAATGTGCTTTATTCAGACAATCATCAAACTTTATCTTCACAGTAATACTTCAACAGTAAGCGAGCATGTCTCATACCTTAATTATCACGTGTTTATACATCAATACATTTTATTCAAAATATTTTTTACTGTTTGGTCCCCCTTCACCAAAATAATCTAATCTCAAAAATAGAATAGTCTACTTATAAAAAGTGTTATTTTTTCTTATATATATAAAAAAAAAAAAATCTTCATGTACAATGGAATATGGCAGCAGTGCATTGTCCTCAATACCTAGAATGAGCCAGAAACACATTGCAACCTCCCTCCCTACCCGTTTAAGCGGCTTGTATCATCTACTACCCCAATTACAGAACTGTATATCAGAGTACAGGAAATAAACTGTTGAAGCAGACACAGTTGAAAGATGAAACAAGAACTTTAATAGTAGTTAAATTAAAATGATGCCCAACACAGCCGTGTTTTGCCCGGGATGGGCTGCTTCAGGGGTAAAACATACTGTAGGACAAATAAAACAACATGAACAAATGTAAAATCATAAATAAGCATAAGATAACAAATAATTGTCTAATCACATCAAAACATGGCAAACCATGACATATATATCTAGAAATTATGATAAATAATGCTAAGAAGTTAAGGGGTCCTTTCACTAAGGTGCGCTGAAAAATGGCCTGCGGTAGTGTAGGTGCGTGTTTTGGGCATGCGCAGATCTATTTTTCAGCTCGCCTGCAAAAAATGTCTTTTTAAAATTTTTGCTGAAAATTGGCGTGCGTCCATTTTGGATCTGAGACTTTACTGCCAGCCATTGACCTAGCGGTAAAGTCTTACACAGTAACCGGGCGGTAATAACCTATGTTCATTAAATACCAGTTGGCACACGTCCAATATGAACGTCCAAAAATTAAAATCATTTTTCGGATGCATGTATCAGATGGGTGCCAAAAATGAAATTATTGCAATAGCCACGCGGTAGCTGAGTGGCAACTCCATTTTGGCGTATGTTGGGCATGCATAGTCGCTTACATGGCTTAGTAAAAGGGCTCCTAAAAAATTAAGGGGTCCTTTTACTAAGCAACGATAAAAAGTGACCTCAGGGAAGTATGGGCACGTGTTTCTGGCACACGCCGTGTCATTTTTTACCACAGCAGGAAATGGCCACGCACTAAAATCAAAAGTAGCGCACGGCTATTTACTGCCCGAGCCCTTACTGCCACCCATTGACTTAGCGGTATGGGCTCATGTGCTACTCATGCAGTAATCATGCAGTGCACGCCAATGTGGCCTTGCTGTCAATTACCACTGGGAATGTCCCCCGCAGTAGAAAATAGAATAATATTTTCTACTGTAGGAAACAGAGAGCGCCAACTTCAAAACTATCACAGAATGCCCGCGCTACCCTTGCGGTAGGGCCAATTTGGCGGGCGCTATCCATGCACTAGCCCTACCGCTGCTTAGTAAAAGGACCCCTAATTAAATAAATAATAAAAAATAATCTAAAGCCAACATCCAAATAACATGCAAGGTAACATACTACAGTAATAGCCAGAAAAAAGTGAGCTGGGATCAGAATAGAGCTCATTACATACCCTTATGGTAGTGGTTCCAAAACCTGGTCCTGGATGTACCCCAGCCAGTCAGGTTTTCAGGATATCCACAATGAATATTCAGGAGAGAGATTTGCAATAGAGGAAGTGCACGCAAATCTATCTCTTGAATATTCATTGTGGATATCCTGAAAATCTGACTGGCTGAGGTTCCTCCAGGACCAAGTTTGGGAACCCCTGCCTTATGGTGTTTTGACAATCACTTCACCAAAAAATGTTTATTTTTAGTGTATAAGGTATTTATGGGCCCAATATTCAGACTACAGAGAGGCAGCCCACATAAGTGCCGCAATCGGTGCTGACCCTGGATATTCAGTGCCAGACCGTTTCCAGTGAACGGCATTGATTATCTGGTTTTTTTGGACGGCTCAAACTTAACTGTCTAGGGGCTCTGTTTACTAAGCCGTGCTGTAGGCACACAAACTTTTTAATGTGCTTTAAAAATTAGCATGCACTAATTCTAGAGACACCCATAGGAACATAATGGGTGTCTCTATCGTTAGTGTGCGCTAAGTTAGCGTGCCTACGGCTTAGTAAACAGGGCCCTAAGTGAACATTCAGCACTGGCCAGTTAAGTTTATAGCGGCCAATGATAGGACTGCTATTTAGGCAGTCTGATTTGGCCACTAAACTTAATCGGCTAGTACCTGAATATTTGCAATATAGGCAGTTAGCCGCTATGCACTAACCACAAATATTCACCAGAGATAACTGGCTATCTCCCACTGAATATTAGTAGTTAGCCGGCTAAATACTATTTAACCAACCAGGAACCGTTCCTGGCCTGTTCAATAGTGCTGAATATTGGCCAGTATCTGTTTAATCAATTTTTTGCTATTTTTAGACTTTATTAAATTATTTTTTAGCTGTATTGAGGTGCTGATATAGGCACAAAGGATTTTAATAATCTGTTATTTATGCAGAATTTTTGCTGCACGGTTCAGTATGAGTCATATGACCAGGTCATGTGTTATAAGGAAATACTGTCCACAGAAAACCGGATATGTTGTCTGAACCAAGGAGGTTAAATTGAGAATAGGAGACTGTATGAGGCTATCTAACCCATTATGGGGTCCTTTTACTAAGGTGCACTGAAAAATGGCCTGTGGTAGTGTAGGCATGTGTTTTGGGCATGCGGAGAATCATTTTTCAGCGCACCTGCAAAAATGTCTTTTTAAAAAGTTTTGCCGAAAATTGACGTGCGGCAAAATGAAAATTGCTGTGCATCCATTTTGGGTCAGAGACCTTATCGCCAGCCATTGACCCAGTGGTAAAGTCTCACGCGGTAACCGGGTGGTAATGACCTGCGTATGTCTGAAAATAAAAATTATTTTTTGGCTGTGCGTATTGGATGTGCGCCAAAAATGAAATTACTGCAAGAGCCATGCGGTAGCCGGGTGGTAACTCCATTTTGGCACACGTTGGGCATGCATAGAAGCTTATGCGGCTTAGTAAAAGGGCCCCTAAATGAGTTGAAGCTAGTAGGTGTAGCTTGCTGGCAATAGGCGGAGTCACAAGTATATCGAAAACAATAGTAAACACTACTGAAAGCAATAGTAAAAGATTATTAGAAATAATGGACTGCCTATGAGTGGTCCATCTGTAAAAAGTCAAAAGCTGTTCCAGTTGGATAGGCAATGCCTTAAAAGGTGGCGGACAAAAGATTTTTTTTTAAACTTATTTGACAGCTTTTTAATTTATTTGAAAGCACCCCATATGTAGATATAAATATCATTAAATCAAAACTGAATATCACTAAAACAGCTTCAAAAATTATTGTAGCTGGTGGAAACAGCACTAATAAAGGCTGTATTTTGTGATCATTTTTCTACACTGTTCTATACAATATATTAATACATAGTTAAATTTCACTGAGGATATCCTGGGTACTGATGGGTTAATCTTAACTGTTGCTGTAATCCGCCTTAGGACGCCTGGTGTTATAAAGGTTGGAAGTAAAATTAAACTCTCCTTTCATTGGGGCACATGGAATCACATCTTCACCTCATCTCTTTTCTACAAATGGATTACTCTGTTTTGAGCATGTTTCAGGGACAAGTGGTTTTCGTAAGTCAAAATAATAAAAATAAATATTTTCCTTCATGTAGATCTCTCATTTGTTTAAACATAACTAAATGGGTTATAAGCCCCTAATGCCGTCTACTGATTTTCTTATATTTTGTCCTTGTGATGACATACTATGCCAAAACTGGAAATACAGTGAGACACAATAATAGAATTCAGTAACATTCAAAACTTATTAATTAGCATTACAATTGTGTTCACATTTGGGTAATAACTGAGAAAATGCTGTGGATAAAGGCAAACCGGTTGATATTGTGTATCTGGATTTTCAGAAGGCGTTTGACATAGTACCTCATGAAGGACTCCAGAAGAAATTGGAGTCATAGGATAGGAGGTACAAAAGTACCGCCATACTGGGAAAAGACCAAGGGTCCATCAAGCCCAGCATCCTGTCTTTGACAGCGGCCAATCCAGGCTTCAAGAATCTGGCAACCCCCCCCCCCCCCCCCCCAAAAAAAAAAAAAAATTAATAATGTTCAATGGACTTTTCCCTCAGGAATCTGTCCAAACCCCCTTTAAATTCCATAAGGCCAGCTGCTGTCAACATTCTCCGGCAATGAGTTCCAGAGTCTAACTACACGCTCAGTAAAGAAAAACTTTCTCCTGTTTGTTTTAAATCTACCATATTCTAGCTTCATCTTGTGTCCCCTGGTTTTGTTGTTGTTTGAAAGTGTAAACAAATGCTTCACATCTGTCCGCTCTAATCCGCTCATTATCTTATAGACTTCTATCATATCACCCCTCACCCGCCTTTACTACAAGCTGAAGAGCCCTAACCTTCTCAGCCTTTCCTCATAGGGAAGTCGTTCCATTCCCTTTATCATTTTTGTCGCCCTTCTCTGCACCTTTTCTAATTCCTTTATATCTTTTTTGAGACGCGACGACCAGAATTGGACACAATACTTGAGGTGCGGTCGCACCATGGAGCGATACAATGGCATTATAACATCCTCGTGTTTTCTTTCCATCCCTTTCCTAATAATACTCAACATTCTGTGCGCTTTCTTAGCCGCTGCAGCACATTGAGCAGAAGTTTTTAACGTCTTATCCACGATGACTCCCAGATCCCTTTCTAGGTCCGTAACTCCTAACGTGGAACCTTGCATGACATAGCTGTAATTCGGGTTCCTCTTACCCACATGCATCACTTTGCACTTGTCAACATTGAACTTCATCTGCCACTTGCACGCCCAATCCCCCAGTCTCGCGAGGTCCTCCTGTAATCTTTCACACTCCTCCTGTGACTTGACAACCCTGGATAATTTTGTGTCATCTGCGAATTTAATTACCTCACTAGTTACTCCCATCTCTACGTCATTTATAAATATGTTAAAAAGCAGTGGTCTCAACACAGACCCCTGTGGAACCCCACTAACTACCCTTCTCCACTGAGAATAATGACCATTCAACCCTACTCTTTGCTTCCTATCTTTCAACCAGCTCTTAATCCATAGTAATACCCTACCTCCGATCCCATGACTCTCCAGTTTCCTCAGGAGTCCTACTGTTGATTAAAAACTGGTTAAAGGATAGAAAACAGAAAGTAGGGTTAAATGGTCAGTATTCTCAATGGAGAAACGTAGATAGTGGGATTCCTCAGGGGTCTGTGCTGGGACCGCTGCTTGTTAACATATCTAATATAATAATTTGCACCTCCAACGTTCTGAAGCTGACTCCGTGGTAGTGAAGCCGTGTAGTGTTCGTAGGGTTCATAATCGCCCAGGGAAAGAAAAGCAACGTCAGAAGGAGAAGGGACCAACCACAGGCCTCGCGCTCGCTCTCAGTGCTTCGCCCTCAGAGGGAAGGGAAGGCTGCATATAATATTCACCCACCGGAAGTTTGTTCCCTTCCTCCGAGTTTCAGGGTCGTCGTCCGTCCCCTCTCCCTCCCTCCTAGCTCCAGGGTCGTTGTCCCTCCCTTCCAGTTCCAGGCCCCCTCCCTCCAAATTTTTTTTTTAATTTTATAAAGGTCTTTATTGAGCATTGACATAAATACATATCAATCCAAACATCAACATAAAGCATAAAATATTACTAAACTTAAACCAACCCTCTGGATCATCATAAGCAAAAATCCAGCAATACAATAATCAATGCCGCAGCAAGTATCCATGAAACCTCCAGTTTTTAAACAGTTTAAGTTTTTGTTAGTTATAGGACCCTCCCTCCCACCTTCCCTCACTCAACCCTTCCCACTCACCCCTCCCTACCCATCTAACCCCCACCCACAAAAACTACCCCTCCCCTCCCCCACCCACCCCTCTCTCTCCAACACTTGAACAATGTTACATCACATGGTATAACCACCCCATCCATTTAACCTGAACAAGCTTTGACAAAAGAATTCCACACTCGCTCCCGCTTAGTCAAGATTTTCTTTCTCTCCGCAGTCAAGCGTTCCATCTCACATATATACCATACTTTTGTTATCCACTGCCTCAATGATGGGACCCGAGGAGACTTCCAATTCTGTGCTAGAGTAATACGAGCTGCATGCAATACCCCCATAAGCAACTTATTTTGGGGTCTGTGAGACCAGGCGCTCTCAGCCCCAGCAAAAAGACTGCAGGGTGCCACTGCACTGACCTACCCACCCATAACTGGACCCGAGCCTGAACACCCTTCCAATATGCTCTGGCCTTAGGACAGGTCCACCAGATATGGCCCATGGTCCCCAGACCTCCACAACCTCTCCAGCATCTAGAGGATGCCGTACCAAACATGCGGTGCAAGCGTATCAGAGTAAGATACCACCTATAAAAGACCTTGATGGCGTTTTCCTTCATAGCAACCGATATAGACGATTTCAAAAGATTTCATTCTAATTGTAGCCAGTAGGCTTCTGGCAAAGCAAAATCCAATTCCTGCTCCCAATTTTTCCGATGCAAAATGTACGGCCGAATACGTTGCAACAAGTAACCATAAATTGTTGTTATCATTCCCCTTGTACCTCTGTTATCAACACACAGCTCCTCCCATAGTGTAACCTCTCGAGTCAGAGCCAACTTATGAACCGGGCTTTGCAAAAAGTGCTTTATTTGCAAATACACATATTGATCCCTCCTCGGAATCTGATAATCTTCCCTCAACCTTTTAAAAGAAAACAACTTGTCTTCCTCATATAATTGCCCCCATAGTTCTAATCCCAATTCCCCCCAACTCTGGAGTACTGCATTACTAATCCCCGGTTCAAACAAAGGGTGATCTCCCATGGGCGCAAGCCTATACAACAGCAGCTTCCTTTCCGATAGTACCAAATCCCAATAATGAAAGGTAATCTGCACATTAGGTGGAAACCTCTCTACCCGACCTCTAAATCGTGACGGCAGCCACAGCAACTGACCCAGTGGACGGCTTCCCACTAAGTCCTGTCCTCCTTCCGGAACCACTCTATGGCCGACCTCGACTGTGCAGCACAATGGTACCAAAATAAATTTGGCACCCCTAATCCTCCATCTCGCTTAGATTTGTACAGAAAGGTTCGAGGCAATCTCGGTCTTTTCTGACTCCATATGAAGCGAATTAATTTATCTTGCAAATTAGAGATATAAGCACGCGACAGACGTACCGGGAGTACCTGAAACAAATACATTAGTCGAGGGAGGATATTCATTTTAACCGCTGCGATTCTTCCAAACCAGGAGAGTCCCATTGAATGCCAACGCTCTAAGTCTCTTCCAATGGCTTGCTGTAGAGGCAAATAGTTAAGTGCAAACAATTCTGATAACTTCCAGGGTATCTGAACCCCGAGCTACCTTATGTCCCTTGCGGACCATTTAAATGCAAAAAAATTCTTCAAATTGTCCATCAACTGAGGCGGTATCCGGATTGCCATCCCAATGGACTTGCTCACGTTTAACTTGTATCCTGACATGGCCGAGTACACCTCAATTTCCTGCAATAAATTTGGCAAAGAAATCTGTGGTTTAGTCAGAGACAAAAGGACATCGTCTGCAAACAAAGCAATCTTGTATTCCTTTCCCCTCACCGCCACCCCTGTAATATCCACGTTGTCCCGGATCGCTGCGGCTAAAAGCTCCATTGCTAAAGCAAAAAGAAGAGGTGAAAGCGGGCAACCCTGTCTCGTGCCTCGTTCCAACTCAAAAAGACCCGAATGACCCCCATTAATTCGAACACAGGCTTTGGGAGACTGATAAAAAGCCTTAATCCAGGATGAATAGAAAGACCCTACCCCAAACTTATTCAAGACCTTGTCCAGGTATCCCCAATGGACCCTATCGAAGGCCTTTTCTGCATCTAACCCTAATAAGACCATCGGCAAATCCTTCTGCTGGGATACATAAAGTAAGTCCAGAGTTCTCCTGATGTTATCCATTGCCTGTCTATTGGCCACAAAGCCCACCTGGTCTGGATGGATCAGAGTGGGGAGCACCCTAGCTAATCTATTTGCCAGCACTTTAGCCAATATTTAACGTCCGTGTTTAAAATGGAGATTGGACGGTATGATGCACACAAAGATTTGTCCTTCCCCGGCTTAGGAATAACAGCCAACGAAGCCTCCATCATGGACAATGGCAAACGATCCCCTTCCCTCACTGAATTGATCACCATGGCCAAATATGGAGCAAGCTCCGATGCGTAAACCTTATAAAACTCGTTCGTCAGTCCATCCAATCCTGGTACTTTACCTGCCGGCAAATCTTTAATTACCTTTAGTACCTCCCCAACTGTCACCTCAGCATCCAAGTCCTCTCTCTGACCATCCGATAACACTGGGAGCTGTCTGTCTGTTAGGTACGCCTCAATCACGTCCTGCCTATATAATGTCCGGTAAAATTTTGCAAAACAATCCCGAATTTGAGGGGAGCTAGTTACTTGACCCCCCCCCCCCGTGTCATGCACTCTCAATATGTGTCTGTCAGCCTGCAACTGTCTCAGTTTAGTTGCCAGGAGTCGCCCAGGTTTATTTGTACATTCATAGTGAACCTGCTTCAGACGCGCATGCACAAAACTCAGACTTTCCTCATGCAATGATGCCAGTTCCAACCTCACCTCCTGGAGCTTCTGCAGAACAGATACCGACCCAGTGGCCTTGTATCCATCCTCTAGTGCCCCCAGTCTCTCCATACACATCTGCAAACGCACTCCATGCTCTCGATTTCGCTTACTAGCACATTTGATAAAATATCCCCTAGTTACAGCCTTAAAGGCATCCCACACCACACCTAACTTAGGGCCCGACTCAAGGTTCAACTCAAAATAGTCCTTTAAAATAGGAACAAAGTGCTGAACTATTTCTGAGTCTTGCAATAAGCAGTTATTTAGTGACCACCTCCTATCCTTTATCTCCTCCCTCAAGGATGGAATGATCGCCCACACTGGGGCATGATCCGAAATAGTTATATGCCCAATGAACGAATCCCCACCCCCTTCTGACAAAGTTTTGTCTAAGAACACATAGTCCAATCTGGAGTGAGACAAATGGACATGAGAATAAAAGGTATAGTCTCTAGACCTTGGGTGGCTAAAACGCCACACGTCATACAGCCCCATGGAATCCACAAATCTCCCCAGTGCCTTAGAGAGTCTGTAATCACCGGAGACTGGCTGAGCTGACTTGTCCAATCCAGGTTGCATAGTAGCATTAAAATCCCCTGCCACTATCAATTTTCCCCGTGCAAAGCTCTGTAGGTCTCTCTGAAGGCGGACAAAAAATTGGTCCTGCCTCTCATTAGGGGCGTAAACACACCCCAAGGTAAACTCCTCGTGCTCCAAGAGGACATGCAAGAACAGATAACGACCCTTAGGATCTCTCTTCAAATGCAATAGCTGCACCTGCACATCCCTATGGAACATAATGGCCACCCCCCTCTTTTTTGCTCCCTTGGTATCAGAAGCAAAGTAAACTATGGGGTACTGCGAAGAGCACACCAGACCCTCTGCCCTCTTAAGTATGTGGGTCTCCTGCAAGAAAATAACTTGGGGCTTAACCAGTCTCATTTCCTTAAACAAAGCATGTCTTTTATAGGGTGTGTTTAAGCCTTTCACATTATATGTCAAGATCTTAAAATCAACCATGTGCTTGATCTCTGATATAAGAGAAAATGAAAAAAAACAACAAAAACAATGGAGAGCACTCACCCCTCCCCCAGACATCTTCCCCCCCACAATGCCCCCTCCCCTCCTCCAAAAGTCCACCCCCCATTCCAACCAGCCCCCCTAACTTAACTCAACTGTATCTTAAGTATATACTCAAGAATCCCCACCTCCCCTAATCCCTCAGCTACCCCCTAGGAGACTCCCCCTTCTATCCCTCGAACTCCCCACCAGACAGTGCTCTACCACACTGAATGGGATAATTAGGAGCAAGATAACCCCAACAAAACCAAACAGACTTTCTTCCCCCCTAAATTCTTCCCCCCTACACATAACCCCGCTCACAATAAGATAACAGCCATAATGTCTAACATCCACAGAACAAACCTCTGTAGGTCTAATGCAAGACATGTACATACAGTATCCAATCCATCGCAAATTAGCCCTGCATTGCCCACCTAAATTCAGAACCCCAGAGCAGTAAGCCTTTAAACAGTATCAGTTCCATTCTCATTGTTTCTTATCCTTCACTGGGATCCTTTTCCACTTCTGTAGCTGCGCTCTTGTTGCTGGCGCCATTGCTCCTGATGGAACGGTCGCTGCTGTCAAACCAGCCTCCTGTAGTAGTTTCCAAACTTCCTCCAGTTTACGGCATCTGTGCTGTTTTCCATTCAATACAAAGCACAAAGCAAAGGGAAAAGACCATCTGTATGCAATTTTCCCCTTCAATAGAATGTCCAAAGCAGGTTTCATCTCCCTCTGCTGTGCCAGAGTAAATGAGGACAAGTCCTGATATACCGACACTTTAGCTTCGTTGTAGTCTATTGTCTGGCGCGCTTTCACCCATAGTTTGTCCTTAAAGGCATACGATGAAAAACGCACAATAATGTCTCTGGGCTGATTATCACGCAATCCTCCAATAGCCCTGTGTGCCCGATCCATTTCTATGGCACTAGGATCTATGGTCTCTCCAAGAATTTTTTCACACAGCACACGAACCACAGCTGGCACGTCTTCTTTGTTGTCGTTCTCTGGAACCCCACGAAACCTCAAGTTATTACGCCTTCCGCGGTTCTCCAAATCATCCATTTTATATTGGAGCTCCTCCGTCTGAGCTGAAAGCTTTTGAATGCGTGAGTCCATATTTGTAAAGCCTTCAGCCTGCTCGTCCGCCCTCTCTTCCAGGCTCTCCACCCGGCCGCCCAACTCTCGCAGATCACTACTAATGGCGTCCATATGCTCCAGGATTTCTGTTTTAGACGCTTTGATCTCCGCCCGAATCTCTTCAAAGTATTTAGCTAATGTCTTAGAATTGTTGCGCTTTAACGGGCTGTCTAATTCTACCCGTGAAGCTGCCGATTCGGAGTCAGACGAGTGATCTGGGATGGGTGAAATGTGGCTTGCCGAAGTCCTCACAGATTTTCGCGCCGAACTGCGCTCACCCTCTCGGGGGTGCAGAGCCAGATGCTTGCTCATCTTAAGCTCGCGTATTTCACCGATGATCCCAATAGATTTTAATCGCAAGTGGGTTCCGATAACAGCTAATTATAGCAATTATTGTGCAGGGAAGTGCAGGAGCTAAAGATTCAGGCGTCCATTTAGTCTTGTGACGTCACTTCCTCCTCCCCTCCCCCCGAATTTTAAAAGTCATCCTGACTTACCTCGCGCGGTAAAAAATGTGCAGGCTCGGCACTTACTGCAGTTTTCCCTTTTCTGTCTCTCAGCTCTGGTCCCTTGTGGAAACAGGAAATGAGGGCGGGACCAGAGCTGAGAGACAGAGAAGGGAAAACTGAAGTGCCGAGCCTGCACGCTTTTTACTGCTGCTGCCAGCCACCGTAACCCCGACGAGGTAAGTCAGGATGACTTTTAAAATTTGGAGGGAGGGGGCCTGGAACTCGAAGGGAGGGATGACAACTCCGGAACTGGGAAGAAGGGAAGGGGACCCTGGAACTGGGAAGAAGGGAGGGGGACCCTGGAACTGGGAGGGAGGGAGGACCCTGGAACTGGGAGGGAGGGTGGCCCTGGAATTGGGAGGGGGGATGCTGGAACGTCCCTTAAAAACATTACTGGTAGAAGGTGATTACCTTGCTAGTGCCCGTTTCATTTCAATGAGAAACGGGCTTTTTTTTAAAGTTTATAAATGATTTACAGATGGGAATAACTAGTGAGGTAATTAAATTTGCTGATGACACAAAGTTATTCAAAGTTGTTAAATTGTGAGAGGATTGTGAAAAATTACAAGAGGATCTTACTAGACTGGGAGACTGGGCATCTGAATGGCAGATGACGTTTAATGTTAGCAAGTGCAAAGTGATGCATGTGGGAAAGAGAAACCAAAACTATAGCTATGTAATGCAAGGTTCTACGTTAGGAGTCACCAACCAAGAAAGGGATCTCAGTTTTCGTTGATGATAAGTTGAAATCCTCTGCTCAGTGTGCTGCGGCGGCTAAGAAAGCAAATAGAATTGTTAGGTATTATTAGGAAAGGAATGGAAAACAAAAGTGAGGCTGTTATAATGCCTTTGTATCGGTCCATGGTGCGACCACACCTCAAATATTGTGTTCAATTCTGGTCGCTGCATCTCAAAAAAAGATATAGTGGAATTAGAAAAGGTACAGAGAAGGGCAACAAAAATGATAAAGAGGATGGGACAACTTCCCTATGAGGAAAGGCTGAAGCATCTAGGGCTCTTCAGACACTTCAGACTGGAGAAGAGACGGCTGAAGGGATATATGATAAGAGGTCTATAAAACAATGAGTGGAGTGGAACGGGCAGACATGAATCGTTTGTTTACTCTTTACAAAAATACTAGGACTAGGGGGCATGCGATGAAGCTATAAAGTAGTAAATTTAATATGAATCGGAAAAAGTTTTTCTTCACTCAACGTGTAATTAAACTCTGGAATTCATTGCCAGAGAATGTGGTAAAGGCGGTTAGCTTAGCACAGTTTAAAAAGGGTCTGGATGGCTTCCTAAAGGAAAAGTTCATAGACCATTATTAAATTGACCTGGGGAAAATCCACTGCTTATTTCTGGGATAAGCAGCATAAAATGTATTGAGCTTTTTTGGGATCTTGCCAGGTATCTGTGACATGGATTGGCCACTGTTGGAAACAGGATGCTGGCTTTTGTGAACCTTTGGTCTGTCCCAGTGTGGCAATACTTATGTAACATGGATGCCACAGCTCATAGATTTGTTTGCTTTCTTTCGAGTGTGCGCAGAACGACAGCTGCACAGGGACGGGGAAATATAGACTAACCTAAGAGGCTTCAACTTTTTGACATCATACTGTCTCATGTTCTCAATCAAACCTCCTTGGTCTGAACAGAACCCCTCTCCCTGGAGTTTGGGGGTCCGTTTTAAGTGATCTTTAGTCCCATGCTTTGTTTTTTGTTGTTTCACCCCCCCCCCCCCCCCCCCGTCTGTTTTATTTAAGGTCTTCATTTTTACTTGATGGTACAGGTTTTACTTATCTTGTTTGAATTTTTTACAGTACAGCCTTTGGGTGAAGGGACTGTTAAACGCCATAAGCACAAGTAATGAGCTCTACTCTGGTCCTAACTCACTTTTTTATGGCTATTACTACAGTATGTCATTTTGCATGTTATTTGGATGATGGCTTTTTTAGATTTATCATTATTTATTTTTAACTGCTTAGCATTATTTGTCATGGTTTGCTATGGTTTATTTGTCTGAATATGATTTTAATGTAATTAGACAATTATGTTATCGTATATTTATTTACATCTATTCATGTTGTTTTATTTGTCTTACAGTATGTTTTCCCTTGAAGCAGCCCATGCTAGGCAAAATATAGCCACATTAGGCATAATGTTATTTTAATTACTTTAGGGCCCCTTTTACTAAGCTGCAGCAAAAGGGGGACTGCGCTGGCATCAGCACATGTTTTTCAAGCGCCGAGACCCGCTTTTACAGCAGCATGTAAAAGGGAAGTATCTCTTTCCTGCAGGAAATGGCCGCGCAGCCATTTGTGGGGGTGGGGGGGGGGAGCCCTTACCGCCACCCATTGAGGCAGTAGGGTCTCCCACGCTAACCCAGTGGTAAGTGGGCAGCACTGCCCAATTACCGCTGGGTACACTCTGGCGCTACAAAAAAAAAATATATTTTTGTAGCACCGGATATGACAGTGTGCTAGGGATTGGAAGTACTGCCGCGCTGCTGCGGTACTTCCTATTTAGTGAGCAGTAAGCTCGCTTTGGGCTGTCGCTTAGTAAAAGAGGCCCTTAATTTGGCTTATTTTATTGAACTCTGTAGACTGCCTTTCCTAGCCAAATTAAAGCGGAGTACAGTCTAAAAACAGAAAAGGAAAGGAATGCCATAAAACAAAGAGCAGTTCACGATAAATTTCTAAACACAGAAAGACAAAGAACAGAAAGTTCTTGTTTCATATTCCATTTCATATGTCTGCTTCAGCACTTTCTTTCCTTCTGGAACTAGCAGACCGCCAGCTTGTTTGTTTCCTGGGACTATCCAATTTTAAAACAAAAACAATTTAAGTTATGAATGCAAAATCTGTAAGCAGTTTCACACTGCCAAATGCTAAGGTCTCTAATGAATTAAAGGGATCTAGAGAATGACACAGGGACAGGGACCTGCAGTAACTGTGGGGATAGGGACAGAGCTTGCAGGGTTGGGGACAAACTTTGTCCCTGTGCCATTTTCTACTGTAAAGCCTGTTAATGAACCTGGACTGTTATTTATGTTTGAGTGATGCAGACAACGATGTTTTGATTTTTTGGAAAAACAAGTAAACATGCTGGCCACAACTAGCAAAATCTGCATGGGGGATCCTGTACATCCTGCTACCAGTGCACCTTCTACTGCAGGAAGGACTGTGGAAGACAGGAGACCTAGACTGAATCCTGAGATTGTTGACTTCTTATTCATCCATAGATTTATAAAATCATAACAGTGCTTCATAGGGCATATTTCTCCCCTCTAAGGCATACAGAACGGGTTGCATTTTGTACCCCTGGATATTTTAACAGGGTAGATTAGGATTCCTTGGGGTAGTAGAAATCAGCTGTTGTTGGGGATGGAAGGATACAGGGTGGTGGTGAGGAGGGTTATTATAGCTGCTTACTGTTATTTTTGTTTTCTATTTGTAATATATACACAATAGTTGCACAGCATATTGTTCCTTTTTATAGTTTAATAAAAAGATTTAAATATAAAATCATAATTGTCCGAGGCTTCTGCAGATGAGGATAGAGCCCATGGGGACAGGGCGGGGACAGAGACAGAACCCACGGGGACATACTTTGTCCCCAAGTCATTCTCTAAAGGGATCCACTATTAATGGAGGTGAGAAGAATAAAGAAATATTCTATCTTTTCACAACAGAAAGCATTGAAGAGAGCTAGTAGCAAAGCAGCTGAATACAGAATATACGCCCCTACATTCACCTCATTCTGATAACAGATCCCTGTAGCAAATATCCCTTCAGACAGCAGATGCATGCATGCATGCATACCTGCAATTCTCCCATTGCTCCATTTACTGACTAAAAGTTTTGGTTTCCCACAACTAGGCCACTGTACAAAGAAAAAGCAAGCTAAAGAGCTGGCTGTTGAGGATAGCTGTCCCCTGACTATTAATTCTTGATGTAAATCAACTACAGAAAGAATACAGCCTATGTTTTCTAAGCCATATGAAAATGTAAGCTAAAGAGCTGGCTGTTGAGGATAGCTGCCCCCTGACTATTAATGTCCGATGAGAATCAACTACAGAAAGAACACAGCCTATGTTTTCTAAGCCACATTATCTGGGAAAGATCAGAATTAATTTTGCTTAATATTTAACATTTATGGATAGCGAAACCCAAATGTGCTAACAAGTGTTATTCACTGGTTACCTGAGCTATGCTGGCCTGGGAGTCACTGCAGCCACCCAATAGGAATTACTTTTAAGGGCCATCCTCACCCATGGAAATTTTAACAGTGAAGTGAGAACACCAGTTTTTTGTTTTTTTTTGCCTAGAGTGCAGCATGAGATTCATTTGCAAGCAGGATATACAGCAGTGCTTTTCAAACATTTGTTCCCAGGAACCCATAAAAAAAGTTTTTTTCTGATGAGCCAGTAGAAAAAAGTGCTTTTCAAATATCTGTTCCCAGGAACCCATGAAAATGTTTTTTTCTTATGAGCCAGTAGAAAAAACTCTCATACCCTTTTCCAGCCTCCTTTACTCACTTCACGCCGTCCTATCACCTTCCCAAGCCCTCTTACCCAGCCCCCTCTCACTTCCCAATAACTCATGCCTAACTGGCTCTATACTGCTTTCAGTCACCTTCGGCCACACAACACATGTACTCCCATGATTCTTAGCTACCTTGCCACATGCTACACTTCCTTCCACCTCCCCAGAACAGTGTGAATGGGTGCAGGCTGGGGCCCAGTTACTACTGTCCCAAAACCCATCAGTAGGTTAAGATCCTGAGTTTGACAAACAGTGGTACACAGATCATGTCATGTTAGAATGGTATGATCCTTGAGGGAATTTTCAGTTGCTCAAAGTTGGGTGAGGGGAAGTAAGAAGTGCCTCCTGAGACCAAGAAATGAGAAGCATAACATCAATTGGTGCTGATACCTATATTCTAAATACTGTGGAAAACAAAAACCTGGTTACAAAACAATTTCAATGGCCAGAAGCAGCTCTTGGTCATTTCATTCACCTAATCGGGGCTAACCAGCAATATTTAGTGGCACGTAAACAGACAGACAGGCTCGTTTTCGAAAGACATGGACGTTCAAAAAGTGACATAAATCGGCACGTGGACGTCCTTCTCACAGAGACATCCAAATTGGTATAATCGAAACCCGATTCTGGACGTCTTTGTCAGAAGTCCATCGCAAGGACATCCAAATCTCAAGGGGGCGTATCAGAGGTGTGTTCGAGGCGGGACTTGGCGTTCCTAAGACACGGACGTCTTTGAGCAATAATGGAAAAAAGCAAAGATGTCCATGACTAAAACTTGGACGTTTTCACCTGGACCTGTTTTAATTACGAATAAGGCACAAAAAGGTGCCCAAAATGACCAGATGATCACTGGAGGGAATCAAGGATGACTTCCCTTTACTCCCCCAGTGGTCACTAACCCCCTCCCACCCTCAAAAATCATGATTAAAAAGATTACTTGCCAGCCTCAGATGTCATACTCAGCTCCATGACAGCGCATGCAGGTCCCTGGAGTAGTTTCGTAGTAGGTGCAGTGCACTTCAGACAGGTGGACCCAGTCCCATACCCCTCCTACCTGTTACATTTGTGGAGGAAACAGAGAGCCCTTCAAAACCCACCAGAAACCTTATCTACCCACTTATAGGTGCCCCCCTTCACCCGTAAGGGCTATGGTAGTGGTGTACAGTTGGGGGTAGTTGGTTTTGGGGGCCTCAACACACAAGGTAAGAGAGCTGTGTACCTGGAAGCATTTTATGAAGTCCACTGCAGTGCCCCCTAGGGTGCCCGATTGCTGTCCTTGCATGTCAGGGGGACCAGTGTACTACAAATGCTGGCTCCTCCTACGTCCAAATGGCTTGAATTTGGACGTTTTAAACTTGGACGTTTTTGGTTTCGAAAATGGCCGAAAATCAAAGACCATGGTATTTTCAAACACAAAGATGGACGTCCATCTTTTTTCGAAAATGACCTTTTCCCAGCCTCCGAATTTGGACATTTTACAAAGACGACCAAATTCCAACTTAGACGTTTCTTTCGAAAATGCCCCTCAGTGCCACTGAATATTGCCACTACATGGCCAACCCCCAACCAGCAAAGTTAATGGTGGGCCAGGGGTGAAGAGTGGGCGAAGCATGGTTCTAGTCAGTTGGCGATACTCAGACAGTTAACTGGCTAGGTAAGCGCATTAGGACAGAAAAAAGCTGCCCTAACTTTATGTGCTACCAAGGCTCTCCCCCTCCCCCCACAAATTGCTAGGCCACGTGAGAAGTAGAATACACAGTGTGTGTGTTTATTGGGACTAGGCCCATGGCTTAGAATTAGAGACACTGAGAGCTGTTCTGGTACATTTTTTTTCTCTGTGTAAAACAGGGAGATAGCCACAGTTAAGAGTGAAGGTCTTATCTACAGAAAGCAGTATGGCTGAAAGTGACACATTGGCAGTTTGGAATATTTTGTGAGTATGATTTTATTATTATAAACAAATGAATTATTAAAATAATCATTGTTGTGTGAATATTAGTGACCAATAAACAAGTGCATTTCAGTTGCTAAACTGCCGATGTCTCATAGCTTAGAGGTTTCATACACATATATTGTTATTTCCTGCAAATAGGAGAAGTGAATACAGGATCTTACATCTCTTACCCCCCAGACTTTCCCATAACATGGGGATGGGGGTGGAAGAAGGCATACTATTACAATTTCTTTTTTATTTGTCGTACGACTTGGAAGCGCTATTTGGGGTAGTATTGGGAGAGGTGGGGGCACAGTATTTGGGCCTTCATATTAGAAACAAACATTGATGCTAATTCTTCTTGCATTCTATGCTTCAGAATCTGGGGAGGCACCATAAAACCCTCTTATCGTGAGAGCAATACTCTCTTGAGCATCATTAGACTACTGGGGGGGAAAAGCAGTATATAAAATCCCCCACTACCACATACATTCTTACCCTAAGGCAATGTTGCACAGAATCCAGTGACAGATTATTGATGGGAAGGACGGAAAATGTTGACAAAACAGTGCAGAATCTATTTCTAAGCCATGATGCACAACATAGTGCCTTCTGTTGTATATAAAAAGAGCTGTGTGCAAGGTAATCTGTATTGACAACAGAAAGTCACCTCTTGATGACTGCAGAATAATACAAAAGACCCCCACCAGTACTCCCTATTCATCCTTGTTTAATTCTTTCTTCCATGGCTTGTCAATGTTGCACTACCCCCTCCCCCCCCTTAAGCATGCTTTCCCTCAACTGTCAGGAGCACAGCCCTGTACTGTCACTGAAGCTATGGTCCAATAAGTGACAGACTGGAAGATCCCTTCCATACAAAGTTGGTTCTGTCATAGGGTGTAACAGCAGCAAGAAAAGTAGTACCCCCACAAAGTAAAACAGAAGGACAGTCATCCGTTGAGGGTGGTCCAACGCTGAGCAGACAGCTGGGAATCCAATGTAATTACAAAAAGAATGGCATAGGACAGGACCAATCAAATGTCCTAAGGAAGGAAGAGAAAGAGAAACAAGGTAAATAGCTGCTTTATTCCCTTCCAGACACAAACTTCACATTTGTAAACAGATTAAAACTTTAAAAGCATTTCTTTTTAGAAATCTAAGAACTGGGGACAGAGGGGTGGAGGTGGGATTTAGGGGGCAGGTGTTGAGTAGGTTGGAGGGAGGGGTTTAATATACAGAAAATGTTATTATACTCATAAATCTGAATTTATAAGTACTGTGCTGTTATACTGAGGTGACATTTTGTGATTTTTAAAACTGGATACTAATTAAGATATCTCTTATAAAATGTATTTCTTGTATTTAACATTTTAGCACTGGCTTATGCTGGGGATATTCTGGGAATCAGCATGCGACAGTGGAGTCAAACAGTCCCAAAATCAATTAGCAACAGTCACTAAAAGAAGGTAAGAAATAGCAGGAGATTTCATTAACTTTTTTTTTTAAACCCAGTCACAATGGAGAAATTTCAAAAGGACAAAAAGTGTTCCATAGTCTCTACCCACAATAATTTGCGCATACTTCAAGTAAAAGACAAAGAAAGAAATTGAGGGCAAATGCAAAGGCAAAACAAATGGTCAAAGAGATAAAGCAAAGTGAAAAGACTTTAAGGTATGGTGGGGAAAGAAGGAAGCTGGAAGATCGAAAGGTGTGGAAGAACAATCCATTCAAACATGCTGTGGTGTAGTGCAGAGGCATATCTGGCCTCTGGCGGGAGGGGGGGGCCAGAGCCAGAGGGAGGGGGCACATTTTAGCCCCCCCCCCCGCCGCCATTACCGGACCCCCCCACCACCAACGACTCTCTCCACCCCCCCTCCCGCCGCCAGCCCTCCCCCGCTGCCGTTTCTTACTTTTGCGCCGAGGTCCGCTTCCTCCTGCGCCTTTAAAACTATTTCTTCAGCTGGCGGGGGACCCCAACCCCCGCCAGCCAACCCGAGGTGACGTCTTTCAAGTTCTTCGTCCGCCGTGGCCGACGTGCTGGAGTTGAGCGGCTGAATCCAGTTCGGAGTCTGACGTCGGGTTGGATTCAGCCGCTCAACTCCAGCACGTCGGCCACGGCAGAAGAAGAACTTGAAAAATGTCACCTCGGGTTGGCTGGTGGGGGTTGGGGTCCCTCGCCAGCTGAAGAAATATTTTTAAAGGCGCAGGAGGAAGCGGACCTCGGCGCAAAAGTAAGAAACGGCAGCGGGGTAGGGCTGGCGGCGGGAGGGGGGCCAGGGCAAAATCTGCGGGGGCCCAGGCCCCTGTGGCCCCACGCAGATACGCCCCTGGTGTAGTGGGCCCATTCTAGCCAAGGGTTCTGTTCACCGAATCCAGTTTTCAGAACAACCCACTCCTTTGCATTCCCAATTCTGCGGACCTGATAGGGAATCTTTACTTCAGGGGCTAGGGTCGGCATCAATGGGTTTTTCTTTGCTTGAGAGGTGGGGAAAGCAATATGGTAGTTAGTGGCATTTATGTCTTTATTGGGAATATCAAATTCAAAAAAATAGGTGGCAGGAGGAAGAATATGGAATGTGGCAATAGGGTCTCTACCGTCAGCATCTATTCCCAAGGAATAGGCTCGGTAAGTACATTCCGTTACACCTCTAAAGGTAATGGCCACAGGGTTACAATGGCTCATTTGGCAATGATGAACATCTGCCTTTAGTTTGAGAATTGCAATACTCTTTCTTAGGGGATTATCATTACCTTGGTATTGACCGTGGCCTGATCGCCACCACATCTTAGACCAGCTGTCACAGGTGGGACCAGGACACATGTACATATCATATGCAGAGTAATATTGTTGCCAATTTAACTCTCCACAGCTAACATAGGCACAGACATCGAGGGTAACTACTAGTGTGTCGTTGGTGAGAGACAAGGTGATTGTGTAGGGAATAAGATGGTCAGGTTCTGACATTATCTGGGGTACGAGAATAGTGGACAGGAAACAGATTAGTAAGAAAGTGACAGTCATGATTCTTATTGTTTAGAGAACTGAAATAAGGAGGCTCTATGCAGGATTACTGAGATCAACCCTGGGGTCCCAGCTGAAAGGGAAGGATTCTAAGAAAAATGATTAGATAAAGGGTTTCAACTAAAACAGAAGTTAGAAAAACTAAGAGTCCCAGGAAAAACAAACATAAGTAAACCATCAACTATAGGTGTACTCGGGGTAGATCCTGGTGGCCCCAATTTGTCCTTCTCCAGAAAGGTAAATAGAGTAAATTTCAAGATGTTGAGTCCCTATCTCCCTAAAGAAAAAAACCAAGGTTTCCAACCACTATGGACAATGTTGTACATGACAAGCCAAAAGTTGAGTATTTCTCCTGTTTCAGGCCTAATTAATGGTGTCTCTGGCTGTTCTACCTTTACAAGGCCACACCTTTGAAATATATTGAAAACATCTACTATGTGCCTATCAGGGCCTATGGTCAAGGGGTTGCGTAATGATTCACACAGTAGCTGGTATCTAGTTATGGGGTCCCAGGTAGGGTCATCATCTGGGGCAGGGTCCCAAGATAAGGCCCAAGATAGAGGTTGGGTGATATTGGCATGGGTCATGCAGTGGAAAATACCTCCCTAAATCAGCAGAATTTAATAATAAAATGAAGTAAAATATAGGGGCCAATTAACAGTAAGGAGGAATACAGAAGGTAAGCCAGAGTATAGTAACAAGAAATTCAATAGCAGTCTCCCAATAGTCCAGGTCCAGGTGATCATCAGTGATGGGTCTTTCGCCATGTAACATTAATGCTTAAATGAGGAATACTTAAGAAACACGTGAAACTTTTCAAGTACATAAAAGGTTAGTCCCAAAATCAAAATTAGGAGCACTGTAAGTACCACAGTTCCTAACACAGTTTTTGGAGTACAAAGTATAGTGCCCTCTTGTGTGTTGCTCTGAGCTTCAGGCAGAAAACTTGGACTTTCGTCACAGGGTTCTGCTGGAAGATCGCCAGGTGCAGGTTCAGTAATAGGTCCAATAGGGGTCAAATCGACAAGGGTGGGCTCCTTTTGAAGGGCAATGTTCCGTTCAGTTAAGGTGATTGCTTCCTGAGGGGTACTGTCTGTAGTTGTCAGATGCTCAGTCATGGAACAGAAGATTTTAATCCATTACCACGAAGTGAAAGTGCCAGAGACTCAGTAGATTGGAAACCTCATGGTAAATATTCTGGAGGCGAGCAAGTTCAGGGGCATCAGGAACAATCAATTCTGCAATTAAAGTTTGTAAATTTACAATTCTGGCTTGTAAATCTGGGATATGTCCTTCTGGCATAGGTATCAGGTCAAGAAGTGGTGGTTGAGGGTTCAGGAAGAGTGGCAATCGTTGGACTGGTGGGGGTGGCTGGTGGTGTATTTGCAGTGGTGGATCTGGAATCATCAATAGGCTTGAAAAGGTCAGAATCTGCAGCTTTGTAAACTCGGATATCTTTCATGTGGACCCAGGAAAGGTGATCTTGTAACTTGACTGCAGTGGCTGACAGGGCTTCAATTTGAAAGGGTCCTATGTAAATAGAGTCTTTCCATGTTTTATGGGTGTAGTACTTCCAGTGAACCAAGTCTCCAACTTTGAGAGCTTTTGGATGACCGGTGGCAGGGGCAAGGCTATCATTACCCTCCTATCTTCTGTCTGAAATTGCCTGTGGAATTGAAGACAGAGAAGTAATGATGGCTTGTAACACATCCCAATAAACAGAATATTTGTCAGGCAAGTGGTTATCAGGATTGCCTTTAATAAGGTGCATATTGCGACCTGTACAGAGCTGAAAAGGAGTCAGCTTCAAAGAGGCAGATGGGGTGGCTCGAAGGGCTAAAAGAGCCAGCAGCAGAGCATCAAGCCAATTCTTAATTCCATTTGCCATAAGTTGTCTCAATTTAGTTTTCAAAAGTCCATTATATTGCTCAACGAGGCCATTGCTAGTGTGTTTATAAATACAAACAGTATGGTGTGAAATACCCAGAGCTGGTATAAAAGATTGCAAGAACGTATTAACAAAATGAGAACCATTATCAGTAGTAATTCTACAGGGAATCCCAAATCTGGGAATGAGCTCCTAACAGAGAGAGAGTACCATTACTTGTGCAGTTTCTCTGGTACAAGGAAAAGCTTCTATCCATTTAGAGAAGCCATCCACGCAGACAAGCAGGTACCTTTTACCTCTGACAAGTGTCTGCATGTCTGTAAAATCAACGTGCCAATGTAAGCCTGGTCCTTGCACAATAGGGAAGTGACCAGCAGGTATAGCGGGTCCCCGCTTAGGTGTATAAAGAAAACATTTGTAGCAATGCTGAACAACCGTCTTACATAGCGCTAGCAGCTGTGGAGCCCACAGTTTAGGGGAGAGTTGATCATATAACGATGCTGCGTTCAGGTGAAGTGGGTAATGTATGGCATGTAGGAGTAAAGAGACGATGTACTGAGAAGTAAATTACAAAAGCATCTGGGATTTTAAGCACATCAGACCCAGCTCCTGTATATATGGGACAAAGTTTTGTATATATGGGACAGTTCGCAATCTCCAATCTAATAGCTTCAAACTTTAAAAAGAGGCATAGCAAATTTTGTTTCAAGGCTGTAAGTTGCAAAACAGATCTAGCTCTGCGTTTTGAGGTGGAATTAAGAAGTGCAGTAAGCTATTCCAAAGGAAATCCCGTCTACATAACTTAGAACAGTAAAGCCGACAGCTGACAGGAAGTATCTGTGAATTACACATTTCCGAGTTGCAAAAGTTCAAAGTGAAAGTTAAAAGAGGCAGGCAAGGGGCTTCCAGTGGAGGAAATGTAAGTGTATCAGAATCAGGGAAGAAAGTGGCTTCTAATTCTGTTTCAACCAAGGAGCTAAAGGTAATAAAATACAGTTTAACGAAATCATAACCTTGCTGCAAACAGAGTGTTAAAACTGAAAGTAAGAAATAAAGAGTTTATCTTGTGAACAGAGTTTGCTTATCTGAAAACCCCTTAGCTACGGAATAAACTGCATTTGAAAGGTACAGAATAGAAATGTTAAAGCGTGTAATTTATAGTTGAAATGAAATACATGTCAGAGTGCTCAACAGTTAAAATAATAACAGTATGCTGTGCCGTCCGTTTATGATGAAGTTTGAAAATGAAGAAGGAAGAATCAACAAAAAGGTAGTATACAGTCAGGGACAGATATAGGAATGTATTAATTATTTAGCCTTCGTATATCAAGAAAGAATATATGACCCTGACTGAAAGGAAAAAGAAACAGGCTTTTTCTCTTTTTTTTTTTTTTTAAACAGGCTCCGGACAACACAGACTGCTTAGATCTGTGGCTAGTGAAACTAGAAGTAGAATTCAGTGTTTCCTGGAATTTAAGATTATGCTAATAAAAGCTTTTGGTATGAGTAGGGTTAGTTTCACTATTAGGAGAACTCTGGCTGGGGTTACCTACAATTATACATCCCAGTATTACATTTAAACTCACTTTTCCATTTCTGTTTCAGCATCTCAAATCACTAGAGGCTTGAATTGCTTATGTTATCTTTGTTTACAGAGCATGAAGGACTCATTCTGTAAACAATCTTGCTTTGGCAGTTTTCCCAGAAGAAAGGACCTTGTACACAAAGTTTCATTTTATAAATGGTTGGGACAGTCTAAGAAGTCATGCCGGTCCGGTCCGGATTTTCTAGCCTGCCAGTTGGTCTCGAGACTTTTTGGAACTCAGCTGTTTCCGTACCTGGTGAACTCCCTGGCTGTTGGCCTTTATTAACTACCTGGAAGTGTTTCTAGTTTGCCTTGCAACAGAGGTCCTCAGAGGTGTGTCTTCTGTGGTTGTTTGTTGCTGTGCTTTCCCTGCTACTTTCAGTTTCTGCATTTGATCCTTTGCCTGGACCTGGACTTTGACTTTGTTTGCCGCCTGCCTTTGAACCTTTGCCTGGACCTGGACTTTGTTTGCTGCCTGCCTTTGAACCTTTGCCTGGACCTGGACTTTGCTTGCCGCCTGCCTTTGAACCTTTGCCTGGACCTGGACTTTGACTGTTTGCTGCCTGCCTTTGAACCTTTGCCTGGACCTGGACTTGGACTTTGCTTGCCGCCTGCCTTGGATCCCATGCCTGGAGCTGGACCTTGATTTTGTTTGCCTGGCCCCGGTTCTGCTGGGTTCGTGGACTGTCTTCCTGCTCCCTGCTGTGGCTTCTGTTCTGGTGGGTGTTCCTCCTGCCACTGCCGCCCTCGGCAGTAGCCCAAGGGCTCACTATCCAGTGTTTCATGTGAAGCGTGACAATATCTTTGCTTCTTGTTATTGTCTGTCCACCTATTGTTTTGTGAACAGATTCCGCCTCCCTCTCTCAGCTCTCAGTTGCTTAATTCAGCTGCAGTGCCATTTTCTGTGTCAGAGATGGTCTTTGATTTTTAGAGGCCTAGTACTCAGCTTTAAGCCTGCCTTGACCTGTATTTCACTGAAGGCAACTGATAGCATTTTTTTACATAAGCCTTATTTTACTCATTGGAAAAGTGATGCAGATACTGAAGAACAAAATGGTTCACTAACTTCAATCCAGCGACTTAGAAAATCTACACAATATGGTTTTTACTAGACTGTCTATATTTCTTCAATTGTATAAAGAGCACATACTGGATATGGCCTACTTGGATTCAAGCAAAGTATTTATTTTATTTTTATATACCATTTTTTGACAAAAATATCAAAAATGGTTTACACAATCCTATATAATAAAAAGCACCTCCAACATTCTGAAGCTGACTCCGTGGCACTGTGGCAGTGTAGGGTTCGTTAGTCTGTAGTTCAGCGTTCCATTGGCTCTCACTGTCCCCGCCCTCACGTAGAGGAAACGGAATGCTGCATAGTTGCCAAGCAAACAAACGTGATATCACAGGAACGAAAAACCAATCAGACAGAACGGAACTTGGAGGAGGGGAGTGGATTGAATCTCTAACAAACAGTGTTGCCAGGTGGGCGGTTTTCCCGCCCAATTGGGCGGTTTTCCGCGACCCGCCGCGGGAAATTTTTGCCCGCGGCGGGTCGCGGTTTTTTGGGCTTCTTTTCTTCTTTTCCGCGGTTTTTCGGGCGGTTTTTTTCGGCCGCAGGGGGCGGGGTTAGTGACGTTCTGGGCGGGGCCGGTGACGGGGGGCGGGGGTGATGACGGCGGGGGCGGGGGTGATGACGCGGGGGTGGGGGTGTCAGGGGCGGGGTTTGAGTTTGGGCGGGTTTTGGGCTGGTTTTGGGCTGGATTGGGTGGGAAAAAAATTTTCCACCTGGCAACCATGCTAACAAACAATCATATACAGGGAGGTACGAACATCAGTGGAGGCAATTGCACAGAACGGAAGGGAAGACAAACATTTAATCACTTTGTCACTCACACACATACACACATACACAGACACACTCAACCACTCTGTGTATCTCTCTTTTACACTGTCTGTAAAACACACTGTCACTCTCAGTCTCTCACATGGGCAACTGTATGTTGCATTCTCACGAGTAAGGAGCTCTTCTGATGTGATTGTTAACTGATTGAAGTGCCTGAACAAGGAAAACTTTTACCACATTGTAACACAGTTTACACAAAAAATATTGTATATAAAGAAATCTTACACATGTAAACAACAATTATATTCAGAATACAACCGTGGAAACATCAATGGCAGGAACTCATTACATTGCCAGCGCCTGTTTCATTGCGTTAAGAAACGGGCCATTTTTACTAGTATCAAATATAATCACAAAATAATAACAAGTATAAGAAACAGAAGGAATACTACTCCACATAGGAAACTCATGAATAATAAACTGAGTAGCACAAGGTCGGGGGAGGGGGTCCTAAGGTAGTCACCTGGATAACAGATGACACAGTGTAGTGATAAAAGCAATTTGCTCATAGGAAATAAAGGTGAATAGTGGAAAACCTCAGAGATCAGTTCTGGATCTGATTCTTTGTGAATGATATTGCTGATGTATTAAAAGAAATTTGTCTTTTTGTAGATGTCACAATAATTTGCAAAAGAGTGGACACCCTGGAGGAAGTAGACCCATGAAATGATCTACAAAAACTGGACAACTGGCTGAATGCTTTAAAGTTACAGAGTGAGGCATTTAGGGTGCAGAAATCCTAAGAAGCAGTATGCAGTACAAGAGGAGAGGGTGATGGTATCTGATGATTTCAAGGTAATAAACAATGCAATAAGGAAATAGCCAAAGCCAGAAGGATAGGCTACACAAAGGTGCAAGGATTCTGCAATACTGTGTTCAGTTCTGGAGGCCTTTTTCGGTAAGGATATAGAGGCTAGAACCACTTTGGAAATAGGGACCATAACTGCTCTTATCCAATCACATCCCGTCTCCCTAAAATTTTGTGGGGTTTATGCCAGATTACATACAAGAGACTTAAGAATCTAAATATATATAAACCTAAGACAGGAAGGACAAGGGAGATTCATTACAAATGTTTAAATACTTGAAAAGCATTAGTTAAAAATGAACTTTTTTGAAAAGAGGGGAAGCTGCAAGGAGGGAGATTCAGGAGCTGTCTCAGGACAATCATTGTTTATCTGTAACAGATGTTAGACAGCAGGGATGATCTGGCAAGTGAGTGACATTGTTGCTGGGATGAACAGCTCTCTCTCAAAACTAAGTGTATATTTCTGAGTTTTGTGGCCCTTCCTGCTTACAACAATTTTTTAAGCACCTCAGTGCAACAAATCAAGAAGGAATTTAACTCCTGGGTTGGTGGCAGGGATTATGTGCCTAATCAATCCTGCTTTCTACAGAAAACACTGGTTACAGCTAAGCAACAATGAAGTAAATATTCAAAGTGATTTAAATAGCTAGGAGAGGTTCCTGGCCATTTAAATTGCTTGTCTGGGGCTAACCAGAAATTTTTAGTGGCACTTATCTGGATAGTGCTGCTGAAAATGAATGGTTAGCACTCAAGGTAAAATTATGTATCATACCTGATAATTTTCTTTCCATTAATCATAGCTGATCAATCCATAGACTGGTGGGTTGTGTCCATCTACCAGCAGGTGGAGATAGAGAGCAAACCTTTGCCTCCCTATATGTGGTCATGTGCTGCCGGAAACTCCTCAGTATGTCGATATCAAAGCTCCATCCGCAGGACTCAGCACTTAGAGAATTACACCCACAAAGGGACACTCTGCCCAGCTCACCACCGCCGAAACGGGGGAGGGGAATTAACCCAGCTCATCCCCACACAAGTGGGGGAGGGGAATCCGTCCAGCTCATCCCCGCGGAGCGGGGGAGGGGCACCACCCCGCCGATGCGGGGGGATCTGGCTTATCCTGCAACCGCAACCGCGGGAGGAGCTGACTGACCCTAACACCGCCAAAGCGGGAGGGGTACAAAGCTGCCCTACAGCCGCACGAAGCGGGAGGGAGTGCCGGCAGAATTTAAGTCTCAATCCAGCCCTGTAAAACGGAGGGGAGAGGAATGCAGCAGCTCACTGTAACACAAACTCGTCTCAACTCTTGAAGAATCCAAGTGAAAAAACTTGAACACGAAGTCCTCCTGAAGTAACTGAAGACTAAACTTGAACCTAAAATTCAACCAGAATATAAACAGTACAGATATCTGGGAGGGGCTATGGATTGATCAGCTATGATTAATGGAAAGAAAATTATCAGGTATGATACATAATTTTACCTTCCATATCATCATGCTGATCAATCCATAGACTGGTGGGATGTACCGAAGCAGTACTCACCCAGGGCGGGACATTGAAATCCCTGACCTCAACACTGAAGCTCCAAACCGGGTCTCAGCCCGAGCAGCCACAGTCAAGCGGTAATGCTTGGAGAATGTATGGGCCGATGCCCAAGTTGCCGCCTTGCATACCTCTGCCAAGGAGACGGACCCGGCCTCCGCCATCGAGGCCGCCTGAGCTCTAGTGGAGTGGGCCTTCAACTGAATAGGCGGCACCTTCCCCGCGGCCACATAAGCCGCTGCAATGGCTTCCTTGACCCATCTTGCCACTGTAGGCTTAGCAGCCTGCAGACCCTTACGAGGACCTGCAAACAGGACAAACAGATGATCCGACTTCCGGAAATCATTGGTCACTTCCAAGTATCTGATGATGACCCGTCTCACATCCAGACATTTGAGAGCAGAATACTCTTCTGGGTAGTCCTCCCTACGAAAGGAAGGGAGACAGAGCTGCTGACTCACATGGAAGCGAGAACAATCTTGGATTGGAAGGAAGGCACTGTGCGAATAGTCACTCCTGCCTCAGTGAACTGCAGAAAAAACTCTCGACAAGAGAGTGCCTGGAGCTCGGAAACTCTTCTGGCTGAAGTGATAGCCACCAAAAAGACTGCTTTCAACGTCAGGTCTTTCAGAGATGCCCTCGCCAAGGGTTCAAAAGGCGGCTTTGTAAGGCTCTTAGCACCAGGTTGAGATTCCAGGCAGGCACCACTGAGTGCAGAGGAGGGCGCAGGTGATTAACTCCCCTGAGGAAACGCACCACATCTGGCTGCGAAGCCAGGGAAGCACCCTTCAGGCGGCCCCTGAAGCAAGCCAGGGCCGCTACCTGGACTTCCAGGGAACTGAGCGACAGGCCTTTCTCCAGACCTTCTTGCAGGAACGCCAGCACTGAAGAAATTGGAGCAGTAAATGGAGAAAGTGAACCTGCTTCTGTAAGCAGTAGAAGTAGAGCGCTTCCTCGCTCTCAGCAGAGTGGCGATGACCTTGTCTGAGAAGCCCTTCTTCCTCAGACTCTGCCGCTCAATAGCCAGGCCGTAAGACCAAAGGGGGAGGGATCCTCCATCACCACGGAACCCTGATGTAACAGGCCCTGCTCCACTGGTAGTCGCAGAGGTTCGTCCACTGAGAGCCTGATCAAGTCCACATACCAGGGACGTCTGGGCCAATCCGGACCCACCAGGATTATCCGGCCCAGATGCTTTGCCACCCAGTCTAGCACCCTGCCCAACATGGGCCAGGGCGGGAACACATAGAGAAGCTCTTGTGTCGGCCACTGTTGGAGAAGAGCATCTACTCCCAGGGATCGAGGGTCCCGTCCTCTGCTGAAAAAGCGCGGCACTTGGCAATTGGCCGATGACGCCATCAGATCTAGGCTCGGCTGGCCCCAGCGCTTCGTGATGTCCAAGAATGCCTGAACATATAGCTGCCACTCTCCGGGCTCCAAGGTATGGCGACTGAGAAAGTCCGCCTTGACATTCATGACTCCGGCAATGTGGGCCGCTGACAGCTGTTCCAGGTTCGCTTCCGCCCACTGGCATAGATTCATGGCCTCCTTGGCTAGAGGGGCGCACTTGGTACCTCCCTGGCAGTTGACATAGGCCACAGCCGTGGCATTGTCCGACAGGACCCGTACAGGCTTCAACGCCAGTACCGGGATGAACTCCAAAAGCGCCAACCGAATGGCTCTGAGTTCCAGGAGGTTGATAGACCACTTTACCTCTGCAGGAGACCAGAGCACCTGCGCTGTCCTTCCCAAGCAGCGGGCTCCCCAGCCCAACAAAGAGGCGTCCATCGTGACGACAATCCACTCCGGGGTCACCAGAGGCATTCCTGCAGACAACTTGTCTGTCTGCGTCCACCAGCTCAGCGCCTTGCGCACTGCTGGGTCCAAGGGAAGGCGCACAGCATAATCCTCCGACATCGGAGTCCAGCGCTGCAGCAGAGAGTGTTGTAGTGGTCTCATATGAGCCCTGGCCCAGGGCACTACTTCCATCATGGCCGTCATAGAGCCCAACAGCTGCACATAGTCCCAAGCCCGAAGAGGAGAGGCTACTAGGAACTGGTCCATCTGAGCCTGAAGCTTGACAATCCGATTGTCTGGCAGGAACACTCTGCCCACTTGGGTGTCGAATCGAACTCCCAGATACTCCAGGGATTGAGTTGGGCGCAGCTGGCTTTCCTCCCAGTTGATGATCCACCCCAGGGAGCTCAAAAGAGCAACCACCCGGTTCACAGCTTTGCTGCACTCTGCATCAGAGGGGGCTCGGATCAACCAGTCGTCCAGATAAGGATGGACTTGTACTCCTTCCTTCCTCAGGAAGGCCGCGATGACCACCATTACTTTGGAGAAGGTCCGCGGAGCAGTAGCCAACCCGAACGGGAGGGCTCTGAACTGGAAGTGTCGGCCCAGTACTGCAAAACGCCGAAAGCGTTGATGAGGAGGCCAGATGGGAATATGCAAGTACGCTTCCTTGATGTCCAAGGATGCCAGGAACTCTCCTGCCTTCACTGCCGCTATAACAGAGCGGAGGGTCTCCATGCGAAAGTGCCTGATTGACCCCTTGAGGTCGAGGATAGGCCGTACAGAACCTCCTTTCTTTGGTACCCAAAGTAAATGGAGTAACGTCCCTTGCCAAGCTGATTTTCTGGCACCGGAACGACCGCACCCAGGCGGATCAGATTGTCCAAGGTCTGCTATCCAAAAATACTAGGACTAGAGGGCATGAGTTGAAGCTACAGTGTGGTAAATTTAAAACGAATCGGAGAAAATTTTTCTTCACCCAACGTGTAATTAGACTCTGGAATTCGTTGCCGGAGAACGTGGTACGGGCGGTTAGCTTGACGGAGTTTAAAAAGGGGTTAGATAGATTCCTAAAGGACAAGTCCATAGACCGCTATTAAATGGACTTGGAAAAATTCCGCATTTTTAGGTATAACTTGTCTGGAATGTTTTTACGTTTGGGGAGCGTGCCAGGTGCCCTTGACCTGGATTGGCCACTGTCGGTGACAGGATGCTGGGCTAGATGGACCTTTGGTCTTTCCCAGTATGGCACTACTTATGTACTTATGTACTTATGCTGCACTGCCACAGCTTGACCGGAGACTTGCAGGGAGAGAGTACAAACCCGTCTCTTAAGGGTCGGCAGAACTCTAGCTTGTAGCCGTCTCTGATGACTTCCCGCACTCAAGCGTCTGAAGTTATTGTGATCCACTCGCCCAGAAACGAGGACAGCCGTCCTCCAATCTGCACTGGGGCGTGGACCAAGGCCCCGTCATTGGGTACGAGACCCTAGGGGAGGACCGGAGGGAGCACCTCCGGGACGGCGGTCTCTGCGAAAGGAATGCTGCTTGGGGGAGAAGTTCCTCTTGCAGGAAGAGGGGGCAGAGGAGCCCGACCTGCCCGGGCGGTACCGACGGGCTTCCTGAAACCGTCCTCTGGAGGTACCGGGGCGAGCACTAGCCCGAGCCCAGACCTCTGGTAACCTCTTGCCCTTAGACGTGCCGAGATCGGTCACGATTTTGTCCAGCTCGACCCCAAAGAGCAGCTTGCCTTTAAAAGGCAATCTAGCCAGGCGGGATTTAGAGGCGTGGTCCGCAGACCTATGCTTCAGCCAAAGCCACCGCCGCGCAGAGATTGTCTGGGCCATGCCTTTAGCTAAGGCCCTCAAGACATCATACAGCAAGTCTGCCAAATAGGCTAAGCCCGATTCCAGGGCCGGCCAATCAGCCCTCAAGGAATGATCCGAGGGGGAAGCCTGCTGCACCATAGTCAGGCACGCCCTGGCCACATAGGAACCGCAAACTGAGGCCTGCAAACTTAAAGCAGCCGCCTCAAAGGACGACCTTAAGGCCGCCTCCAATCTTCTGTCTTGGGCGTCCTATAGGGCCGTGCCACCTTTCACCGGCAACGCCGTTTTCTTAGTCACCGCAGTGATTAAAGAAACCACGGTAGGCCACAGATAGGCCTCACGTTCACTTTCAGGCAAAGGATAGAGGCGGGACATAGCCCTAACCACTTTAAGGCTCGCTTCCGGGACATCCCACTGAGCCGAAATTAAGGTGTGCATGGCATCATGCACGTGGAAGGTTCTATGCGGGCGCTTCGTCCCCAGCATAATGGCAGAACCAACAGGGGCTGAGGGAGAGACGTCCTCCGGAGAGGAAATCTTCAAAATGCCCATGGCCTGCATTAACAGGTTGGGCAAATCCTCTGAGCTAAAGAGCCGCGCTGCAGAGGGGTCGTCCGCTCCATCCGAGCGGGGATCCGTCTCCTCCAAGGAATCCGCAAAGGACCGTTGGGAGAACTCAGATACGCTGCCCTCATCTACATCGGAGGAGACAAAGTCCTCCAAGGCCTGGGAATCAACCCGAGGGCGTTTACCTCCGGGGGCCTCAACCTCTTTACCAGACGAGGGAGCAGGGGCAGCGTTTGCATAAGGAAGGCCTGATGCAGCAGCAAAACAAACTCGGGGGAGAGATCCCGCATACTGTGCACTTCCGCAGCCTGGGCAACAGCCCTAGACGCACCCTCAACCGGCGCTCGCAAGAGCGGGGGAGAGACATGCTGCGCATCCAAGATGGCGTCCGGCGCGACACTCTGCGAAGGAGCCGCGCGGGAAGAACGGCGCTTAACTTTAGCCGCTTGTGCCGTCGCCCAAATTAAGGGCGTTCATGGCATCAATGTCTCCCACCTCAAGGGCGGCCCAAGAAGAAGCCGTCCGAGCCGCGTGGCCGGCCAATATGGCGGAGGCGAGCCGCGGGGGATGGGCGTTTATGGCGGGAAAAACCGCCACACCGGAGGAAGGACCGGGACACTCATCGGTCACGAAACTGTCACCCAACAAGGGCGAATCAGACTTTAAGACCCCCGCATCCCCTCTAGAAGCGCACACGCGATCCGGGGAGCGACTCTTTGCGCCCTCGCCCTCCGACGCCATAGGCCACGTGGAGACCAATCGGGGAACCCCCTGCCCGCTATAAAAGGTAAAATTACCTGCTGTCCGCTCCGAGCTGTAACGACCTGGTGTCCCAGTGAGTAGCTGCAATAAACGTTTAAATAAACGTCGAAATAAACGCCTTTAAGGACGTTCAAAACTTTTTTTTTTTTTTTTTAAACGGAGCCAGCGGGAGGGGGGAGAAAAGGAGGGACCTGGCGCCACCAGGTTTGCACTTGCTCAAGAAGAGCCCTCAACCCCAGGCACTCAACAAAACCTAAAAATTAGGCTTGGAGGCCTAGCCAGAGCTGCTGCTGTGTGTGACCACCACCTGCTGAGATAGAGAACATACTGAGGAGTTTCCGGCAGCACATGACCACATATAGGGAGGCAAAGGTTTGCTCTCTATCTCCACCTGCTGGTAGATGGACACAACCCACCAGTCTATGGATTGATCAGCATGATGATATGGAAGCCTAGTTTAGGGGTATTCCGGGGACGGAGTTGGCACTTAACCTATCTTTATGTGTTTTTTCTTGGATGATTAAGAGCCAAGTATCACACTTAACTGGCTAAAGGGTCCTTTTACTAAGCCACGGTAAAAAGTGGCCTGTGGTAGTGTAGGCGCGTACTGGGTCAGTTTGCGGTAAGGGCTCACACACAACACATACGGTGACCAGTTGGCATGTGCCAACTGCCAATTACTGCCAGAAATGCCACGCGTGGGAGGAAATAAATAAATCATCCAGGTGTTATGGACATGTGGAAAATCTAAAATTACTGCTGGGTGGCGTGGTAGCCTGGCAGTAGTCTAAGTTTGGCGTGCACTACTTGCGCATATAGCCTAAGGTGCTTTTGTAAAAGGGCCCCTCAATGCTAGAGCTTGGACATGGCCTGGCAGGGAACGTTCAGGGATAAATCCACTGGCGGTTAGCAAAACACTGACTGCTGCCAGCTGATTAGGCCCAATGCTTTTTACATTAAAAAAAAAAAAAAAAAAAAGAGTCAGGTAACTCCCAAGTGCAGGGCTGCTCTTTTTTTTCGTGAACTACTCATTGGTCAGGAGCTGCCTGATGAAGAAAAATGTATTATCACAAAGAGATTTTGGCCAGCACAGCTTGATTATAAATGCTCTGTCTCCAATTCTGGACTGGTCCAAAACTGGTGTGCAGTAAAGGCATGACATAAGGACCATTATCCAGAGGAGCCATGGGAGCTTCAGAGGTTCCGATTTGATGAGGTTTAACTTTACCAGTTAGAGAAGCATCAGGCTGTTGGTAAAAAAATTGGATGCAGTATGACAGACAATTTGGCCAAGTTCATTTGGCTACTGGAATGCCAAATCTGTTAAGGTCAAAGAAGATGAACGGTTGTGTAGATTTGCAAAAGGTAGTATGAGAACCCTTTTGCAATCCAGAGTGTTATATTAATGCTTGAGAGGACTTATGCTATGAATAAAGATTGATATATTCTGTGAGAAATTAATAAATCCTAGAATGCAGACACTAGTCAGCAAGGCTTACTCAAGAAACAAGAAATAAAATGCATACCTCAGCTAAATAGAAACTGACACAACCAGTGATTAAGGTAACAAATGAAAACAAATTTAACTTAGTATTTACACTGTAAAACCACAGTATAAATAATTTCTGCTATATAAAAGAACATTATAAGGTTCAAAAATCAGTAATATATGTGTTTTACACATTTCCATATCTATATAACAATATATATTAGAGAAAACCGTTACTTATCTGTAGCAGGTGTTCTCCGAGTACAGCAGGATCTATATTCTCACATATGGATGATGTCATCCAACAAAGGTCTGCAGAGCAACAGTTCTCCAACTTTGAAAACTTTTGGGAGGTGGAAAGGTATGCAAGAATCAGTGATTTTTTTGTGCTGGTACGCGCCGGTACGGTGTACCGGCACCTTTTTTGTGAGGTCTGGCTCACCTGCCCGCTCCCTTCCGTTCGTGCACCCGTGCTCCCTTCCGTTCGTGCACCCGTGCCCTCCTGCCCTCCCTCAGCTCCCCCCCCACCCTCAGCTCCCCAACTTTCTTTGAAATCTTTAATTTATCCGAAGTCGCGGTGAACCGGCAGTAAAAACAGCTGGCAGGTAGGCAGGTTTGCCTCCTCGTCGCTTCCCTTCCCTCTCAGCGCGTCCCGCCCTCGCGGAAAGGAAATTACATCAGAGGAAGGCGGGACGCGCTGAGAGGGAAGGGAAGCGACGAGGAGGCAAGCTTGCCTGCTAGCTGTTTTTACTGTCGGTTTGCCGCGACTTTGGGTAAATTAAAGATTTCAAGGAAAGTCGGGGAGCTGAGGGAGGGCGGGGGGGGGGCTGGGGTTTGAATGAATCGCAGGACATGGAAGGGACGGAGAGCAGGGGAGAGAGGAGAATTGCTGGCCATGGGGGGGGGGGGGGGGGGGGAAATCGCTGGACATGGATTTGAGGGGAGGGCAGAGGAGAGAGGAGACATGCTGGACATGGATGGGAGGGGAGGGCAGGGAAGAGAGAATCGCTGGACATGGATTTGTGGGAAGGGCAGAGGAGAGAGAAGACATGCTGGACATGGATGGGAGGGGAGGGGAGGGCAGGCGAGAGAAGACATGCTGGACATGGATGGAAGGGGAGGGGAGGGCAGGGGAGAGGCGAATCGCTGGACATGGATGGCAGAAGAGGGCAGGGGAATCGCTGGACATGGATGGCAGGGGAGGAGAGGAGGCAGAGCATAGGCGTAGTTTGACTGCTTCATTTGGGGGGGGCAAAGGATGGAGCGGAGCATATTAGCATATTCATTTGCATATATACATATACAAATGAATATGCTAATATGGAGGAAGGAAGGGAAAAAGAGCTGGCTTTTTTGGGGAATAACCATAATGAATATGTATGAGATAGCAAGTCCCTCTTCATCTCCAGTAGTATTTCCCCACCCCCTTTCCCATACCATACCAGTGTTGACCTTAGAAATGCATAGGCTCTATATGTAGGATCCTTCAAGAGGTAGTGTGTCATGATTTAGGCTCTACACCCTTTCATGTTTTGGTGCCACCTCAGTAAGGCCAACACACAATCTCTCCACTGCAAAACGCTATACACAAACTTGTGCAAAAACACTCTCATATCCTTACTAAACCATAACAGCACTAATTGCAAGGACAGGACGAGCTACAACCTTATGCGTGAAAAGGCAGAACTGTAATTACACCAGGCTCTAAAACACCAATACACTACCTCGTGAAAAAAAGCAAAACAAAAAGGGCTGCAAATACTACACGCTAGTAGAATATTGCACCTTAATCACACATGAAAAACACATGACACAACAGACATGACACAAGGAACTAGAAATAAAAAAGTATGAAGGCAAAATACTGAACTGGAAAGTTAACTCAAGAAGTCAGACTCAGCATGCAGCGATACCAGAAAAATTGAAATTTACAGGCAAAATATCACAGATGCACATTTCAGGTTTGACAGATAGTTGGCCACTCTAGACCAGAAGCCCTGTATGACTTCACAACTCCAAAATGCATGATAGAATGAGTTTTCTGTGATTTTACATCGTAAGCATATTGCATTTTGTGTTCCCCCACATTTTGCTAGTTGAACTTGTGTGAAGTAGGCTCTATGAAGTACCCGAAATGCACATTCCCGATATTGGGCTCCACTTACTAAATTTGCAATACCCTTCACTTGTCTGTTAATGTCCCAATTGGGGAGGGCTATTCCCAAATCTTTCTCCCACCGTTCTTTAACTATTTTCAAGTTTTTTTTCATCCCCACCGAACCTAATGCCTTATACACTTCCGAGACTGATGGCTCAGTATCCGAGATTTCCTCAAAGAATTCTTTCAACTTGGACCCTGATTTTTGTCTCAATTTCTCCCCATCTAGAGAATGTATAAAATGTTTCAGCTGGCAATAAGCAAAGGTGTCCCCCCATTGCATCGGCTCATTACCCAGTATTTGTTCTCGCGATTTTATCTGCCCTTCCTCGCCCATTATATCTTCCAAATACATTATTCCTCTTTCCTCCCATCTTTTAAATGCTGGATTCTCCAAGCCTGACACAAATTTAGGGTTCCCCCGAATGGTCATTAATTCCGTGACTTCAGTGTCCACTTCCAGACATTTTCCCAGAAACTGCCACGCCTCACGTAGCGGCGTCAACAACAAACTGTGACTTAGATGTTTAGGGATCAAAGATCTCTCCACTTGCAACAATGACACCAAACGATATGGAGCATAGTATGCCTCTTCCATCTCTAGGGGGGTATAACTATTCGATTCAAAAAGCCAATCTCTAATATGTCTCAATAAACATGCCATATTATATAGTTTCATGTTAGGCAAGCCTAGTCCCCCCTGTGACCAACCCCCCCATAGCAGCTGGAATTTCATTTTCGCCTTTTTGTTCGCCCAGCAAAATCTCATTACCAGTCTGTAGAACGTTTTCAGATCTTTGTTCAACAGCCTAAGGGGAAGGGTTTGCATGACGTATAGCCAGCGAGGAAGAATTACCATACGTATAAGCCCCAAACGACCTATCAAAGAAAGTGGCAAGGTTTCCCATTTTTCCAGCTGTTGTTTAGTTTGAGCCAAAAGTTGTTTTATATTAAGTTTATAAAGGTCCCTAGTCTTCGTTGATAGCAAGATTCCTAAATAGCGGAAGTGCCCCTTTGCCCATCGCAACGGGAACATCCCTGGCCAGGTTCTATTCATCTCTTCGTCCACAGCCAGTGCCTCTGACTTTTCCAGATTTAACTTAAGACCGGAGAAATCCCCAAATTCTTGCAATGCTTCTAATAAAGCTGGTAACGATGTCTCCGGTCTCGTGATCACAACTAACAAGTCATCAGCAAAGGCCGCCAATTTGAATTTTACCGTACCCAAGGTTACACCATGAATTTCTGCATTAGAATATACCTCTCTTATCAATGGGTCCAAATACAATGCAAACAATAACGGTGACAAGGGGCAACCTTGACGAGTTCCTCTCTCTATCCTCACATTTTCTGAACAATTACCATTCACCATCACTCTCGCTTTTGGTGAGGTGTAAAGAGAATTAACCGCTCCCAAAAACCATCCGTCAAATCCATATTTTCCCATTACTGTGAACAGAAACTCCCATTTCACACGATCAAAGGCCTTTTCCGCATCAAAGCTTACTACGAGTGCTGATCTATTTGCCTTACCAATCTGTTCCAAAGAGATTAGAATCCGCCTGAGATTCTTAGATACCACTCGACCTTTAACAAAACCCACCTGTGCTTCGTGCACCAGTCTTGGCAACACTCGACCCATTCTGTTTGCCAGTATCTTTGCAAAAATTTTAACTTCACAGTTTAATAATGATATGGGTCTGTAAGATTCAGGTAAAGTCACATCCCTCTTGGGTTTCGGGATTAATATGATACGTGCTATATTCAATTGGTCTGGCAGTGACCCCTTCTCCACCCATTCATTATATGCTTCCACCATAGGTGGCAGAATGGTCTCTCCCATCAATTTATAAAACTCTATCTTCAAACCATCCGGTCCAGGAGTTTTCCCTGATTGACTACTTCCAATGGCCCATCCCACCTCATCACTAGATATAGGGGCATTGAGCTGATCTCTCTCCCCATCAGTCAGTCTCGGAGAATCCAGATTGTCCAAATATAAAGTACTGTCAAGGCCTGAATTATCCCTTTCTGCATATAATTGCTGATAGAAGTTCTGGAAAATATCTCGGATTTCCACGTCCGAATGGCATAGTTTACCTGTCTGATCTTTCAAAGCTGTTACTGTACGGGTAGCCTGTTTCCGAGCTATAAGTCGCGCCATCATCTTCCCACCTTTACCCCCAAATTTGTATAATTGAAATTTATAATAGGTTTGTGATTTCACCTCACGTTCATGGATCAGCGTATTCAGCATCACCTGTGCCCCTAGGAGCTCCTTTCTAGTATGAACGTTTGGAGTTTCACCAAATCTTTTCCGTAACGTACGAATCTGGGCCTCTAATCTCAAAATTTCTTTGTCCCTTGCTTTTTTAAAATGGCTGACATAACTGATCATTTCTCCTCTCATGACAGCCTTGGCTGCTTCCCAATAAGAGGAGGCACTCTCAACTGAGTTTTCATTAGTAGCTTTATATTCATCCCATTTAGCCAACAATCCCTCTTTAAAGCCTATATCTTTGACTAAATAGCTCGGAAAAGACCACCATCTCATTTTCTCTTCCATCCCCGCTGGTTGCCACTTCACCCATACTTCTGCGTGGTCTGAAATAGCGTATGGTCCTATTCTCGACTCTCTAACCCCTCCCAGCAGTGATCGAGACATCAGTATATAATCTATCCTCGATTGGGTATTATGCGCCCTTGATATATGAGTATAGTCCCTATCTTGTGGATGTAACACTCTCCATACATCTAACAGGTCTAATACAGTGCAAAGATTGGGCAGCCCTCTCGAGGGCCAGTGTTTTAGCGTAGGAGGAGGCTGAGATTTATCCAGTTCTGGATCACACACCATGTTAAAGTCCCCTCCTAGGATTAATGGGATGGGGTCTACTGCAGTAAGTATGTCCACCAAACTTCTGTAAAATTGAGCCTCAAAGTGATTGGGAGCATATATGCTGCCTAATAGTACCTGCTGTCTTGCTATTATCACCTTACCAAAAACATAGCGCCCCTCTTGATCTTTAGTCACATCACTCATTTCTGTCACCAGCCCTTTCCTGATTAGAATAGCTACTCCTCCCTTTTTCCCTTTAGCTGGTGCGGCTACACACTGTCCTACCCACCACCTAGCCAGCTTTTCATGTTCTTTATCCGAGAGATGTGTTTCTTGTAAAAGAGCTATGTCAGCTTGAATTCTTTGCAGATATTTCAAAATTTTTGATCTTTTGATGGGTGAATTAATACCACCCACATTCCATGTTACAATTTTTATCATTTAAGGAACATAAAAACATCCTATTTGCCATTGAAACCTTTTATCTTCTAAAAGAGGCCACCCCAGCCCGTGACCCCTCTCAGTTACCTCTGTGTGCTGTAGGTTAGTGTGTTCCAATTCCTCTTTACCTCTGTAGTGTTTATATTTACCCTTTGAGTTTTCCATCTTATGACAATCTGAATCCCCTTCCCCTATAACTCCCCTTCTCCTCCCAGATCCCCCTCCCCATCCCCTTTTATTATCCCTGCTAATTCCCCCCAAGGAATTTAGTCACGTTTGACCCCCCCCCCTTGCTATTCCCCGCTCCTTAAACCGGT
The DNA here is from genome assembly GCF_901765095.1 of Microcaecilia unicolor. Lineage (NCBI taxonomy): Eukaryota > Metazoa > Chordata > Amphibia > Gymnophiona > Siphonopidae > Microcaecilia > Microcaecilia unicolor. Next base: position 139,019,423 of record NC_044041.1, on the reverse strand, counting down.
TTAACTTGTACTCTCATTTACATGTAAGAGCCTCTATATTCCCTTTAACTCCTTTTTCCCCAGATTTAAAGTTTACAGTTTTCCCATATATTATCCCGCAAAAATGCTCCAATCATGTGAACCTACTACAACTTCCTATAACTGTCAAACAATTTTACCATTTCAACCATTCTTTGATTATTCTCTCAGTTCTGTTAGCCTGCAATGAAGTGCAGAAGTATATAAAACCAAAACAGTTATCTGAACTCTCTTCCGCATATCATCATGTCTTCATCCATAGGCTTGGTTCCCAACTTTAACAGACTGTATTTCACCTCCCTGGTGTTGGGTCAATCAGCCGATCAGATAATTAAACCATTTGTTCTGTAATAACTCAGCAAAGCCGGAGGATTTAAATCTTGATCTCTTTAGACCTCTTATAGCAGTCCCTTTCTCTCCTGCTTCTCTCCAATCTATTTCTCCGAAGCCTGCTGGTCATTCTCACTAATATGTCCACTTCTATTATATTTCAGAGTTGCCAACATCCCAGTATAGTAACAAATATTACTTCTATGGAGCTCCAATTAGTTTCTCCATTGTCTTTTAATTCGCATCCCAATGCTCCTCTTTTGTTCAAGAGTCAGCAGCAGATCATACTTCAAAACTTACTTAAATTATTCTGCGCATTGTAAATGTCCGCCGCTTGCCGCCAAAGGAAGCAATTCTTTACTTGAATAACTTTCAGTTGTAACATGTGCCTTTCTTTACCTTATTCATCTCTCGTCTGCAGCAGTTGTTTTACAAAGTCTTGTGCCGCTTGTGTTGTTTCATAGGTTTTCGTCGCAGACTGATGGGTTACCCGTAGTTTCGCCGGGTACAGCAAGGCAAATTTAACCTTATGTTGGATTAATTGGGAGCAAATTGGTGAAAAGCTCCTTCTCTTCGCCGCAACTGCCGCCGAGTAGTCCTGGAAGCAAAGGATTTTTTGGTTATTGTATTTAAGAGCCATACCTCCTCTCATAGCTTGCAATATCGCTGTTTTTTGAACAAAATTCAGGAAACGGCAGATAACTATCCTGGGTCTGGCGTCACCCGCTCTCTGCATCCCCATGCGGTGTGCTCTTTCAATTTGCAATGGGCCCAGCTCTGTGCTCAATTTTAGTTCTTTCATCAGCCATGTTTCAAGAAAAGTACGCAGTTCTTTATCGCTGATTTCTTCGGGGAGCCCCACGAAGCGTAAGTTATTACGTCGGGATCTATTTTCTAGATCCTCGAGTTTCTCAGCTTGATCTTCTACCAGCTTTTGAAGTTTAGCATATTTTTCTTCTACAACTCCCGTACGGTCTTCCAGGGCCCCCGTGCGCTGCTGATGCGCTACCAGGTCTTGGCTCAATTGCGCCATATGATTTTGTAATCCCTCCAGTTTTGAATTCAAGCCTTCCAACTTTTTATCTAGGATCGCCTCCATCGCGGTCGTCACCTCTCCCACAATCTCCGCTGCCCACGCCGACCCGACTGCAGAAGTTGGCGGGCTCGCTGGGGCCGCCATTTTGTCTTCCAGCGCTTTACTCTTGTCTCTGTCCTTTTTTAGCGATTTAGCCGTCATACCTGCTATCAATTTCTCTTTCGGCCGCAGAATCTTAATGTGTCAGCTTTCCGCTAGCAATTGTGGTTCACACCGCCTTGTTTCTGGAGTTAATTCGATGGGAATTACAAGGAGGTACCTGGAGCTAGTCTAGCCTCGACTGCTCCGGTACATAGCGTCACGTGACTCTGTTCCACAGATGCACATTTCAATTAATACATTCTGAATAAAATAATTTTTTCTAGCTTTGTTGTCTGATCATTTAGTTTTTCTATTCGCTTTGGTCCCAGTGTCTTCTGTTTTATGCAGTGTCTTCTTTCCAGTAGGCTTCCCTGTGCTCCCCACCCCTCCCAGTCCCATCCATCTCTTGCTCCAAGCTCCCCACCCCTCCCTGTCCCATCCATCTTCCCTCTGCTCCCCACCCCTCCCAGTCCCATCCATCTCCTGCTCCTTCCCTCTGCTCACCTCCTCTCCCAGTCCCATCCATCTCCTGCTCCTTCCCTCTGCTTCCCACCCCTCCCAATCCCATCCATCTCTTGCTCCTTCCCTCTGCTCCCCACCCCTCCCAGTCCTATCCATCTCTTGCTCCAAGCTCCCCACCCCTCCCAGTCCCATCCATCTTCCCTCTGCTCCCCACCCCTCCCAGTCCCATCCATCTCTTGCTCCAAGCTCCCCACCCCTCCCAGTCCCATCCATCTTCCCTCTGCTGCCCCCCCCCCCCACGAGGTCCAGGATCGTGACTCCGTTTACCCCCTATCTTCCTCCCTGGTGCAGCGCAGGCAACAGTCTTTTTCAGCTTTTCTGTGTTCCTGGCAGCGGTAGCGACGTACACGCTGCCTTCGGTCTGCCCCGGAAGCCTTCTCTTCAAGTTCCTGTTCCCACCTATGCGGGAACAGGAACTTGAAGAGAAGGCTTCGGGGCAGAGCCGAAGGCAGCGTGTACGTCGCTACCGCTGCCAGGAATGCTGAAAAAGACTGCTGCCTGTGCAGGAGGGAGGGAGGAAGAGAGGGGGTAGACAGACACGCTGGTCTCCGTCCGCTTCGCTTCCCTGCCCTCTCTGTCTGCGTCCCACCCAAAAGGAAATGACATCAGAGGAAGGCGGGACGCAGACAGAGAGGGCAGGGAAGTGAAGCGAAGGGAGACCAGCGCGTGCCTGCTTGTTTTTTTTTTCACTACTGGTGCCGTCACGTCGTCGTCGTTTGGGGGGCATTGCCCCCCCGCCCCCCCCCAGTCTACGCCCATGAGCCAGAGGAGAATTGCTGGACATGGATGAGAGGGGAGGTCAGGGGAGAGAGATTCGCTGGACATGGATGGCAGGGGAGGACAGGGGGCAGAGGAGAAACACTGGACATGGATGAGAGGGGAGGGCAGGGGAGAGAGGAGACATGCTGGACATGGATGAGAGGGGAGGGCAGGGGAGAGAGGAGACATGCTGGACATGGATGAGAGGGGAGGGCAGGGGAGAGAGGAGACATGCTGGACATGAATGGGAGAGGAGGGCAGGGAAGAGAGAATTGCTGGACATGGATGGGATGGGAGGGGAGGGCAGGGGAGAGAGGAGAATCACTGGACATGGAGGGGAGGGCAGGGGAGAGAGGAGAGTCGCTGGACATGGATGGGATGGGATGGGATGGGAGGGCAGGGAAGAGAGAATTGCTGGACATGGATGGGAGGGGAGGGCAGGGGAGAGGAGAATCGCTAGACATGGATGGCAGGAAAGGGCAGGGGAAAGGAGAATCGCTGGACATGGATGGCAGGAGAGGGCAGGGGAATCGCTGGACATGGATGGCAGAGGAGGAGAGGAGGCAGAGGAGAACTGCTGGACATGGATGAGAGGGGAGGTCAGGGGAGAGAGATTCGCTGGACATGGTTGGCAGGGGAGGACAGGGGGCAGAGGAGAAACACTGGGCATGGATGAGAGGGGAGGGCAGGGGAGAGAGGAGACATGCTGGACATGGATGGGAGGCGAGGGCAGGGAAGAGAGAATTGCTGGACATGGATGGGAGGGGAGGGCAAGGGAGACAGGAGAATAGCTGGACATGGAGGGGAGGGCAGGGGAGAGAGGGGAATTGCTGGACATGGATGGGAGGGGAGGGCAGGGAAGAGAGAATTGCTGGACATGGATGGGAGGGGAGGGCAGGGGAGAGGAGAATCTCTGGACATGGATGGCAGGGGAGGAGAGGAGGCAGAGGAGAATTGCTGGACATGGATGAGAGGGGAGGTCAGGGGAGAGAGATTCGCTAGACATGGATGGCAGGGGAGGAGAGGAGGCAGAGGAGAATTGCTGGACATGGATGAGAGGGGAGGTCAGGGGAGAGAGATTCGCTGGACATGGATGGCAGTGGAGGACAGGGGGCAGAGGAGAAACGACATGGATGAGAGGGGAGGGCAGGGGAGAGAGGAGACATGCTGAACATGGATGGGGAGGTGAGGGTAAGGAAGAGAGAATTGCTGGACATGGATGGGAGGGGAAGGCAGGGGAGAGAGAAGAATTGCTGGACATGGAGGGGAGGGCAGGGGAGAGAGGAGAATCGCTGGACATGGATGGGAGGGGAGGGCAGGGGAGAGAGGAGAATCACTGGACATGGAGGGCAGGGGAGAGAGGAGAATCGCTGGACATGGATGGGAGAGAAGGCCAGGGGAGAGGAGAATCGCTGGACATGGATGGCAGGGGAGGACAGGGGGCAGAGGAGAATCGCTGTACAAGGATGAGAGGGGAGGGCAGGGGAGAGAGGAGACATGCTGGACATGGATGGAGGGAAGGGAAGACAGGAAGGGGATGCACATGGATGGGAGGGGAGGTCAGTGAAGAGAGATTCGCTGGACATGGATGGAAGGGGAGGGCAGGGGAGAGAGGAGACATGCTGGACATGGATGGAGGGAAGGGAAGACAGGAAGGGGATGCACATGGATGGGAGGGGAGGGCAGGGAAGAGAGGAGAAATGCTGGAAATGGATGGATGGAGGAGTTGGTGGGGAGAGAAGAGAAATGCTGGATGGAGGAGAGGGGAGAGAGAATTATTGCTTTATATGGATACAGGGGAGGGAAGAAAGAGGAGAAATGCTGGACATGGATGGAGGGAAGAAGAGAGGAGAAGTGCTGGACATGGATAGAGGGAAGGAAAGAAAAAAGAAGATACACATGGATGGAGATGAGGGAAAGGGGAAAGAGGAGAAAAAACTGCACATGGATGGAGAAAATAGGCAAAAGCTGAATCCATGTTATACCTCCTCCAGTCAGTTCCATGGAGGAGGACACAGCTTTTACTTATGGATGAAGAAGAAAGGAGGAAAGGAAGCCCTGGAAACGGAGTTAAGAGAACAGATAGAGAGCAGCAGAATCAGAGACTGGGACCAATATGGATAGAAAACAGACAACAAAGGTAGAAAAAATAATTTTATTTTCATTTTAGTGTTTGGAATATGTCCAATTTGAGAATTTACAACTGCTGTCTTATTTTGCACTGGGTATACCGGAGCTATAACAGCTTACAGAAATTAATGATAAAAAAATCACGTTATTTTTTTCTCCTATACTAGTATAATATTTTCAATGATGTCAGTTTATATGCGCCACAGCTAGTATAAGGGGTGTGGCTATAATAGGGGTGGAGTCATATGTGGTGACCCCGCTCATAATGAGTACTGGCGTGCACTACTTGCGCATATAGCCTAAGGTGCTTTTGTAAAAGGGCCCCTCAATGCTAGAGCTCGGACATGGCCTGGCAGGGAACGTTCAGGGATAAATCCACTGGCGGTTAGCAAAACACTGACTGCTGCCAGCTGATTAGGCCCAATGCTTTTTACATTAAAAAAAAAAAAAAAGAGTCAGGCAACTCCCAAGTGCAGGGCTGCTCTTTTTTTTCGTGAACTACTGGCACCTTTTTTTCTACAAAAAAAGCACTGGCACGAATATATATCTACTGTCCTCCTGTCCTCCTGCTGTGGGTAAGTATCTTTTTTTTCTGAGGACAAGCAAGATATAAATCTTCTTACATGTGGAACTCTCTAGCTACAGGTTGCCTTCAACAAAAAAAAGGAGGAATAAAAAACTGGAAGCCTTGCACCAGGCAAGGCTATGGAACAAAGTGAACATAACCTTATGAAGTCTTCGGTTAATATTCAGCCTGCAGCAGTGAATGACTTACAAGTTGCTTCCAACCGCGGGCTGACTTAACCCCAGATACTCAATGCTACAGCATGCACGCTCCCAGCATTGACTATCCAGGTATGACTGCCGACCCAGAAATTAACCGGACGCTATTCAGACTGGTGCCCAGTTAAATCGCCGCATAAAGTTAGGACAGCTGTTTTACTGTCTACTACTACTACTACTACTTATCACTTCTATAGTGCTACAAGGCATACGCAGCGCTGTACATCATACACGAAAAGACAGTCCCTGCTCAAAGAGCTCACAATCTAAATAGGACAGACAAACAGACAGAACTACTAAGAGGTAAGGGATAAAAGGTACTCAGGGCAAGTGAGTAGTAGTTAGGAGTCGAATGCAGTGTCAAAGAGGTGGGCTTTTAGCCTGGATTTGAAAACGGCCAAGGACGAGGCAAGACGTACAAGCTCGGGAAGTCTATTCCAGGCATGAGGTGCAGCGAGAAAAAAGGAACGGAGTCTGGAATTAGCAGTAGCGGAGATGGGGTCAGACAGGAGAGATTTATCCACAGAATGGAGTACTCGAGTGGGGGCGTATGGAGAGACAAGAGCGGAGAGGTACTGAGGAGCAGTAGAGTGAATGCACTTATAAGTTAGTAAGAAAAGTTTGAATTGAATGCGGAAACGGACAGGGAGCCAGTGAAGTGACTTGAGGAGAGGGCTAATGTGAGCATAGTGACTCTGGCGGAAAATGAGTCGCACAGCAGAGTTTTGGACAGATTGAAGAGGAGAGACATAGCTAAGTGGGAGGCCAGTGAGAAGCAGGTTGCAATAATCTAGGCAAGAGGTGATGAGTGTGGATGAGCAAGCTTGTAAATAAATGAAAAATGATAAATAAAGAATTAAAAAAAAAAGAGTGTGGATGAGGGTTCTGGTAGAGTGTTCAGAGAGGAAGGGATGGATTTTGCTGATGTTATAGAGAAAGAAGTGACAGGTTTTGGCAATCTGCTGAATGTGAGCAGAGAAGGAGAGAGAGGAGTCGAAGACTACCCCAAGGTTACGAGCTGATGAGACATGGAGAATGAGAGTGCCATCTACAGAAATAGAGAAAGGGGGAAGAGAAGCGGTGAGTTTACGGGGAAAGATGAGAAGTTTGGTTTGGCATAAAATGACTGTCCTAATTTTATGCCATTACTTAGCCAGTTATAGGACTGAAAATCACCCCTAACCTGCTAAGTTTCTGCTCCACTCCTAGACTGCCCACAAACTAGCTGGTTTCGGCATAGGTGGTTAGAGGGGATATTCAGCAGCATTACCTGGTTAAATGCTGCTAGATATCCCTGGAAAGCCCTGCGCAAGGTATTTAAATGACCAGGAGTCCCTCTTACTATTATTTTTTGGAAGGTAACATGGAACAGAAATAAATGAGCTTAGGAGGCTGTAGTTGGATTCTAAACCCAAAATATATTCTGGAGAACTGTTTGGCTAAACTGATTGTCATGTCAAGAGTCTTGCTCCAAACAATAATGTGATGTGAATATGTGGACTGAAGACCATTTTGCAGCTGTGCAAATTTCTTTAGTGAAGGCCAACCTCAAGCGGGCTAATAACAGTCATAGGTCTCCTGACCCTCTGCTCCAGTGGCGTAGCCACAGGTGGGCCTGGGTGGGCCAGGGCCCATCCACTTAGGGCTCAGGCCCACCCAACAGTAGCACATGCTTAGCAGTAGCTGGTGGAGATCCCAAGCTCTACCAGCTGAAGACTTCCCCCTGATGGTAATGAAAACGCTACTCTCCATGATACTGGCACCTGCGCATGTTCAGTTTTCAGCTCATGCCTGTTGCAGACTGCCAGGGTGGAAAGAAGCATTTTCCTGCCAGATGAGATATCTTTTGGTGGGGGGGGGGGGGGGGTTAGAACATTTGGTGCCCACCCACTTCTTGCCTAGGCCCACCCAAAATCTGTTGTCTGGCTACTCCCCTGCTCTGCTCCTCTTTGATGTTTAAGGTTTAACATTTTTTGGTTGGGCTTTCTATGTGCTTTATTCTGTTTGTAGAAGTTTAGCTACATGAGACAAGTACTGCAAAAGTAGTTAACTACTTAGTGGCATTTTAATTTGCCTTAAAATCAATTGCACAACCGTTGCACTTAGGAAGAAATGTGCTTAATGTTTAAAAACATAGTTGATACATTCTTACCAAATCACTAATTAACTAATGCTATATAACCCCCCCCCCCCCACCCCGATATTAAAAACTATTTAACTGGCCAGCAACGGCTCCTGGCTGGTTCAACAGCATTTAAGCGCCTAACTGCAGATTTTCAGCAGGAGATAACCAGTTATCTCCTGCTGAGTATCTTGGTTAGTGGCTAGCCGCTAACCAGCTATATCGCACATCATAGCCAGTTAGGCGCAGATATTCAGCGCCAAACCAGCTATGCTGAGCAGTCAAAATAGGGCACTTAAATAGCAGGCTTATCTTTGTCTGCTAAAATGTTAACTGGTTAGCGCTGAATATCAGCCTAGCCGGTTAAATTTTTAGTAGCCAAAATAAACCCAGATATTCAATGCCAGTTGCTGGAAATGGCCTGGCATTGAATATCCGGGTTTAATGCCAGTGGCAGACAGCAAACACGCTACCCACCAATGGCTGAATATCAGGCCCTTTATGATTACTCTGCTTTACGTTTAGTCTCAGAATTCTCAATATGCTGCACTGCTGGGAACTACATAAGTACATAAGTTTCGCCATGCTGGGACAGACCAAGGGTCCATCGAGCCCAGCACCCTGCCTCCGACAGCGGCCAAAAGAACAAACAATTTGTCCCGCTCATCCCAGAAATAGTGGATTTTCCCATGTCCATTCAATAACATTCTACGGCCTTTTTCTCCAGGAAGCCGTCCAACCCTTTTTAAAATTCTGCTAAGTCAACCGCCTTAACCACTTTTTCCGGCAATGAATTCCAGAGTCTAACTACGCGTTGAGTGAAGAAGCATTTCCTCCGATTCATTCTAAATTTACTACACTGCAGCTTCATCGCGTGCCCCCTTGTCCTAGTATTTTTGGAAAGCGTAAACAGATGCTCCACATCGACCCTTTCCAGTGCAGCATTGAACTTGGTAAGAGCTTTTGCCACTCTTGGAAATGCAAGCAAGCTGTTTGGGGAAGCGTCTGAATATTCCAGGTAATCCTCAACCTCTTCCTTTGTTCCAGATTCAGCTGCTGGTTCTTTGCAGTGGACAGAAAAATCAAAGGCATTTTCACCTCCAGCAGCAGTCTTTTCCTTGGAAGCTAACTCCTGTACAAATGAAAGTGGAACTACACCACTTGCTCTGACATCAGCTGCATCTTCTCATACTGTTTTTGTTCTGGTAGATAACAACTTGAACTTTGGAAGAAGCATCGTTGCAATATTGTAGTCATTTTCAAATATTGGACTAAACCTTGAAGTAATTCCTTTTGCCACAGCTGTGATTAGTGGCTGCCCTGAAGTAAATTTGCTGTTACCATGAATTGGAAATAAAGCAGTACATACAGATTGACTACTCCATATGCTCACCAGCTCCTTCCCAAGCTCCTTTAAAGAACGCAAAAGGCAACTGCGAAAATCAACCCCAAACAGATGAATTGGGCGTTGAGTAAATAGTGAACATGCCAAGGGGCGAATAAAGTTTCTTCTACCTCTAGGGGAGAATAATCCTGAGTTCCCATTATCCAGTCTTTCAAGTGCCAGGCCAAACAAGCTTGTTTAAATTTCCTCATGTCAAGCCCCCCTTCTACAATTCCCATAAAGGAAGGATAACCTTAACTTAGGCTTCCTACCACCCCCCAAAAAAGTTCCAACCAAATTATTTGATTTTCTTAAATATTTCTTTAACAGTCTGACAGGGAGAGTCTGCAAAACATATAGCTCTTTGGAAAAATGTTTATGTAACAGAGACCGCTTAAAGACAATGGCAAATTAGACCACATGGAGGGGCATTTTTGAAAGGGACGTCCAAGTGGAGGAGTGGCCTAGTGGTTAGGGTGGTGGACTATGGTCCTGGGGAACTGAGGAACTGAGTTCGATTCCCGGCACAGGCAGCTCCTTGTGACTCTGGGCAAGTCACTTAACCCTCCATTGCCCCATGTAAGCCGCATTGAGCCTGCCATGAGTGGGAAAGCACGGGGTACAAATGTAACAACAACAAAAAAAAAAGTTGCGATTTGGATGTCTTTGCAAATTGGCGAAATCCAGGGGTGGGGAAACCTGTATTTTTGAAACAAGATGGACGTCCATCTTTCGTTTCAAAAATACCGTCAGGGATGTCCAAATCCTTAAATTTGGATGTCCCTAGATTTGATCGTCCCTTGACATGGACGTTTCTGACTTTTGGCAATTTTCAAAACCAAAGATGTCCAGGTCAAAAACAGTCAAATGCAAGCCATTTGGTCGTGGGAGGAGCCAGCATTTGTAGTGCATTGGTCCCCCTGACATGCCAGGACACCAACCGGGCACCCTAGGGGGCACTGCAGTGGACTTCATAAATTGTGCCCAGGAACATAGCTCCCTTACCTTGTGTGCTGAGCCCCCTAAAACCCACTACCCACAACTGTACACCACTACCATAGCCCTTACGGGTGAAGGGGGCACCTATATATGGGTACAGTGGGTCTGTGGTGGGTTTTGGAGAGCTTGCTGTTCTCTCCACAAATGTAACAGGTAGGGGGGTATGGCCTGGGTCCGCCTGTCTGAAGTGCACTGCAGTACCCACTAAAACTGCTCCAGGGACCTGCATGCGCTGTCATGGACCTGAGTATGACATCTGAGGCTGGCATACAGGCTGGCACGACATATTTTTAAAGATGTTTTTTGAGGGTGGAAGGGGGTTAGTGACCACAGGGGGAGTAACGGGAGGTCATCCCCGATTCTCTCTGGTGGTCATGTGGTCATTTCAGGCACCTTTTTGTGCCTTAGTCATAAGAAAAACAGACCCGAGTGAAAACGTCAAAGTGTTCGTCAGGGATGTCCTTGTTTTTTTCGATTATGGGTCAAGGACGTCCAAGTGTTAGACATGCCCAAGTCTCGCCTTCGCTACGCCTCTGACATGCCTCCTTGAACTTTGGCTGTCCTTGTGAAGGAGTGCAGTTGGAGACGTCCTAAATCGGGTTTCGATTATACCGATTTGGACGTCCCTGGGAGAAGGACGTCCATCTTCCGTTTTATGTTGAAAGATGGACGTCCTTCTCTTTCGAAAATGAGCCCAATAGTCAAATACTTCTTAGTTTCTTGCAGCAGATATTGGATGTTCAACGAATGCACATACGCTGATCAGAGTGCAAAAGAAACTCTAAATATCGGAAATAATCCTTAGCCCATCGTAAAGGAAAGCCCTCCCCTATGGCCAACGCCTTCGAGTTTTGGTATTCTATTGTGAATATGGAGCAATCTCCATATTACGTAAAACTTTGCACCAGGGTGGGTTAAGACTCATGCACCTCAATGATGTGGACTAACAAATCGTCGGCAAACACTGCTACTTAAAAAAAACCTGACTGCCTATCCAAAGCCCAAGAATCCCTGGATTCCCTTGAATTTCCCTTAAAAAGGGGGTCTAAAGCTAACACAAACAAAAGAAGAGTTAATGGGCACCCTCGTCTAGTGCCCCTACTAATAACAAAGTCATCTGATAAACCCCATTAACTATAACCCTAGTTTATCGTTCTGCATACAGATCTCGAAGAGCCAGGCCAAAACAATCTCCTATACCATAATGTTCCAGCACACTAAACAAACTCCGATTTAACCCTATCGAAGGCTTTCTCTGTGCCAAATTGATTAAGAGGGAACTCTGAGGTTCCTTATGTACCCATTCCAACAATGCTAGTATTTTCCTGACATTTTTGACTGCTTAGTGATCTCTTAACAAATCCCAACTGAGAATCCAAAAAAGGGACGGTAGTTCGTGAGCTATGCAATTAGCCAAGGTTTTCGCCAATAATTTAATTTCCACACATAGGAGGGAGATGGGATGATAGAATTCAAGAAATAGCAGGTCTTTCCCCGGTTTTGGGAGGACTATGATTTGGTCCGTTGTCAAGCTATCGGGCACTATGTGATTGTTTATTATGGGGCTCCTCTACTATCCAAACCCAGGTGTAGGCCGGGGCTTCGAGCTGTCAAACGCTTGTAAGCATTGGCCACGTAGGAGTGTCCAATGATCCACACTACTTGATGCCACAGTTGACCTGTAAAAGGAAGGGAGTGGTTAGATGCGCTGCATAGGTCGGATATAGGTGCGGTACGCTGCGGATTTCCAACGGCCCAGCTGCTGGATAGCATGGGAGGAGAGGCCATGCTGGAATGCCGCAGTAGCTGCCCCTATGCGGAAAGAATGAGTTCCAAAGTTGGCTGGGCACTGACCAGTTACCTGGAGAGCTTGTCGGAAGACAGCCGTGAACTGGAAACGGGTGAGGGGGCTGGCATCCTGGTGGAGCACAAGGGGCAGACCCACTGGCGGTCTAACCTTTAGGTAGGCAGAGAGGTTGGCCAATGGGCAGGTCTGTAAATCTGGAACACCATGTAGGATAATGGTGTGCCCCTTACCCGCTTGGTCCATCTTAGACGTAGTGATTTGCAGGCGGACCAGCTCCTGTGTTATGGATATGTCGGCTAGCTGTAATCCTCTGATCGGGTTGGTCTTGGATTGCACAGTAAGTTCGCCTATGCGTAAAGCAGCGTAGAAGATCAACGAGAATGCCGCCCTGAACAACACAACCTCATAGTTGTCCGAGCACAACTTTTCCAGCACTAGCCATAACAGGAGGAGGAGCTCGTGCATCACTGGGCGCCTGGCGTCTGGGGGCATCGGGGCTCTCTGCGCCCACCCTTTTAGCAGTGTCCTTATCAGGAAGCTTGTGCGAGGATTGCCCCATCCGCATAGTTTTGCGAAGAAGGCGAAGCCTGTGAGGCGTGAGATTACCGCTGTCCTGGGAACGCCGCCCTCGAAAGCGTCAGTGATGTAACAACCAATGAGACGTTCTGGAACAGTTCCGCCTCGCCATCCATGGTGTTGGAGATATTTGCAGATGTGGTAAAAGGCATTGTGGTAGGTGCACAGAGTGGAAACAGCTAAGGAGCTGGTGACGAGCCAGTGTGCGGTGCTGTTCCTAGATGCCATAAGTGTTCTGGAACTGGAGTTGGTTCCTTGTCCGCCAAGGGGGCAAGCTGTTGAAAGAGTGAAAATTGAAAACGTGAGAGATCATCAGCTATACGGTTGTCTACTCCAGGTACATGCTTTGCCCGTGCTGTCAGGTTAATTTGCAAGCAACGGAGCACAAAATGTCTGAGAAGCTCTGCAGCGCGTGGGCAGTGTGCTGTTTGTTTATGATCTCTACCACCGCTGCGTTGTCCGACCAAAGGACTACACTTCTATTGGCCAGCGCAGCGCCCCAGACATGAACTGCTGTGACAATGGGGAATAGTTCAAGGAAAGTGATGTGCTTGGTGAGGCCCATGCAGGTCCACTGCTGTGGCCAGGGGATGGCGAACCAGGACCCATTGTAATATGCTCTGCAGCCTGTGGACCCGGCGGCATCTGTGAAAAGGTTGAGGTACGCGCTGGATAGTGGGGCCAATTGGATCAAAGCTTTTCAGTTGAAATCCTGTAGGAAGCGGAGCCAGATGCGTAGATCCTGCTTAATGGGCAGGGTAATGCGCAGATGGTGATGCGGGCGTGACACACCGGCTGTAGCTAGGGCAAGCCTACAGACGAACACCCTGCCCATTGGGATGACCCTGCAAGCAAAGTTGAGTGAGCCAATCAGAGATTGCATTTGATGGAGGGTGACCTTGGATGATGCAAGGGCATGGAGTATTTTCTGTGCAAGGTCCCGCAGCTTGTCCTCAGGTAGCTTGGTGGTCTAGGTTAACAAATTTATCTCAATTCCCAAGAAGGTAATGACTGGGCTGGGTCCGGTGGTTTTGCTGCATGCGATGGGAACCCCGAACTCATGGGCTACCGTGTAGAAAACATCCATGAGGTTTCGGCAGGTGCTGGAGAGCCTAGGCCCGACAAATAAGAAGTCATCAAGGTAGTGAACGAGACTGCGAGAGGTGGCACACTGGGACACTACCCAATGCAGGAAGGAAGTGAATGCTTCGAAAAGGTTGCAAGAGACTGCACATCCCATAGGCATGCACTTGTCAAAATAGAACTGGTTGGCATGGCAGAATCCTAACAACGGAAAGCAGTGTGGGTGAATAGGCAGCAAGCGGAAAGCGAATTCAATATCCACTTTGGCCATGAGTGCACCTTGACCAGCCGCCCGGACCAAGGCCAGCGCGGAATCAAAGGACATGTAGTGGACAGATGTGGCGCTATCCGGTATGGAGTCATTCACAGAGTGACTGGGAGAGTAGGAAAGGTTGTGGATAAGGCGGTACTTTCCACGTTCTTTCTTAGGTACGGCCATTAGGGGTGAAACAAACATTCTGGGAAAGGGAGGTTGAAGAAAAGGCCCAGCAATGCGACCCGCAGATAGTTCAACAGCCAGCTTCTCGGAGATAATACGGGCAATATGGGTCTTGCGGCGAGATGGCAGAGCGGAAGTGATAAATGGAATGGGTCCTTGGAATGGTATGATGAACCCAACCTGAAAGCCATGCAGAAGTAAGCTCGCGTCAGGTCACTTAAGATATTGTAACAGCCAGGGCCTCATAGCGTCTAAGCAAATGGGAGTGGGTGCCCTGGCGAATGGGTCAAGGTTCTTGCAGTCCTCCCTGTTGCAAGGTTGCCTTCTTGGGGCACAGGGCAAGGGGGTGCGGAACGCCGCATGTGGCGCACAAGTGCTTGTACTTGCAATCTTGGATGGTACATCTACCCTTGTTATACTTCCAGCACACATCTCGTGACAACATGGCAGGTCTCCCTTGTTGTTTTCCTTGTGGTTGATCTCTGTAATGAGAAGAACTGCATAGTGCAATGTTGGGTCGAGTGAGGACATTCCGAAGCCACAGGCCCCCATCGTCCATATCCCATGCCATATGGGGGTTAGAGTTCATCTTGTCCCTGAAATGTTCGTCGTATGCTAGCCAGGCGTGTCCTTCATGCTCACGATATATGCTGAGAACTGTTTCGAGGTAGCAGAGCATTGGATCGATTTGGTCATGCTGTTTCCTGCATACAATGCTCATCATGCGCGCATAGGAAAGCACCCAACATGCAAGGTTCCGTGGAATCAGTCTGGTGTGGTCTGGCAGCAGGTCGCCCTTTTTTGCTCGTTTTTTGGCATGCAGTCTACGTCTGCCTTCTGCAAGTTTGAATATGTCAAAGTACTGTCGCTTTTAAACCTTTTTCCCAAGGGAGCTAGGAACCTTCTACTACTACTACTACTTAACATTTCTAGAGCGCTACTAGGGTTACGCAGCGCTGTACAAATTAACAAAGAAGGACGGTCCCTGCTTCTGCCATAAGCGCTCTGGGGGAACACCGTAGGTGAATGCAGAGGCGGGTACAGAGGGCTGTGCAGTAGGCCGGGCAGGGGAGGGAGAGGAAGAAGAAGAAGAAGAGGAGGAACACGAGGAAGAAGAGGATGAAGAGGACGATGAGGAACTGGACCGTGTGGAATGCTTATGTTTCTTACCTTTCTTCTTCCTTTATGCAGCAGGATGTTTATTTACTGTAGAGGGTTGACATTCTGCCGTGTAGCTGTCAGGGACTTGAGGAAGTCCTGCTGGAGCGTCTGGACGCATAATGGCTGATGCAGAAGCCTCATTAGGCGCCACGCGGTTCAATGCACGTGCAGCATCATGGCGGTTGGTTCGACTAGCTCGGAACGAGGATCTGCCATGAGGTGGAGGTGTGGTCCTGTGATGCTCACTGAGGACGCTCCGGGACCTGGTGCGGTCATGCCTAGGATAAGAGGGGGATCTATGGTGGTCGTAGGAGCGACAGTAGGAACGGTGTTGTCGACGCCTGCAACAGGATGGAGATCTATGACATCTGCGGCAAGATTCTGATCTGCGGCTTCTGGAGCTTGCACCGGAGCTGCGATGCCTCGAGATGCTTCTGGATGCATAGGATCTCCTACGGGCTCTGTGGTGACGCCGACCGGAGCCATCTCTGCTGCCTGCTGAGAAAGACCCTTGTTCTCGGTGCTTGGTGCTGGAGCTGCATTGTGTCTGTCTGTTGAAAGCGTGAGCTCCACGCAGGTTTGCAGGTGAGAGAGATGTGCGTATCGATCCCGAGGCATGTGATGGCGAGGAGGAGCGCAAATGACCTCCCGCACTGGCTGTGTGGGCCTGTCCATCATTCCCACAAGGGCGGACATCTTGTTCCAATGAGTTCAGGATACGGGCCCCTGGCATCAAACAGGTGGTGGGCGGCAGCAGGTTACGGGCCTCTGACATCCAACATGTGGTGGGCGGTGGTAGGTGAGATGGGCCCTTCTAGGGAGTCTCCTGGCGCTGCGTGCTCCGTAATGCTTTCCTCCAGTAGCCCAGAGAGTGGTGATGATGGAGGTTGTCGACGGCGAGTGTCTGTGGAGGAGGGGACAATTGCCCGCGGTAGCAGTAGGTCAGCAGAATCAATATACCTTTCAGGAAGAAGCCGCCGCCGTGTAGATGTGAGGGGAACATCTGCTACCTGGTCCGTAGGGTGTGTTGATCTTCTGGTGCAGCAAGGCATGGTGGTCCCTGGAACCGCAGTCTTTCCTTCTGAAGTACCCTTAGTGATGCTGCCCCTATCTGCAAAGCGCCACGTGGCAGAGAAAGCAGTGGAAAATGCAGGATTCCAACTCAAAATGGAGTACCTTCAGCGATGTTGCCCAGCTGTGCAGTGATCCATGTGGTAGGTAAAATACAGGAAATGTTCCCAAACGTGGTCCTGGAGGCACCCCAGCCAGTCAGGCTTTCAGTATATCCACAATGAATATTCATGAGATATATTTAAATACAGTGGAGGCAGTGCATGCTAATCTCTCTCATGAATACCGGAAGATTGGAGGGTGGCCAATGTAATGCCGATTTTTTAAAAAGGTTCAAGAGGTGATCGGGGATATTATAGACCGGTGAGCCTGACATCGATGCTGGGCAAAATGGTAGAGACTATTATGAAGAACAAAATTACAGAGCATATTCAAAAGCACAGATTAATGAGACAAAGCCAATATGGATT
Organism: Microcaecilia unicolor; assembly: GCF_901765095.1. Classification (NCBI taxonomy): domain Eukaryota; kingdom Metazoa; phylum Chordata; class Amphibia; order Gymnophiona; family Siphonopidae; genus Microcaecilia; species Microcaecilia unicolor. Next base: position 139,002,592 of record NC_044041.1, on the reverse strand, counting down.
TAGTGAAGGGAAATCTTGCTCACCAATTACATTTCTTTGAAGGGATCAACAAGTGAACCGGTCAATATTGTGTATCTGGATTTTCAAAAGGCATTTGACAAAGTACCTCATGAAAGACTCCAGAGGAGTCTTTAAAGCTCCTTGTAAGATTTTATGTAAACGATGGCTGTATCACTCTTGACCCAAAGTTAAAGCCACATGCTGTGAGTAAACACACTCGCTTTGAAACTAGGAACAAGAGATAAGCACAGGTTGAAATTTAAGAACAATAAAGGATTAGATGTGTTGTGCTTTTGAATGAATGGCTGTGGATTGCAGCCACACTAACCTTGTTTAGAAAGAGGGATGTTAGAACTTGTTTTTAAGAGAAATTGAGAAGTAGTCATTCTGTGGTTGTAGATTGTGATACAGGGTTAGATGGAAATGAAGATGTAGTCTTCTGTTTCTGAAGTAATTATATATATGTAATAGAGTTACTGAGTACAAAGGATAACTGACTGTATATTAAAGTTGATAAAGATATTATATCGGATCATAGTGGATAGCAGGATGATAGTGAATAGTTTTGTGTGTTGAATGAGCTCTAAGGAATTTGTTCTCTTATTATTTTTATTATAGGTTTTTAAATAAAAGTATTTAAGAAGGGGGATTCCATCACCTCTTGTTTTTTTAGGTATGTACATATATTTTGATCATTCACCTCCTTCTCCATATGTTTTTTTGACATTTGTGTTTTGATTATGCATGTTTTGATGAATTGTTTACATGATTGATTTTATATGTTATAACATGACGAATTTCAAGGTTTTTAATTTTATTAACTTAGTTGAATATTCATGTATATTTTGATATCAGTTCATTTATATATTTTTAAATTATTTATTGTCATATACTTTTGAGCTAAGTTTTGCAATAATTTATGACATACAAGTATGTTTGATGTTTTGATATCTATCTATCTGTGTCTATGTTTTTATTTCTTAGTTTTGACCCCTAACGCAGCCTGAGGGCGAAACGTGGCCACGTCGGGTTTGTTTTTTGATTCACACCAATAAATTATTTCATATGTTTATGTTTTCTATTAGTCTACCTTTTTTACTATTACTCTATCATAGTAAGGAGACTGTTGCCTTTTTTGTTTGTTTCCAAAAATACTAGGACTAGGGAGCACACAAAGAAACTACAAAGTAATACATTTAAAATGAATTGGAGAAAATATTTCTTCATTCAACGTAATTAACATGTAATTAAACTATGGAATTTGTTGCCAGAGAATGTAGTTAGCTTAGCGGGGTTTAAAAAAAGGTTTGGATAGCTTCCTAAAAGAAAATTCCATAAGCCATTATTAAAATGGACTTGGGGAAAAGCCACTGCTTATTTCTAGGATAAGCAGCATAAAATGTATTGTACTGTTTTGGGATATTGCCAGGTACTTGTGACCTGGATTGGTCACTGTTGGAAACAGGATGCTGGGCTTGACAGACCTTTGATCTGCCCCAGTATGGCAATACTTATATACTTACATGTACTTAGGTACTAATACTCATTGTGGGTATCCTGAAAACCTGACTGGCTGGGGTGCCTCCAGGACCACGTTTGGGAACCACTGGACTAGACCATATAGTTTTTTTCTTTAATGTTTTGATAGTTAGGTCTGATTTGTTCTTTGTAAGATTTCACTTTTGCTGGTCTTAGGTTGCTTTTGTAGTGCTTTACTACCTTCTTCCAAGCCTCCTTGTTGATTGTGGTTTTGACTTTGGACCATAGTCTTTCTTGTCTTTCATAAAGCCTTTTCAGTTCACTAAGTTCATTGGTGAACCAGGGGAAGAACTTTTGACCGTTACTGTTTTTTTATTTTCAGTGGGGCAATCTCATCTAGGATCATTTTGCTTCTTTCCTCCCATTCGTGAAGGGGATCTGTTGGGTTGGTTGTGGACGTCCATGGGTGGTTACATGTTCTGTCCCAGAAATTTCTGTGTCTATCTTGCCTCGCAACCCATAGAATGTCGGGGCTGTTTTTCTCATGTTAGAGGATTCCTTCCAGCAGAGTGTTAATCTTAATTTGTGGTGGCCCGACCACGGGGTCTCTTTCCAGGAGTACTCATCTATTTTTAAATTATGATTTACCAGGAATCTGTATGCATGTAGGACTACGATGTGAGCCTTGGTGTGAGTGATATTTGTCTTAGGACTACATAAGTCTCACATTTGTAGGAATTCTAATCAGTCTTTGGTGTCTTCTTTGGCTGGATTGTCTAGGTGGAGATTGATATCTTCTATTAGAAGCACATGTTGTAGTTGGCGAGATGAAATCCATGAATTCTGCTTGTGCCTCTTTTCTTTGCCTGGTGGTCTGTAGAATAAAATGCAGAGTAGTTGACTCTTAATGGCACCTATTTCCAAGTGTGGGGATATTAGCTGTGATATTACTTCTGTTTTGAAGAAGTGTTTGTACCAGGGCTTTTTTTGAGGGGGTACAACCAGTCGTTGCAGTCAATTTTGGGTTAAGGTGAAGAAGGAAGCTGAATCACTTGGAGTATAGATTGGATCATCAGGAATACAAGCACAAGGCAGGCTCTAGAATTTCAGCTCCGACTGGGCTTGTTTCTGTGGTGTTGGGTTTGTCCATTTGTGCCAGGTGTGGTTCCCACAGTGGTGGCTACTATCTTCCCTCTCTGGGCTTGGTCCCACGTCTGTAATATTGGACTTCACTTATTGTGTTGTGGTTTCCCACAGTGCTGGATTGTGTTGGCCAAACTCTCTCAGTTTTGTTTTCTTAAAATTTAAAAAATAAAAACCTTCGGTGTCCGGTTCTCACCATAGGATCGATGCTGAGGAATGAGGGAAGCTGACATCCTCCTCTGTAGCTCGAGTCTTCGAAGACCCGCCACCAAAATGCTCACGATACCCACAGCAGCCGCATCCACCTCAGCAAAACTCGTGCAAGGAGTGTTCCTGCAGTAGGGAACTGTCACTACTTATCATTCCCACTCAGTGTTGCTGATGCCGTCGTAGGATCCCGTTGTGCTGGGTCATGGGATAGTCAAGGAGGCCCAATGGGGGAAGAATGTGCTGTCTGAACTGATGACTTGCACTTGGTCGAAGCACTGGGGCCTTCACCTGAACGGGTTCTCAGGGCTAGACCATTGGTTGCAGGGGCCAAAGAACCTTCAAGCCAGGGGACAGAGCTCTAGTCCTTCTGAGTGTAGCCTAATTGGTTAGTGCAGAGGCCAGAGAACCCGGGGAACTGAGTTCATTTCCCACTGCAGCTCTTTGTGTCTCTGGGCAAGTCACTTAACCCTCCAATGCCCCAGGTGCTTTGATTTTAACCACAGAAAGGTAGTATATCAAATCCTATCCCCTTTCTGCCCTCATCAGAAAGCAAACTGCTATGCAAGTGGCAAGGGCCTTATATGGTAGTAGAGAAGACAGGTCCTGTCAAATACAAGGTGGCCCAACCAGACAAAATGAATAAAGCAAAAATATTTTACATCAATTTATTAAAGAGATGGACTCCAGTGGCTGCCGCACTGGTCCAGGAGGATGGTTTCGGACCTGAGGTACTGACACCACCAAAAACCACTGCAAGCTCCGTTTGGAGGATCAATTTTCAGACACACAAAGCTGATTTGGAGCTGTTCGTCCACCAGAATGATGGTGTGTTCTCCAGCCTGTCAGGCTGGATACACTTATCATTACGGATCCAAGAGTGGTGACCCAACAGCGCCCATACCAAATTTGGAAGCCTGGCAGCAGGCCGTGGTTAAAGAGGTCACTGAATTGCTGAACTGGAGGTCATTGAGGAAACCTCTAGTAATTGGTCATCCCCCATTGTACTGGTACCAAAACAAGATGGGGGCATCTGGTTTTGTATTGATTTCTAGAAACAGAATGCCATTTCCTGCCTGGAAAGGACTGAAAGGCTGAGAGGATCCCAGTTCATCTCAACACTGGACCAATAGGGTACTGGCAGGTACACCTTACTCTAGCTGACAGGGAGCTATTCCAACGTGCCAAAATCTGCTTCAGTTTACAATACTGCCTTTTGGCCTTCATGGGGCTATTGCAACATTTCAACACCTAGTAAAGCCAAATGGTGGTTACAAGGCCCACCTACCTGGATGGCATCATCATTTACAGCAAAGACTGGAAAATTCACCTAATCCAGGTGGACGCGGAACAGGATAGTTTACGGACAACTGGATTGACACTGAATCCTAAGAAATGGTTCCTGGGGGGGGGGGGGGGGGGGGGGGGCATGAGATCCTAACCATAGGGTACTCTGTCGGGAAAGCCCAAGTGAGACCCCAGGCCTGGAAGGTGGAAATGAGCATTGAAGTATCAGTACCGCAGTGCAAGAAGCAAGTGCAAGCCTTCTTGGGACTTCTTGAATACTACCAATCAATGCTTCATTCCAGGGTTTGCTGAGAAAGCAGAGCCACTAACTCGCCTCTTGCAGAAGATGGCCCCTAAGAAGGTGCACTGGATGCCAACACTGGACACTGCTTTCCAGACCTTGAAGAATGCCATCTGCTCTGAGTCAGTGCTGGTTAGCTCAGACTTCAGCCAGCCTCTTTGTGGTAAAGACAGATGAATCAGATGTTTGGTTTGGGGCACCCTTAGCCCAAGAAGTGGATGGTGAAGTACACCCTATGGCCTACATCAGTAGGAAGCTATTTCCTAGGGAGCTATGCAGTGATTGAAAAGGAAGCCCTGATTTGGGAAGAGAATCAAGATGGCATCAAGAGCAGATGCACGAATGTGTTGCTCTTTTCTACCTGCGAAGAGGAAGTTCCTGCTTGTACTGGGTGTTGAGGCACTATAGGGATGCGTAAAGGGGCTCCAAGAACTTTCCCTCCAGCTCCATGGCATCTGGTTAAGACTATGTTGGTGGGGACTGTAACACAGCATGCTGGAACGACAGATCCTGCTTTGAGAAGAATGCCGAGTGCGTCGGCAGACCTTAGTGTAGACCAGGTCTCGTTCAGCCTGGAACACAGGCCAACCCTCCTGCAGCCTGGAAGTATTTTTACTGTGGTACTGGATGCAGATCCCTTTTCCCAAGAGTTGGGTGGAGACAACATCCATGGAGAGGCAGCTGAGTAGAAGCCCCTAGGAGCCTGCCCAACCAAAGGGAGATCTGTATCATGGGCTGAAGGTGTGGAGGATGCCACTTCTGGAGTTAATTTATTGATGCTGGGGGAAATTAAGAAACCATCCATACACAGCCTGCCTGTCTGACATTGCTGCCTGGATGTCTCACCGCCATCTGAAACTAAACATGACCAAGACTGAGCTTCTTATCTTTCCCCCTAAACCAACCTCTCCTCTTCCCCATTCTCTATTTCTGTGGATAACACTCTCATCCTCCCTGTCTCATCAGCTTGTAATCTTGGGGTCATCTTAGACTCCTCTCTCTCCTTCTCTGCACATATTCAGCAGACTGCTAAAACCTGTCGTTTCTTTCTCTATAATATCACCAAAATTCACCCTTTCCTTTCTGAGCACACTACCAGAACCCTTATCCACTCTTATCACCTCTCGCTTAGACTACTGCAACTTACTTCTCACAGGTCTCCCACTTAGCCATCTCTCTCCTCTTCAATCTGTTCAAAATTCTGATGCACGACTTATATTCCACCAGTGTCGCTATGCTCATATTAGCCCTCTCCTCAAGTCACTTCACTGGGTCCCTATCCGTTTCCGCATACAGTTCAAATTCCTCTTATTGACTTACAAGTGCATTCACTCTGCAGCTCCTCTGTACCTATTCACTCTCCTCTCTCCTTACACTCCTCCCCGGGAACTCCGGTCACTGGGTAAATCTCTCTTACTGCACCCTTCTCCTCCACCGCTAACTCCAGACTCCATTCCTTTTATCTTGCTGCACCATATGCCTGGAATAGACTTCCTGAGCCAGTACGTCAAGGTCCATCTCTGGCCATCTTCAAATCTAGGCTAAAAGCCCACCTTTTTGATGCTGCTTTTAACTCCTAACCCTTACTCACTTGTTCAGTACCCTTATTTCATCATCCCCACCTTAGTAATTCCCTTATCTCTTATTTGTCCTGTTTGTCTGTCCTAACTAGATTGTAAGCTCTGTCGAGCAGGAACTGTCTTTTCATGTTCAAGTGTACAGCGGTACATACGTCTAGTAGCACTATAGAAATGCTAAGTAGTAGTAGTAATATATGTTGTCAAGTCCTGTAAAACAGGGTTTTCTCAGAGTTTTGATACAGGGCACTCTCAGGACTACACTTCAAGTATTTGCTCCCATAGCTCTCCCAAGCATGACTCTGAACTGTCAAAAACTGGAAAAACTGCCCCTCTTTTTCTCTGGAACCTTTCACCCTTCCATCTCCCAGGACTTGTTCCACCCATCAAGATGGGTCTCCTTAAGAGACTTCTTCTTTGTTCTTTGCAAGCAACCTTTCTTTCAGGGTCTAGTGTGTTGTCCTCAGCTTAAGAACATTTGTTTAAATTACCATCTTTTATAGTTTAACAGGATACTGTTCTCTGGTCTTATTTAATGTGATTGACTCTTAGGTCAGACACACTACCCAGTCCTTATTAATATGTATTATGAGGTAAAGGAAGTGAGAATCTATTACAAAGAGATACATCTTTTCTTACCTGTTCTGATGAATATGAAGGCCGTATACACTCCAAACACAGCAGTGTATGAGAACTGGAAAGCTAGTGGAGGAAGAAAGAAATGTCACTGAGCAATAAAACCTCTTCATTTCCAAGACCAACCACAAATGTTTTCATGAGACCAAGTAAGGAACATTAACTACTTGTATCCAAACTAACCTAAGGTTACTATTCTACTGGGTAAGCATATCACTAGCTTCTTTTTGATAAACATATTAATGGTGTAATGGACCGAAATCTCCCAAATCCTGCTGTTTCTGAAGCTGGCAGCAGGTTCAAAAGATGGGTTTAGGTTTCTTGAAAATGATAGCTTTCAGCCAGCTGATCCAAAATGCCCAGTAACAGCAGTCATTTTCATCTGACCAGATAATTAGCCTTCCCACAATACTTTGATTGTTGTCCTTTAAAATGGAAGGTTAAGGTTCATCCTCATTAATATTTGATTTATATTTATAAATTTATAAGCTGCGCCATCTACCATCCTTGGCAGCTTACAGAACAGCATAATAAGAGTACAATGACATCAAAATATGAAGACAAACAAAAAGTAAAATCACAAAACCTGCTTAATCTTATGTTTAAAAATCGCTGATAAGTGCAACATCTCAAGTTATATCATCTCTTCTCCAAATGCCTCTCAAAGTAATTCAGATGGTAGGTAATTCCACAGCTTTTGCCCTGCAATATTAAAGATTGATGATAGGTATTCCTCAAGTCTCACAACATGAAGAGAGGGTACATGAAGGAGATTTTGGGGATTTGATGTACTCATTCCTCTCACCTTACCTTTGATCTTTCTGTTACTCTTTGAACTTACGTTTGTCTGTAAATAAATCCAGGGTGACAGGCATTTTACTGTATAATAATGAAAATCATGCAATTTGTTGGCACATACACAAAGAAGTTATCACATACAGGGCAATTCTATAACTCTGTACCTGCAGTTTCACATGCCTTGTGCACATACATACGTGTCAATAAAATTGGTGGTTATATATGTAATTGCACTATGCGCTGTTCTACAAGGTAGGACTAAGTGCATTAGCGCTTAACTGCAAGAAAGGCATACACATGGGTGGAGTATGGGAGGGGCACTGGTATCTCCAAATTACATGCGTAACTTATAGAATATTATAAGTTACACACATTGCAAGCACACTTAGCTGTACCCATTTATGCCTGCCATTGACCTGGTGTACAGGGTCAAGCCTAAATGTAGGCATGCCAATTTGGGTGTACCCTAGCCTTTTATAATGGCATCTTGGTGCACAGATGTTATTATAGAAGTGGCTCTCGGTGCACGGCATTGGTATAGAATTGTCCTCATAGTTTTGTGGGGGTACCGTTTTGTCATTTCTCTCAGGAACTGATGCAGAAAGCCATGCAGCAAAGCTGCAGGCTGATGGCGAAGTATATAACTTCTACTGCAGTGTTAGCAAGAAAACAAACAATGGCAATGTGGTAAGCTAATGATATGGAAATTTCAAATCAAGCAGAGCTTGTGTGCTAATTGGGGGAAGCCTGCCAAACATATGCGCACAAAGGTTCTGCAGGGAGGGCAACTTTATTGTGTGCATGTCTGAAGAAAATGAAGTGTTTGAGTACATATCTGCACATGAGCCTGCAGTCACCTGTGGTGGAGGAACCCTCAATTCCTACGTAACAGTAGTGCAGCAAAAAGAGGGAGTAGGATGATCTGGCTCTTTCAATAACCCAGGGAGACGTATGTCATTACAAAGTCTTTATTAATGAGCATCAAGTAACTCGACACAGCAGCTGTGTTTCAGCGCCTATGCGCCTGCCTCAGGAGTCTAAAAGGACATAGAAAAATCATACAACAATCATATATAAATCATGTAAAAGTCTGGATCATAAATCACAACATGTATATGCTAAAAAAATTACATACACAAGTTAAAATAAAAATTAAGCAAATGATGCATTTCAAAAAAACTTATTACATGTATAAATATTGTAACATGTAAAATCAAACATACCAAGAATCTAAAAACATCAAACAACTTTGAAAATAGCCCGCTACCTATAATTTTTAAGGTACTCTTTCTCCACAGTTTGATAGTGTCATCCATAACTTATGCCGCTCCCTTTATAGGATCGTGACATCCAATTACTTTACCATTCAAGAAAAATTGCTTTCTTCTTAACCCTTTGGAACATCAGAAGCTCAGTTGTTACTAGCCCAGAGCACACATTTACACATATATCTAAAAAATAAAAAAATCTTTTAAATATGAGATCTTAAATGGTTTATATGCAGCCCTATATGTAGCGGGCTATTTTCAAAGTTGTTTGATGTTTTTAGATTCTTGGTATGTTTGATTTTACATGTTACAATATTTATACATGTAATAAGTTTTTTTGAAACTGATCATTTGTTTAATTTTTATTTTAACTTGTGTATGTAATTTTTAAATGTAAGCTTTTTTTTTTTTAGTATATACATGTTGTGATTTATGATCCAGACTTTAACATGATTTATATATGATTGTTGTATGTCCTTTTAGACTCCTAAGGCAGGCGCATAGGCGCCGAAACACAGCTGCTGTGTCGAGTCACTTGATGCTCATTAATAAAGACTTTGTAACGACATACGTCTCTCCCTGGGTTACTGAAAGAGCCAGATCATCCTACTCCCTTTTTTGCTGCATTAAATCCTCTTAACCAACCTTTCTACAACATCCCAGACCTAGCAGTGAATTTCTCACATGTGTTCATAAAAAAACACTGTTTACTTCTGTGTACTGTGGAGGAATACATAACGGAATGGAGGAGTAGCCTAGTGATTAGAGCACTGGGCTGGATAACCAGGGATGCCTAGTTTAAATCCCAATGCTGCTCCTTGTGATCATGGGCAACTTACTTAGCCCTCCATTGCCTCAGGTACTAAACCACCCCCTCCCCCCCAAACAAACAAACAAACAACTGATTGTAAGCCTGACAGGTAAATACCTAGTATACCTGAATGTAACTCACTTTGAGTTACTACTGAAAAAGGTGTGAGTAAAATCTAAATAAACAATGTTGTAATTACTATTCATTTTAATATCATGTCCACCACACAATTTTTTCGCTGACCCCTTTTCTGCATTGTGCACTGTATAAATATGGTAGTGGGCTTTTATATGCCCTAAATTTACAGGGAAGGCTGTTACCAATTTCATCTGACTCCAATCTTTGAACCCTTTGAGTTCCATTTAAAACTGATTAACTACGGACCATAAATGTTACCCAGTACAGTAGAAGTTCATAGACCAACTTACTATGATCTTCCAACTCTCTCAGGGGTCTTCTTGGGGATGTGAATTTTTGCCTTGCTTTTGTAATAATATAAGAATATAATATAAGTTCTTATCTTTGTTGTTTTTTCCTTGTTGAAATGACAATGTCGGCTTGCTTGGTGTTCAGTACTTCCTCATCTGAATCGGATTTCCTGATTGCTACTTTTCAACCCCCCCCTCCTTCTAAATGCTAAGGCTGTTCTGTTTATAATCAGTAGATATACTTTTTTTTATTGCTTGATTAGGTATCTAATATAATAATTTGCTCCTCCAACATTCCATTGTGTCTCACTGGGATCGTAACCACCTGATGACATCACTCCTCCAACGTTCCAATGTGTGTCACTGGGATTGTAACCACCTGCTGATGTCACTCCTCCAACGTTCTCCGTCCCCCCTCCCTCCCAGTTCCATGGGACCCTGGAACTGGGAGGGAGGGATGGCGGGACGGAGGGACAGAGGGAAGGAGGACCCTGGAAATGGGAGGGGGGAGGGAGGGAGGGGGCATGGAACTCGGAGGGAGGTGGAGGGGGCAGGGGAGAGATGCTGCACATGGATGGATGGAGGGGGCAGGGCACAGAGGACGTTGCCTGCATATGGATGAATGCAGGGGAGAATGCATAATGCAGGGGAGAGAGGGGACCCTGAAACTCGGAGGGAGGCAGGGAGTGGATGACCCTGGAACTCGGAGGCAGGGAGGGAGGGAGGGGACAACCCTGGAACTCGGAGGCAGGGAGGGAGGGGGGGACAACAACTCTGGAACTCGGAGGGAAGGAGGGAGGGGGGGACAACAACTCTGGAACTCGGAGGGAGGGAGGGAGGGAGGGGGGGCCCTGGCACACACTCTCATGCTCACACATACACTCTCTCTCTCACAGACACTCTCGCACCCAGTCTCACTCTCTCTCTGTCACACACACTCGCACATTCACTCACTCTCTCTCTCTCACACAGTCACTCTCACACACACTCTCTCAAACATACACACTCCGAGGAAAACCTTGCTAGCGCCCGTTTCCTTTGTGTCAGAAACGGGCCTTTTTTACTAGTGTTTTATAATATATCATTGAGGCTTCTGATGTAAGAATGATACATTTTAATTTGTTTTCCTTGCTTGCTTTGAGACAGATTTTCTATCAGACAGAGAAGTGAAGAATTTTATTCACTATTACTAGAACACAGCCTAACTAAGGAAGCATATCTAAAGCTGTTTAATTTGTTTTCCTTGCTTGCTTTGAGACAGATTTTCTATCAGACAGAGAAGTGAAGAATTTCATTCACTATTACTAGAACACAGCCTAATTAAGGAAGCATATCTAAAGCTGTTAAAGTTTCAGCGTTAGCAATGATTTCATTTCCTTAACATTTATTTGCATTTATTTTGTTCATTTTAGGGGTATAATTCTGAACTACACACTTATAATGCCCAACTTGCCCTTTGTTGAGAGCTGTACTTCTGGAAAGCATGTGTCTCTCCCATATTGCCTATATTATGGCATATAGAAGTTCCATGTTTTCTGTAAGGTCTATGGCTTGTTTTAAATTTTTTAATTGTCACCTTTTTTTTCACATCTTTACCTGTTCCTTGGCTGCGAAAGGTTGTATGTGCTTTTTCTATCCCCCTAGAATTCTTTTTCTTTTTCCACTTATTATACGGTTTAGATTAATAATTTATTCTAATTTACCCTGCTAAAATAACATACAAGGCCATAATGACAAACTCAGTTTTTTCGAGTTCCCATGGTATCCAAATTGACATATTTAGGTTTTTTAAAAATTTGATCTTTGTTTCAAAGACGATTGTGGAAGAATCTATACTCATCAATCAGAGACGTCTGGATTTGTATTTTTATTAGCTTCCCTGGTCTGAAACGGGTAAAGTTAGGGATTGATTAGTTAAAGACCCATTGGGGGCTTAACAGACTTAGCGCGATACCCAATTGGGTCGCTGTCCTTCAGTTCCGAGGGTCATATCGCAGGCTCTCTGAATCCCTTGAAGGGTAATTGCTACCCCCATTGCGGGCTCTATCATTTGAGAAATGTACGCTCATGGCCAATTGAGATGAGAATGCTTTTGGCAGCCAGTTGAGATGAGTAGGCTCCTGTCTTTAGAGGCATATCCTGGAGGGCGGTACTTGTTGTTCAGTAGTATCCTTAGAAACTCCCCAGGTTTTAGACACATATCTTTTAAGTGTAGTAGTTTCTTTTATTGTTTTGATGGTTGAAGCATATATGCTGCCGCCCGCCATCTAGCTACCTTTGCTTTAGATCTTCAACGCGGGAAAATTAACATTAGAAGATACGTGAGTATGTTTTTCTTTCTTTGCATGCTTTACTGTTAAGCTAGTCTTTGCATGTCCCTATAGCTTGTTGGTATAGTTTTATTTTTTTTTAGTCTTTTTACACTGGTCCCCCATAGTACACGATCACTATATTGTTGATCTAGAACATTATTCTAGAGTAGGTTCTACCCTTAAGTTGCTCTAGAACATAGTTCTAAAACTACGTTCTAGACTACACCGACCCTAGAACCCCTTTATATTAGCAACCATGTCCACACCCTTTGAGAAAGTTCTAGACTTCTTCCCTACCCAAAAGAAGGAACTCACACATCTGTGTGACAAGTGGCATGGTTCCTGGTCACAAAAGGACCGCACTTTAGCCTGGCCAAAGAACGGTTCATTTGATATTGGGAAAATCCAAGCACTTATTGCTTACAATGAATCCCATAAGACAGGGAAATCCAGAGCATGGAATATAGATGCCATCAATAAATTTATGCTTATAGCTCGAAGTGATACTAATTGTAAATCCTTGGCTAGTCTTTCTGCAGGCCAAACTCCCCAGACAGAAACAGCCACACCCAGTGCACCTCCTTCCTATGAGTCTGCACTAGGTACTCCTGATTCTAGTCCTGTTAAACTGCTACCTTGTGCAGTTGGGTATACTCCCATACACCCTGGCTATTGTGACAAGCCCTCTGCCGATGGCTTGCCAGCTCCTAACCCCCCCCCCCCCCCCCCCAACCTGTAAAAATCACTCTTGATAGTCCCATGGCTGTACACATCTCTGGTACAGTGGACCTATCACAACTTCCACAGCAGTTGGGCCCACAAGGCCCTGACCCTCCTATAGATCCTATGAAGTCTATTTATCATCAGGGACCAGTACCTAATTTAGGTTCTCAGTCATCAGCACAGAACCTGCCGGTACCCACTGATCCCACTACTGTAATACCCCCTACACAGGTGCAGAAACCTCCACAACAGTCCTATTGGAACTCTTGGGCAGTTAGGCCTGAGGGTCTCCCACCTCCTACAGTCACGCACTATCCAGCTATTGCTGGAGGTTCTTCAGATCCCGAACCCCGTTCACGACCTCCTGTAACCGAATCATTATATCCTTCTGCCGAACTCAATCAGATAGTGACAGTTCTTGGGCAGAAGGAGGGGCCAAAACCCTACTCAGATAATACCAGATTCTGGTATTCCTGAAGGATCCCATGTTCCTTTATCTTCCAGTTATCCCTCTATGATGCCCTGCCAAACTGCCTATCCCATACATGTGCCAAGGGAATGCCTTGCACCTCTAACTGATATAGCCGTTCCGACTGGCACAGACCCATGTGTACGTGCTGCAACTCTGACATCCCCCGCTCCGCTACTCTTGGACGCATATGCCCAGACCTATTGGCCTCCCGGGGCACCTACCGAATTATACTGTCCGGACAGGCTCGATTATCAGCCTGTCTCTTCATTTCAGGAAATAGGGAGGATGCCCACCTTAACAGCCCAGACTAGAGCTATTTGTCAAGAGCTGCAGAATAGAGGATTGCTTAAAACCTCCTCTAGCCTTGGCAATCAACGTAGGGTCCCTGTTCCCTCTGGCAATCCTGTCGTTGCCAGACCACAACGTGCGGTACCCCAGACCCAAGATCCCTCACATTGGTTTGGTTTGGGTGCGCGCCCTAAGGTGCGGACACAACCTGCTCCACGCCGCCCTCATTCCACTCCACCCTTCCCATCGGAAGAAGACTGTGAGGTCCTCGACCTGCCACGGCCTGCTTGCCGTCGGTCCCTTCTGCCGGGCATGTCAAATTTGGGTAGGGCTGCCACCTCTAATGAACCCCTCCCTAATCAGCAATTTCCCTCTATTGCTGACTGCAGACCCTTTATTGATATTTCCTCTGGTATTGAATTCCCCCTTCCTTCAGATGGTCTTGATCCTTGCGCGCCTGAGGCCGCTTCAAATCAGATCGATGATATATTGAAGGATCTAGATGACCTACAGCAGGCCATAGATACTGCCATGGAAACTCCTTGTATTGCAGTTCCCACACTGTCTGGCACTGCTGCTCCCCCAGCTAGGGTTGAGCGTCCTTCTATACCCAAAACTGACCTCTCTCGGGCAGCTTGTCTGCAGTCCCTTGATCGCATGTAAAATGAACTAGATGAAATCGTTCAGGAGGTAAACCAATTATCTCAGCCCTCAGATGTCTTGACGACAAAGTGTTCAGCCCTTGCACAGAAAGCTGACAATATTCAACAGACTTTAAAAGCTGTGTCACAGGCCACTGGTGCTGCAGACACTACTGCTTCCGATCCTGTTCTTACACCCTTTCAGAGGCTGCACTAAGTGACTGGCCTCCTGTCTAAATTAATAAATTTTCAGAAATCTTCCCCACTTGGTCCCACATGCACTGAGGTTTCAGAACTGAATTGCATTGCTGCAAACCCTAGACAGAGGAAACCTAAGGGTTATCTTGAACCTGATGGTTCCCATAGGTGTCTCGCTGTTGTCACTCTGGCACTGCGAGGGTCCAGTCCACCAGCCACACCTGCTCAATATGTGGCATAACAGGAAAATTCCTGGCAGTATCTACAATCATGGGTTGATGATCTAGCAGGATGGTCTGAGGCTCTTCAGCCCCAATCTGTCCTGTTCCCTCGCGAAGGCTCTCTGGCTACAGGCAAGCTAAACTTAGTTCATGAGCTTATTTAGAACCACCCTGAATCCCATTGGAATCATGATACTCGAACATATCTGATTCAGGGCCTTCAGGTATGGAAACAATATGAGAATCAGTTCCCCCAGAATGTTAGTCTTGCTGCTACTGTCCCGGCTAACATTAAACTCATGACGCTGCTGAACAGGATGTCAGCGGGCGTTCCCCACACAGAGTACACTCCCTTGTCTGCAGTGGAACTCAATGGCCTTGTCCTTCAACTTCCAGACATAGTGAAGGGAGGTAACAAGTGGCTTCTTAAATTACGGGAAGCTACGTTAGGGACCACCCTTTCTGTCGGAGATATAAAGTCACTGTTGGGCCGTATTCCCTATGCAAGTGTCTCAGATTTGTTTGCACAAGCTGGCTACGCCGAGTTCGTAACTGATAACCAGTACGATGGCAATCCCTTAACTGAGATAGAGAAAAAGCTGTTCCAACAGATACGCCCAGCGTTTCCTCCCCAAAAGGATTTTTCCATTCTCACCTCACAGCGCTGGGAACCGGGTTCAGAATCTATTGATGCATACTTAATTAGGATGCAACAATTGTTCAGAGAAGAAACAGAAGAAAAATTTGATACTGACAATGCTCTTCTGGTCTTCTATCACTTACTGAAAGAGACTCTACCTTCCAAGGTTAGGGAGAGTCTGGATAACACTGTAGGTCTCCAACACAAGAAATGGCCTGAGTTGAAAGATCATATCCTGCACCATTGTAGATTTCTCATTAAGAATCAGCAAAATGAAGTCCATAAGGGGCAGGTAAAAACGAACCACCTTTTGACTTTGCGAATTGCTGATCTTACAAATAAGCTGGCACCCCAGCCCAACTTTACTTCTAACTCCAGCACAACCCCTTCTTCCACACAGTCTCACCTGTATAGTGCTTCCACTTCTAGCTCCAGCACCCCATCCACTCCATCTTGGTTATCCCCTGCGGATAGTCCTATGTACCCTGCAACTCCTGAATCATATTCAGACTTGCGGGACTCCACCAGTTCTAGTTCTACCTCATCTGAAGTGCGGAACCCATTTAGGGATTCCAATTGCCCCTATGATTGCCCTGACTTTCCAGACTGTAAACGGCATAACCCTCATGGTTTGGTTATGTATGCTGACAATCGCAATGGCAATAATGCTGGAATTCAAGGTCTCAGGCCTTACCGTCCGGACCGCAGAAATGATTACCCCAGTTCCCGGGGAAGAAAGGCCCCTCTGATAATAATAGGCGATCCAGAGACCACCCCAAATTGCCATGCCAATGTTCAATGTTTCCGTTGCCATGGTTTCGGACATTATGCTGTCGAGTGTAACCAGCCCCCACAACCACCACAACACTTTCCACGCAAGGAGAGATGCTACTCTCCTCCTGATCGCCAATCGTTCCCCCTGTGGAACCCTGATCAATGCCATCCGCAGTGACTAGGTGTGGTTCAAACACAAGCAGGATTCGAAGATCCAATGATCACATTGCTTATCTGTGATGTACCTGTCCCTTTCCTCATTGACACAGGCGCTTCTCGCTCTGTCCTTGCCAATGTTCCATTTAAACTGAAAAAGTGTTTAAAAATGTCTTCAGAGAATATTTCAACCACTGGCTTTGATGGGGTCCCAACGGATACCCCCCTTTTAGAACCGCTATCAGGTATGGGGATCAACAATTGTCAGCCCCATTACTATATGCCCCATTGTGCCCTGTAAACTTGCTCGGTAGAGACCTACTGACACAGTTTAAATGTGAAATTCATTTTGATCTGTGTGATCCTGATGAGGGTAATTCCCTGCTTATGGCAGTTATCTCCTATACTGATAGACAAATAAATGAAGCCCTTGACAATTTACCAGGCTCACTTTGGGCGTCCCCTGACTCACCCTATGGTGAGGTGGTTGACCGATCACACCACATTCAGCTCATGCCTAGATGTAAAGGTCCTAAGGTTGGTCAGTATCCTTTAAAACCTGAAGTCATTGCTGGTGCTCAGGAACAGATTAGCTCTTTGCTGCATCAGGGCATTATTGAGAAATGCCACTCCCCTTATAACACTCCATTGTTCCCGGTTAAGAAAAAAGAATTAGGGCAATGGCGGATAGTTCAAGATCTTCGCGTGCTAAATGATATAGTGGCCCCCATCTTCCCCAATGTTGAGAATCCCACTACTCTTTTAAATAGCATCACCTTGCAGAAATATCACTCCACCATTGATTTGCCCAATGCTTTCTTTTCCATTATACTTGACCCCGAGAGCCGTCCCCTTACAGCTTTCCAATTTGACAATGCTACCTATCAATGGACACGGCTTCCTCAAGGCTTTATTGATAGTCCTACCATTTTCTCTCACTTTCAGAACACATTTGTGAGTTTAGACAGGACAGATATGTTATGCCCCCCCCCCCCCCCCCCGGTATGGCTATTGTTCAATATGTAGATGATATGCTCATCACTTGTCCAGATTTTGATACCTGTCTGAAGGTAACTTATGATTTTCTATATTTTTTGGCTTCAAAGGGTTATAAAGGTAATAGAAAGAAGTTGAGGGTTGCTCAGTCACGTTACCTTTCTTGGCCATCAGATTGGCCCCCGTGAGAGAGGCCTGGGTCCTGATACTCTGCAACACGTTTCATCTTTGCGCATGCCCTCCACTGTCTCTGACCGCCGAGCAGTTCTAGGAATGCTTAACTTTTGCAGACAATGGATCCCGGATTACTCTGTCCGCACAAAACAATTCTATCAGAAATTACAGGGAAAACAGAAGCTTAAGCACGATCCCTTACGGTTCACAGCTCAGGAAACAGAAAATTTGATGCCTTTATTTAAGGATGTAATGCTTAGTAGTCCTTTAGCAACAATCGATGTGTCCGACGATGGTGTCCTTTGCTCTTTGTTAGGAAAGTTGGGATTAGACGCCTTGAAATTTACGGTATTTCACCTGATGGTAGAGGGTCTTTTGCTGTTACTCGCATTAGTCCCAACTACACATCTGCCTAAATTTTGACTTACATGACCGAAACAGACGTAGATAGTATCCAGTCCTCCCCACCATACTCACAACCCCCTCCCGATTTCTCTCCATCTCCCCCTTGGGATTTCAGAGAACTCGACTCTGGAGGTAGCTTAGATTGGGATTTTAGAGACCTTGATACTGAAAGTACTGAAGGTTGGACCCACTGGGACCCCGCGCCCGACGACAATCCCACCTGGGATCCTAAAACCAGATTCCAGACTTTGTGTGCGCACCTACGTGATCCCTGGACTACTGGCCCCAGCAGACATATAGTCAACATATTTTCTATATTTGATGGGAGCATAGCATTGAGAATAGAGCGGACAGATATACCATTGCTCAGACCTGAGACAGAAGAACCAGTGGACTTTTGGCTTCTCACTTACAATTTACTGAGTACCGGCTGGAGACCCTGGTTGTTCTTTAGGATAGTTGGTGATAGACCTGTAGAAGTATACACTGTTTCCTCTGCAGGAGCCATTAGAATCTTCCCAGAATATGTTACCTGATGCTTTACGCATACTTATTTTATATGGGAATAGCTCTATTCGTGGCTTCTGTCATTGCTGAAACCTTTGGGTTAGTTATCTTGTTGATAATATTCACCATTTATCGGCTGCCTCTCACTTTGTCTTGATTTAACACCTCTCTAACAGATATCCTAACGCCCATCAGTGATTCCTATAGTGTACCCTTTTTTGCCTTGATGGCTATGATTGTTCTTTTCTTTCTGTTATACTATCTAACTATCATTCCTGTACCTTCCATACCCCAGGTAATAGGACCTGATCATTTGATTTCTGGCCAGGTAATGTTGGCTACTACTAATGAGACAGTTACTATCACCCTTGATGTGTGTGCTTACACCAGTTGTGGAGACTTATCTTATCAGAGATATTATTCTGCATTTAACATTTACATGTGTCCTTACCCCATGTGTGGAAGTTGGTCAATGGTATGGTGGTATGAAGGTTATTGGAACCCATCTCACCAAGATCCTTTTGTAAAGAGTATTTCAATTATGAAACCACAGGGTAACCCTAATTGTCAAATGAGTAAATGCAATCCTGTTGCCATCACATTCAGAGGTGTAACATCAGCCACCTACAGAGCCTATTCACTCGGAATAGATGCTACAGGAAGGGATCCTATTGCCACCTTTAGCATAGTTGCTCCTCCCAAAACTGAGTAGAGCAACCCCCTGATGCCAATCAAGGTCCCAGAAGTCAGAATTCCTTACCAATTTAGACGAATTACCAATGCCAAAGATTTGATTGAACTTGAAACAGGATTTGGTGATACAAACTTATGGCTTGAATGGGCCCATTATACCACTGCTAGTTTGAACATTTCCAACGGTTATTTTTGTGCCCATGCAAGAGCAGAATCTACAGCAGTTTCTTTTCCTTTAGATCTCTTCAACAACCCAGATGGTTTTTGGTGTATGCTGGAGTTACTCCAAAGTAAGGAAGACATTAAACAGTCCTGTACTTATCTTGATAAACATCACCCTTATCTTCCCCCACAATTAAGGGTACCCCCAGCTTTCAGGATTCCAGACCCTGACACGGTATTCTACATGTGCCTTGAAAGACATTCTGTTAAAAATCCAAGGATTTTGGGTAACTTGACCAATTGCAACACCACTCTTGGCAAAGGTTCCTTATGTGACCTGAATATTACTGACTTCTCTCAGGCCCGAGCAGATGTATGGTGGTATTGTGGAATTGTGTTGACCCACTTTTACCTGTACTTGTGTTTTCCCGTGGAACGTTCGAGTTCTCCGCTTGATCGTGGATTTTTCTGAACAGGTATTGTGGAACTAACACTCTTCACCATACCCTCCACAGAAGTTGGACTGGAACATGTGCCTTGGTAAAGTTGGTAATTCCAGTTGTTATTGCTTCCATGATTCTACCCCATGCCATCTCTTCCCATCGGGTAAAGAGACAGGCAGTGGCCGGATCCTTTGATGATAGGGTCTATATTGATGCAATCGGTGTTCCAGATCAGTTTAAAGCAAGAAACCAGATAGCTGTTGGATTTGAATCTGTTTTCTTTTGGTGGGCTACGGTTAACAAAAATGTCGACTGGATAAATTACATCTATTACAACCAGCAGAGATTTGTCAATTACACCAGAGATGCAGTACAGGGGATAGCAGTCCAATTAGATGCCACCAGTAGAATGACACTTGAAAACAGGATGGTGCTTGATCAAATATTGGCCGCAGACGGAGGGGTATGCAGGAAAATAGGTACCCAGTGTTGCACCTTTATCCCCAACAATACTGTCCCGGATGGATCGATTACCAGGGCATTGGAAGGCCTCAATTCACTTTCTGAGGAACTAGCCACCAACTCTGGGGTTGATACATCTTGGACAGGTTGGATGGATAAAGCCTTTGGTAAATGGAAGACATTTGTCATCTCAGTAGCTACCACCATTACAGTGGTGATAGCAATTTTTGTGCTTGTAGGATGCTGTATAATCCCGTGTGTCAGAAATTTAGTAGAACGCTTAATTGAAACCGCTATCAGCAAGAGCGAGCCTACAGAACAATATGTCTTGTATGAAAATCTCCTACCCAAAACTGCTGGGACAGATACATCAGATTATCTCCCCATGCATGGATCAAACTGCTATGCAGCAGAAGCAGTAGAAAGACCTGCAACTATTCAGTAGGACACATGGGATTGCTGAGATGCTAACCGATATGTAACCAATATATACTTGCAGAAATATATATATATATATATATATATATATATATATATATATATATGCAGCTTATGGTAAAGAAATTTTAGGTATATTAATCATATATTTTCTTTTTTTATGTAATCATGCATTATCATATGTAATCATGCTTGTAGATTTGTAGAAATGGTTTTAATGTAATAGACTTAACAGATGGGACATATTTGCATAACTAACTGCAGATTTGAAAAAAAGTTTCAAGAGGGGTTACATCTAGACTTAGAAACAGGCCACGGATTGGGTTGTGTAAAGGGAACACCATATTTCCCACCATTATGCATATGTTAGCACCTATGCATATAACTTCTGGTTTTTCCATGCATTCTGCACGGTACAGGTTCACTGAAGATCTTAGAGGTCAATACCTCCCCTCACACATGATAGTCTAACACCTTCTGGAATAGATGGTAATAACCTCTTCTTTATGCTGCCCCCTCAGCGGGGACAGCAAGAGGGGAGCTGTATAAATATGGTAGAGCTTTGCCCAGCCTAAGGGTTGCTGGGAAATACAGGCCAAGAGTTAATTGAAATCAAAAGAGCTTTTAATAAAAGGTTTCTGGCTGGCATCATTTGTCAAGTTGAGAAGTGTGAAACAGAAATAGCTCAGAACCTAGTGTACCAGGTGCATGAAGAAAGCAGAAGTGAGAAAGAACATTTGCGGTCAAAGGCAGCTGTCCATCTGCCGGAAAAAGGTGGGGGATACTTTCCAAGGGTAAAAATATCAAAATCTGCGGTTAAGAGAAAAAACTGTCATCCGGCCACCTGGGCAAAAGTAGTTTTTTTAGAACTCCATAGAACTCAATGTAAATCAAGAGTATAAATATGGCTGATAGCCTTCCTATTGGGGGACAGTCTGAGACCGGTGGTTGACCTGCACAACACCCTGTTGAAGATCTCCCCATAAGAATATTTAATTTTATTCTTATAAATCAATGTTCTATATGTAAGCTGAACTTTGGTGAGTAATAAATCTTATAATTGAACCTGTCTCTAGTTCTCTCTCTAATTCTTACTTATGGGTAATTTGTTACAATGTGTGAAATCTGATATAGACAAAGAAAAGTGTTAACTGGAATAAATTGACAGTCCTTCTGGGTTTGTCTGGGCAATTCACAACCCCAAGAAGACCCCTGAGAGAGTTGGAAGATCATAGTAAGTTGGTCTATGAACTTCTACTGTACCAGGTAACATTTATGGTCCATAGTTAATCAGTTTTAAATGGAACTCAAAGGGTTCGAAGATTAGAGTCAGATGAAATTGGTAACAGCCTTCCCTGCAAATTTAGGGCATATAAAAGCCCACATTAATTCAGCACCCAGAAACACGTACACACACTTCTGCTTACAGCAATTTTCTATAGCTGTCTCTGAGTCCTTAAATTTGGGTTTCTGTCTGACCACAGATGACATATTCCATTCCTTCTAGAAGCAAAAACAATACTGGAAAGGATGAACACCAGAAAAGTGGGAAATGAAGGAAGGCTAGGTAAATGACAGGATGAACAAGCCAAATTTATTGCTATGATGACTACAATTTGATGCACAAAGATGGAAATCAATGTACAAAACTCATCAATGCACAAGATTCGACACGGCACCACATTTAGGTACCAATGTGCTTGCCTCAGGAGTCTGATGATATGATGTAAAAGAGAATATATACAGCTAAGACTAACCTACACGCTGTACTAGGTGCTTTCATTCTATTGCAATACTTAGCGCTATATTGCATTAGCATTTTTCAGAGTGCATCATTCATGCTTTTTAAGACCACTGAATTTATTTCCAAATCAGCTGCATATATTATCTTTTACATCATATCATAAGACTCCAGAGGCAAGTACATTGGGCCGAAACGTGGTGAGTCTTGTGCACTGATGTTACGTCTGTGCTCACCTCGCCCTCTGGTGGCCAGAATCGGTGGCTGCTATGAACTGCTATAGACTGTCTTGCTGTTCCTTCCCGTTCCAGACTTTAGCCCAGTCCAGTCCGGATCTTCCAGGCTGCCAGACTTACTCTGCTTGTTTGTCCCTGATCAGCACCTGTAGCTGCCTGGTGATTGCTGCAGCTGAAGCCTCAGCTGCTGCTGGGCTTATTAGCCATTCTGAAATCTCTCTGCTTGCCTTTGCATTGCGTCTAAGGCCCTGGTATGTTGGTGCTTTTGCACTTCAGTGTGAGTTTGCTTCCTTGCTCTAGTTCTTGCCTGAAGTCTTGCTTGTTCTAGTACATAAGTAATGTCATACTGGGAAAAGACCAAGGGTCCATCGAGCCCAGCATCCTGTCCACGACAGCAGCCAATCCAGGCCAAGGGCACCTGGCAAGCTTCCCAAACGTACAAACATTCTATACATGTTATTCCTGGAATTGTGGATTTTTCCCAAGTCCATTTAGTAGTGGTTTATGGACTTATCCTTTAGGAAACCGTCCAACCCCTTTTTAAACTCTGCTAAGCTAACCGCCTTCACCACTTTCTCCGGGAACGAATTCCATAGTTTAATTACACGTTGGGTAAAGAAATATTTTCTCCGATTTGTTTTAAATTTACTACACTGTAGTTTCATCGCATGCCCCCTAGTCCTAGTATTTTTGGAAAGCGTGAACAGATGCTTCACATCCACCTGTTCCACTCCACTCATTATTTTATATACCTCTATCATGTATCCCCTCAGCCATCTCTTCTCCAAGCTGAATAGCCCTAGCCTCCTTAATCTTTCTTCATAGGGAAGTCGTCCCATCCCCGCTATCATTTTAGTCGCACTTCTCTGCACCTTTTCCAATTCTACTATATCTTTCTTGAGATGCGGCGACCAGAATTGAACACAATACTCAAGGTGCGGTCGCACCATGGAGCAATACAACGGCATTATAACATCCTCACACCTGTTTTCCATAACTTTCCTAATAATACCCAACATTCTATTCGCTTTCCGAGCCGCAGCAACACACTGAGCAGAAGGTTTCAGTGTATTATCGATAACGACACCCAGATCCCTTTCTTGGTCCGTAACTCCTAACGTGGAACCTTGCATGACGTAGCTATAATTCGGGTTCTTTTTTCCCACATGCATCACCTTGCACTTGCACACATTAAACGTCATCTGCCATTTAGCCGCCCAGTCTCCCAGTCTCTTAAGGTCCTCTTGTAATTTTTCACAATCCTGTCGCGATTTAACAACTTTGAATAACTTTGTGTCATCAGCAAATTTAATTACCTCGCTAGTTACTCCCATCTCTAAATCATTTATAAATATATTAAAAAGCAGCGGTCCTAGCACAGACCCCTGAGGAACCCCACTAACTACCCTTCTCCAATGTGAATACTGCCCATTTAACCCCACTCTCTGTTTCCTATCCTTCAACCAGTTTTTAATCCACAATAGGACATTTCCTCCTATCCCATGACCCTCCAATTTCCTCTGTAGCTTTTCATGAGGTACCTTGTCAAACGCCTTTTGGAAATCCAGATACACAATATCAACCGGCTCCCCTTTGTCCACATGTTTGTTTACTCCTTCAAAGGATTGAAGTAAATTGGTCAGGCAAGATTTCCCCACACAAAAGCCATGCTGACTCGGTCTCAGTAATCCATGTCCTCAGATGTGCTCTGTAATTTTGTTTTTAATAATAGCCTCTACCATTTTCCCTGGCACTGATGTCAGACTCACCGGTCTATAATTTCCCGGATCTCCCCCGGATCCTTTTTTAAAAATCGGTGTTACATTGGCCACCCTCCAATCTTCCGGTACCACGCTCGATTTTAAGGATAAGTTGCATATCACTAACAGTAGCTCCGCAAGCTCATTTTTCAGTTCTATCAGTACTCTAGGATGAATACCATCTGGTCCAGGAGATTTGCTACTCTTCAGTTTGCTGAACTGCCCCATTACGTCCTCCAGGTTTACCGTGAAGTCAGTACGTTTCTCCGACTCGTCCGCTTGAAATACCATTTCTGACACCGGTATCCCACCCAAATCTTCCTTGGTGAAGACCGAAGCAAAGAATTCATTCAGTCTCTCCGCTACGTCTTTGTCTTCCTTGATCGCCCCTTTTACCCCTCGGTCATCCAGCGGCCCAACCGATTATTTTGCCGGCTTTCTGCTTTTAATATACCAAATTTTTTTTTACTATGTTTTAGTTAGTCTATGTTTAGTTTAGGGTATTGCTTGTTTACTGTATTGCTTGTTTCCCAGTCTTGTGTCTTGTTTGTATGTCTTTGTCTAGTTCTGGGTTTATCTGTGTTTGTTCCCTGCTTCAGTTGCTGCTCGCAGCTTTCAGTTCAGTCTCCTGTCTAGCTGTTTGTTCCCTGTTTCAGAGGCTGCTCGCAGCTTTCAGTCCTGTCCTTTAGCCTATCCTTTCTCTGCCTTGCTGTCCCTGTGCTGCCCAGCTGTTATCCAGTCCTGCCCTGTCCAGTAAGTCCTGCCGGCCACCTGAAGCCTGGAGCTCAACTCTTGGTGAAAAGTGGCCAGGTGCAGGTGAAGCCTAACTGTTTATCAGAGATCTGCCCTGTCTCTAGCGTGGGGTGGTTTTGCCTGCCACTGCCGCTCCTTGGCAGTGGCCCAAGGGCTCACAAACCCAGTTTCCAGCTTTGTAAACGTGACAGAATGCAAAGGCCATGAGCTCGACAAGATCATCCTTCTAGCTGGGTTTACAGCCTAAGACTTTTTCCTTTGTTGGTAATCCGGGTCTAAGCCCAGGTCCAGTCTTTAGTTCCAAGTTGGAGTTCGGTCTCGACCCAGTTTCTGCTCTGGATGAATTAATGACGCACTGAGATTACCGTGATAAACTTTTTCTTGATCCAGCCTTGAGGAATACTCCTGAAGCCGCAGCTGAGAGAAAGCGGGCCTGGGGGTTTGGGTTTTCTGCAAACCCAGTTTCGGCGATGGATTCTTCTATCATGTTGGCATACTACCGTTACAAACTTCGTGTGGATCCAGCCCTGCGGGATACTCCAGAGGCTGACGCTGAGAGAAGGCATTGTGAAGATCCCAAGCTCAGGGCTTATCTGCAGTTTGTGTGGAGCAGTGTTTGTTCCATTTCCAGCCAAGATGCTGAGTCCAGACCGAGTCACAGTTCCAGCCTAGATACTAAGCCTAAGCCGAGTTCCAGTTCCGGCCAAGAGGTTGAGTCCTAGCCGAGTTCTAGCCAAGATGATGTTGAGTCCACTCTGAGTTTGAGTTCCAGCCAAGATGATGCTGAGTCCACTCCGAGTTTGAAGTCCAGTCAAGATGATGCTGAGTCCACTCCGAGTTTGAAGTCCAGCCAAGAGGATGCTGAGTCCACTCCGAGTTTGAGTTGCAGCCAAGATGCTGAGTCTACTCTGAGTTCCAGCTCCAGCCGAAATGTGGGGTCCAAGTTGAGTTCCAGCTCCAGCCGAGATGCGGAGTCCATGCTGAGTTCCAGTTCCAGCCAAGCTGCTGAGCCCAGGCTGAGGTCCAGTCCCAGTCAAGCTGCTGAGTGCACACTGAGTTCCAGTTCCAGTCTAGTTGCTGAGTCCATGAGGAGTTCCAGTTCTAGCCCAGATGCTGAATCCAAGCTGAGTTCCTGCTCCAGCCGAGATGCAGAGTCTGAGCCAAGCTCCAGCCGAGATGCGGAGTCTGAGCCAAGCTCCAGCTGCAGCCGAGATGCGGAGTCTGAGCCAACCTCCAGCTCCAGCCGAGATGCGGAGTCCGAGCCCAGCTCGATGCTCCAGCTGAGATGCGGAGTCCGAGCCGAGTTCCAGCTCTAGCCAAGAGGCGAAGTCCGGTCCTGATGCCAGTCCTTGTTCCAGCCTTGAGCCTTGTTCAAGCTCCAGCAAAGCTACCCCTGGTCATGTTTTGAAGCGCTTCCGTAGAATTCACCATTGTTACCCATGGAGGTGGGGGGGGGGGGGGGGGGGGCCTTGAGGGGGAGATACGTCTGTGCTCACCTCGCCCTCTGGTGGCCAAAACCGGTGGCTGCTATGAACTGCTATAGACTGTCTTGCTGTTCCTGCCCATTCCAGACTTTAGCCTAGTCCAGTCCAGATCTTCCAGGCTGCCAGACTTACTCTGCTTGTTTGTCCCTGATCAGCACCTGTAGCTGCCTGGTGATTGCTGCAGCTGCTACTACTACTATTTAGCATTTTTATAGCGCTACAAGGCGTATGCAGCGCTGCACAAACATAGAAGAAAGACAGTCCCTGCTCAAAGAGCTTACAATCTAATAGACAAAAATAAAGTAAGCAAATCAAATCAATTAATGTGTACAGGAAGGAGGAGAGGAGGGTAGGTTGAGGAGAGTGGTTACAAGTGGTTATGAGTCAAAAGCAATGTTAAAGAGGTGGGCTTTCAGTCTAGATTTAAAGGTGGCCAAGGATGGGGCACGACGTAGGGGCTCAGGAAGTTTATTCCAGGCGTAGGGTGCAGCGAGACAGAAGGTGCAAAGTCTGGAGTTGGCAATAGTGGAGAAGGGAACAGATAAGACGGATTTATCCATGGAGCGGAGTGCACGGGAAGGGGTGTAGGGAAAGACGAGTGTGGAGAGATACTGGGGAGCAGCAGAGTGAGTACATTTATAGGTTAGTAGAAGTTTGAACAGGATGCGAAAACGGATAGGGAGCCAGTGAAGCGACTTGAGGAGAGGGGTAGTATGAGTAAAGCGACCCTGGCGGAAGACGAGACGGGCAGCAGAGTTTTGAACCAATTGGAGAGGGGAGAGGTGACTAAGCTGCTGCTGGGCTTATTAGCCATTCTGAAATCTCTCTGCTTGCCTTTGCATTACGTCTAAGGCCCTGGTATGTTGGTGCTTTTGCACTTCAGTCTGAGTTTGCTTCCTTGCTCTAGTTCTTGCCTGAAGTCTTGCCTGTTCTAGTTAGTCTATGTTTAGTTTAGGGTATTGCTTGTTTCCCAGTCTTGTGTCTTGTTTGTATGTGTTTGTCTAGTTCTGGGTTTATCTGTGTTTGTTCCCTGCTTCAGTTGCTGCTTGCAGCTTTCAGTTCAGTCTCCTGTCTAGCTGTGTTTGTTCCCTGTTTCAGTGGCTGCTCGCAGCTTTCAGTCCTGTCCTTTAGCTTATCCTTTCCCTGCTTTGCTGTCCCTGTGCTGTCCAGCTGTTATCCAGTCCTGCCCTGTCCAGTAAGTCCTGCCGGCCACCTGAAGCCTGGAGCTCAACTCTTGGTGAAAAGTGGCCAGGTGCAGGTGAAGCCTAACTGTTTGTCAGAGATCTGCCCTGTCTCTAGCGTGGGGTGGTTTTGCCTGCCACTGCCGCTCCTCGGCATTGGCCCAAGGGCTCACAAACCCAGTTTCCAGCTTTGTAAACGTGACAACTGATGAGTTTGCATATTGATTTCAAGCTTTGCGCATCAGATTTTATACATCGCAACAATAAATTTGGTTTGTTCATTCTGCTGTTTGCCTAGCCTTCCTTCATTTCCCACTTTTCTGGTGTGTCTGTCCATTGTTTTAAGAAACAGACTATATAGCAATTGAAATATTTCTGTCATATTCGGCGAAGGACACCTTTCTCCAAGACAGAAATTTTGTGGGCTCTAGTACAAGGGGAACACGTACCTGCAGACAGGAAAATGCTGATCATCGTTCCCTGCCGGAAGCGCAGCTGCTCAATGATGTGATGAAAATGGGCTACAAAGAAAAGACAAACAGCATGTGACAAAAAGACACAGTGTCTCTTTCCCAGAGGCAACAGCATGTGCAATGGCTCATTAAAGGAAAGACTACACAAACAATAATGAACTGCTCCACAAAACTTAGTGGAAACCATACACACCCAAATAACTACTGAAACCAGTGACAGTAAATACTGTTCTTCAAACAGAAAAAGCAATTTTAAAAGATTTTTTAAATATGCAATTTTTCATTTAAAAAACAGGAAAAAGCCTCAGCAGTCAAAGTTAATTGCCATCAATCTCGTCTATTGTGATTTTTTTAGAAAACATCTTATTGTCTTCTTCTGTGATAGTTTGATGTTCTAGTTTTCCCAAAAAATCATAGTTTAATGACTCAGTTTCAATGTCTGAAGTATATAAGTCTTTATAAAAAGATTGGAATCTATTTGCTATGTTTATGTTATTTGTTAGAAGAACATTATTCTCATCTTTGATTGAAGAGATGTAGTTTTTTTCTTTGCGGGCTTTCAGATAATTAGCTAGGAGGTGTCCTGCTTTATTACCTTCATAGTAGTATGTTGCATTGTTATTAAAAATATCTTTGCTAGCTTTAGTACCTAATATTGTATTATATTTGAGTTTGGATGCCTTAAGCTCTTCTAATATGGGTATATTGTTAGTATCACTTATATGTATTAGTTCTAAAGATTTTATTTTATTTTCTAATTCCAATATTTCATTATTTAATTCTTTATTTCTAGAGGCTGTAAATGTTATTATTTCCCCTCTTATAAACGCCTTAAAAGCATCCCAAAAATTATTCCAAGAAGTGTGATTTGGCGAGTTGAAGTGAAAATATTCTTGCATTGCTTTTGATATATATTCTATGAAATTAGGATTAGTTAGGAGTGTGGAATTAAATCCTAAACATGGCGACAAAAAAGGCTCCCGGACCGGATGGTTTACCAATTGAATTCTATTCAGCCTTTAAGTCTATATTATCCCCAATTTTATGTGATTATTACAATTACATGATAGAAACTGGTAATATAAAAGGCACTTTTACTGAAGCCAATATTATTGTGCTATTGAAACCTAATAAAGATCCCAGTTCTGTGCAAAACTATAGACCATTATCTTTAATAAACTTGGATGCCAAGATATTTGCCAAAATTGTTGCCGAGAGATTACAACTTTTCCTACCTAAAATCATACATCCGGATCAAACGGGTTTTATGAATGGGAGATCCTCCTCAGATAACACAAGAACCTTCTCTAACATACTAATGCATGGACAAGAAACATCAGATCCTTTGGTTGCAATAGGATTAGATGCTGAAAAAGCATTTGATCGTGTAGAATGGCCATATTTGTTCAAAGTACTACAATGGTATGGTTTATCTGCACAATCAATATAATTAAAGTCCTGTATACCTCCCCAACTACATTTATTCAAATTAATGATGTAATTTCTAAGCCTTTTACACCAACAAGGGGCACTAGACAGGGTTGTCCCTTATCTCCATTATTATTTAATATAGCCCTTGAACCATTATTAACAGCGATTCGTCAACACCCCCTTATCAGTGGCGTTAAAATCGGTCAACAAAACATTAAATTAGCCGCGTATGCAGATGATGTCCTACTATTCACCTCTCCTACATCAATCCCTCACATACTGTGTTTAATATCTAAATATGCCAAAATATCCGGTTAAAAATTAAATACCACAAAAACGGAACTTTTGCCCATAAATTGTGTTCATCTGAAACATATTATTCAACAATATAATTTTCAATGGAATGATAATCAAATTAAGTATTTTGGAGTTTTATTTAGCCCCACTATTGAGGACACTATTAAATATAACTCTGAAAATATAATTAAAATTACTGAATTACTAACTCAAAAATGGTCACCATTAAGGCTTAATTGGTGGGGTAGACTAGAAACCATAAAAATGATGATAGTGCCAAAAATTAACTACATTCTTAGCAGGCTACCTATGTTACTAAATCCAACAACATATAAGAAGGTTGAAGCTAATTTAGTACAATTTTTATGGAATAATAAAACACCTAGAATTTCAGTTAAAAAATTGAAGGCATGTCCACTAAAAGGTGGTGTCAATTTTCCTAGTTTCTATGATTATCACATATCTTTTCTCCTAAAGCAAAACTCAGCATTTATGTATGATAAAGAACAACTCAACACCTCATCATGGTTCCAGATTGAAATGCTAAAGCAACCAGACACACCCACACATTTCTTCCCTTGGTCTCAAAAGACTAATGTTTCTTCTAATGTTTTGTTTAAAACTCTTAGAACTGTTTTTAATGAACTTGATTCAGTTGTCACACATCCCATAACACATACTATGTACATCCCAATTTGGATCAATCCAAAATTCAAAATTAACAATTGTTACATAAATTGGAATACTTGGAAAAAAGCTGGTATATGGACTCTCAATGATGTTATAAAAGATAATTCTTGGCTACCTTTTGCCCAAATAAGTATAAAATATGGTCTTAAAAGTTCTCAATACTGCAAATGGGTTCAACTCAAACACTGTGTAACTAACTCCGTAGATATAAAAAAATTAACTACTGATTACCCTTCTTGTTGGCAACTTTGCAAGTCTTTTATGACTTCAAAAAAAGTCGCATCTAAATGGTACAAAATACTACAGTTAGCTAAATTCAAAGAACCTACTAATACCATGCAATCATGGGAATGCGATCTAAATGCCCAACTAGATGAAAAAACTTGGGAAAAATTTTGGTTTAAAATTACTCTTACCACCAAATCAGCGTCCATTTCACAATCTATGTTCTACTTAGCACACAGAGCCCTATGGACTCCTGCTAAACTCGCCAAATTGAACACAATAAAACCAAAAAACAGTGCGAATAAATGCTGGACCTGTGTAAAAGATGTTGGAAATCTTAAACATATCATCTATTCTTGCCCATATATTCAAGAATATTGGAATTCTGTATGGGACACAATATCTTC
Organism: Microcaecilia unicolor; assembly: GCF_901765095.1. NCBI lineage: Eukaryota > Metazoa > Chordata > Amphibia > Gymnophiona > Siphonopidae > Microcaecilia > Microcaecilia unicolor. Next base: position 138,971,274 of record NC_044041.1, on the reverse strand, counting down.
CACCTTGAATATTCAAGATGTTTTATCATATAATATAGTTATATGTGGATCACTAATGTTACAATCATCAATAGACAAATATCAAGCACAATTACTGGATTTAATGTTACATCAAGCCCTTAGAACACTGGCTAATTGCTTTATTTTAGCCATTTGTTATCATTTATAAAACACAACTAAAAAAAAAAAAAAAAGTTAATTGCCATCAGCTGGGCGCAACCCACTTGATTTTCAAAAGCCAAGGCTCCTTCTAGCTAGGACCAATCATCGGCTAAAAACCTCCATAAATTATCATTTCAATTTTACTTATTCAATTTAATTTCTTTACTTGGACAGTTTCACCATTTCAAGGCAATGTAAATATCTTCTACAACATCATGATTTGCACAATGAATTCAATCACTTAACTAGCCTCCATACCCTTTCCCCCATAGTTTTAATTTTCTGCCACAGCATTAACAGGTAGCCTCTAGAAGGCACAGTAGGACCTAGTTCGGTCCTCATTCACACCCACCCACCCACAGCTCAACTCTTCATTTAAAGCCAATTATTTTAATTAGGACAACAAAGGGGAGGTTTCATTAGAGTTTTAATTACATTTAATTAACTTGCATCAGGCTTGGATGCTGTTTAAAAACACCATCCTGGAGGTTCAGGACAAATATATTCCACGTATTAGAAAAAAGGGAAAAAAGACTAAACGTCAGCCGGCGTGGCTAAACAGTAAGATAAAGGAAATCATTAGAGCCAAAAAACAATCCTTCAGAAAGTGGAGAAGAGAACCAACTGAAAGTAACAGGATAGATCATAAGGAATGCCAAGCCAAATGCAAAGCGGAGATAAGGAGGGCAAAAAAGGACTTTGAGAAGAAATTAGCGTTGGAAGCAAAAATACATAGTAAAAATTTTTTTAGATACATTAAAAGCAGGAAACCGGCCAAAGAGTCGGTTGGGCCGCTGGACGAAAATGGTGTTAAAGGGGCGATCAAGGAGGACAAAGCCGTAGCGGAGAAATTAAATGAATTCTTTGCTTCGGTCTTCACCGAGGAGGATTTGGGGGGGACACCGGTGCCGGAAAGAATATTTGAAGCGGGGGAGTCGGAGAAACTAAACAAATTCTCTGTAACCTTGGAGGATGTAATGGGTCAGTTCAGCAAGCTGAAGAGTAGTAAATCACCGGGACCTGATGGTATTCATCCCAGAGTATTAATAGAACTAAAAAATGAACTTGCGGAGCTACTGTTAGAAATATGCAATCTGTCCCTAAAATCGAGTGTAGTACCGGAAGACTGGAGGGTAGCCAATGTTACTCCGATTTTTAAGAAGGGTTCCAGAGGAGATCCGGGAAATTATAGACCGGTGAGTCTGACGTCGGTGCCGGGCAAGATGGTGGAGGCTATTATTAAGAATAAAATTGCAGAGCATATACAAAAACATGGACTGATGAGACAAAGTCAGCACGGATTTAGTGAAGGGAAGTCTTGCCTCACCAATCTAATGCATTTTTTTGAGGGGGTAAGCAAACATGTGGACAATGGGGAGCCGGTTGATATTGTATATCTGGATTTTCAGAAGGCGTTTGACAAAGTGCCACACGAAAGACTCCTGAAGAAATTGCAGAGTCATGGAATCGGAGGTAGGGTATTATTATGGATTAAGAACTGGTTGAAAGATAGGAAGCAGAGAGTAGGATTGCGTGGCCAGTATTCTCAGTGGAGGAGGGTAGTTAGTGGGGTCCCGCAGGGGTCTGTGCTGGGTCCGTTGCTTTTTAATGTATTTATAAATGACCTAGAGATGGGAATAACTAGTGAGGTAATTAAATTCGCCGATGACACAAAATTATTCAGGGTCGTCAAGTCGCAGGAGGAATGTGAACGATTACAGGAGGACCTTGCGAGACTGGGAGAATGGGCGTGCAAGTGGCAGATGAAGTTCAATGTTGACAAGTGCAAAGTGATGCATGTGGGTAAGAGGAACCCGAATTATAGCTACGTCTTGCAAGGTTCCGCGTTAGGAGTTACGGATCAAGAAAGGGATCTGGGTGTCGTCGTCGATGATACGCTGAAACCTTCTGCTCAGTGTGCTGCTGCGGCTAGGAAAGCGAATAGAATGTTGGGTGTTATTAGGAAGGGTATGGAGTCCAGGTGTGCGGATGTTATAATGCCGTTGTATCGCTCCATGGTGCGACCGCACCTGGAGTATTGTGTTCAGTACTGGTCTCCGTATCTCAAAAAAGATATAGTAGAATTGGAAAAGGTACAGCGAAGGGCGACGAAAATGATAGTGGGGATGGGACGACTTTCCTATGAAGAGAGGCTGAGAAGGCTAGGGCTTTTCAGCTTGGAGAAGAGACGGCTGAGGGGAGATATGATAGAAGTGTATAAAATAATGAGTGGAATGGATCGGGTGGATGTGAAGCGACTGTTCACGCTATCCAAAAATACTAGGACTAGAGGGCATGAGTTGAAGCTACAGTGTGGTAAATTTAAAACGAATCGGAGAAAATTTTTCTTCACCCAACGTGTAATTAGACTCTGGAATTCGTTGCCGGAGAACGTGGTACGGGCGGTTAGCTTGACGGAGTTTAAAAAGGGGTTAGATAGATTCCTAAAGGACAAGTCCATAGACCGCTATTAAATGGACTTGGAAAAATTCCGCATTTTTAGGTATAACTTGTCTGGAATGTTTTTACGTTTGGGGAGCGTGCCAGGTGCCCTTGACCTGGATTGGCCACTGTCGGTGACAGGATGCTGGGCTAGATGGACCTTTGGTCTTTCCCAGTATGGCACTACTTATGTACTTATGTACTTAATTAGTTTCTGAGAAGCAAACACTAAATAAATTACAAATTACACCAATGATAAGGCTCTTTATATTCACCTGATATCCCTAGTACCTTAAGGAGTTTTAATTAAACAACTCTATAATACTAAGATGCAGACAGCAATCCAGCAACGAGAGGGGTGCTATCCAGCCTTTTGCACTGAGCGTCGCAGTCGGTGAAAGGTCATATGTGTGTGCTCAATGCAAAGAGCTCCTAGCTCTCAGAGAAAATGTCCATTCTCTTAAAGATAGAGTAGCAGACTTGGAGGAGCTCCGGGAGACAGAGATGTACATAGAGGAGGCCTACAGGGAAGTTGTAGAGATCTCACCTCCAATCTGGCAGCCCCTGTGCTGCCATGGAAGAGGGAGCTCTTCTAAAAGGACAGCATCACCCTGGTGCAGCTGGAAGTAATCCTGTAGCTAGGACCAGCATACCAGGGAAATCAAAATCCTCTCGAACCAAGGATGTCTTCAGGAGCTACTGCCCAGGAGGGAAGGGTTAGGATGGCTGTTTTAGTTGGTGATTCAATTATTACGCATGTAGATAGCTGGGTGGCTGGTGGATGTGAGGATCAACGGTCACTTGCCTTCCTGGTATGAAGGTGGCGGACCTCATGCATCACCTAGATAGGATTTTAGATACTGCTGGGGTGGAGTCGGCTGTCTCGGTACATGTGGGCACCAATGACATAGGAAAATGTGAGAGAAAATTTCTGAAAGCCAAATTTAGGCTCTTAGGTAGAAAGCTGAAATCTAGAACTTCTAGGGTTGCACTTTCTGAAGTACTAAACATTCCACGCACAAGGCCCAAGAGACAGGCAGAGCTCCGGAGTCTCAATGAGTGGATGAGGTGATGGTGCAGGGAGGAGGGTTTTAGATTTGTTAGGAACTGGGCAACATTCTGGGGAAGGGGGAGCCTATTCCGGAAGGATGGGCTCCACCTTAACCAGGGTGGGACCAGGCTGCTGGAATTGGCATTTAACAAGGAGACAGAGCAGCTTTTAAACTAGAAACTGGGGGAAGGCCGACAGTTGTTCTAAAATGTATGGTTCGGAACGAGGTATCTTTGAAAGATATCACCAAAACAGGGAAGATAGGGTATCCCGATAACGAGGTTGCAAAACAGAACACAGTAGATCAGGTGTCCTTAAATAAAAATCAGACAAAAGGTTGCAAATTAACAATGTCAACTACTGAGCAAGAAGTAAATAGGAACAACAAACATAGTTTGAAAGGTCTATATGCGAATGCCAGAAGCCTAAGAAATAGAGAGTTAGCATATACTGCACTAAATGAAAAACTAGATATGATAGGCATCTCTGAGTTCTGGTGGCAGGAGGATAACCAGTGGGACACTGTCATACCAGGGTACAAAATATATTGTAGTGATAGGGTGGATCGAATCGGTGGAGGGGTAGCTTTGTACGTTAAGAAGGGCCTTGAATCAAACAGATTGAAAATTCTGCAGGAAACAAAACACATCTTGGAATCCCTATGGATTGAAATTCCATGCGTAAAGGGGAAAATGAGAGTGATAGGAGTGTATTACCGTCCGCCTGGCCAGGATGAACAGACGATGTAGAAATGTTATCGGAAATTAGGGAGGCTAACAAACGATAATAATGGGTGATTTCAATTACTCCAATATTGACTGCGTGAATATAACATCAGGGCATGCTAGGGAGGTAAAATTCCTTGAGAAAATCAAGGATTGCTTTATGGAACAGCTGATACAGGAGCCAAAAGAGAAGGAAAAATTATAGACTTAGTCCTTAGTGGACTGCATGATCTGGTGCAGAGGTAATGGTGGTTCTGAAAGATTGAAGGGTGGCCAATTAATGCCGATTTTTAAAAAAAGGTTCCAGATGAGATCTCGGAAATTATAGACCGGTGAGCCTGACGTCGGTGCCGGGCAAAATGGTAGAGATTATTATACAGAACAAAATTACAGAGCATATTCAAAACATTGGATTAAAGAGACAAAGCCAACATAGATTTAGTGAAGGCAAATATTGCATCACCAATCTATTGCATTTCTTTGAACGGGTGAACAAACATGTGGATAAAGGTGAGCCGGTTGATATTGTGTATCTGGATTTTCCATAGGTGTTTGAAAAAGTACATCATGAAAGACTCCAGAGGAAATTGGAGAGTCCTATTGTGGATTAAAAACTGGTTAAAAGATAGAAAACAGAGGGTAGGGTTAAATGGTCAGTATTCTCAATGGAAAATGGTAGGTAGTGGGGTTCCCCAGGGGTCTGTGCTGGGACCGCTGCTTTTTAACATATTTATAAATGAGCTAGAGATGGGAGTAACTAGTGAGGTAATTAAATTTGCTGATGACACAAACTTATTCAAAGTTGTTAAAATGCAAGAGGACTGTGAAAAATTACAACAGGACCTTAGAAGACTGGGAGACTGGGCATCCAAATGCCAGATGACGTTTAATGTCAGCAAGTGCAAAGCGATGCATGTGGGAAAGAGGAATCTGAATTATAGTTATGTAATGCAAGGTTCCACATTAAGAGTCACCGACCGGGAAAGGGATCTAGGCGTCATCGTTGATGATGTTGAAACCCTCTGCCTCAGTGTGCGGCAGCAGCTAAGAAAGCAAACAGAATGTTAGCTATTATTAGGAAAGGAATGGAAAATAAAAATGAGGACGTTATGATGCTTTTGTATCGCTCCATGGTGTGACCACACCTCGAATATTGTGTTCAATTCTGGTCACCGAATATGGTGGAATTAGAAAAGGTATAGAGAATGGTGACAAAAAAACAAAAAATAAAGGGGATGGGACGACTTCTCTATGAGGAAAGGCTAAAGCGGCTAGGGCTCTTCATCTTGGAAAATAGATGGCTGAGGGGAGATATGATAAATGTCTATATAGTCAGTGGAATGGAATGGGTAGATGTGAATTGCTTGTTTATTCTTTCTAAAACTACTAGGACTATGGGGCTCGCAATGAAGCTACAAAGCAGTAAATTTAAAATGAATCAGAGAAAATATTTCTTCATTGAATGGGTAATTAAACTCTGGAAACCGTTGCCGGAGAATGTAGTAAAAACAGGTAGCTCAGCGGGGTTTAAAAAAAGGTTTTGATGGCTTCCTAAAGGAAAAGTCCATAGACCCTTATTAAAATGGACTTGGAGAAAGTCCACTGCTTTTTCTAGGATAAGCAGCATAAAATATATTGTACTGTTTTTGGATCTTGCCAGGTACTTGTGACCTGGATTGGCCACTGTTGGAAACAGGATGCTGGGCTTGATGGACCTTCACTCTGTCCCAGTATGGTAATACTTATGTACTTATAAGCACTTAACTTAAGCTTCCATTCATCATACTCCCAACAGACTTCTTCAGGGAATATTACTTTTTTACATTTAACACAAAGTCATTCATCCGACATGCTGACCGGTAAAAGAAAACATTTTGAACAGTGATTGAATTCATTGTGCAAATCATGATGTTGCAGAAAATATTTATATTGCCTTGAAATGGTGAAACTGTCCAAGTAAATAAATTAAATTGAATAAGTAAAATTGAAACGATAATTTTTGGAAGTTTTTAGCCAATGATTGGTACTAGTCAGAAGAAGCCTTGGATTTTGAAAATCAAGTGGGTTGAGCCGGGCTGATGGCAATTACCTTTGACTGCTGAGGCTTTTTCCTCCTTTTTAAATGAAAAATTGCATGGTGTTGTCTACAGACCTCCGACACAATCAGAGAAACTAGATAAAGATCTGGTCTCAGATATCCATAAGTTGGGAAAGAAGAGAGAGGTGCTGTTGCTGGGAGATTTCAATCTGCCAGATGTGGATTGGAAAGTTCCATCTGTGGAATCGGAAAGAAGTAGAGAGATCATGGATGCTTTTCAAAGTGCTCTACTCAGACAAATGGTGATGGAACCCAGGAGAGAGGGAGCGACGCTGGATCTGCTGCTCACAAATGGGGAAAGTGTGTCAAATGTCCGAGTGGGTGCTCACCTGGGCAGCAGTGACCATCAAACAGTTTGGTTTGATATAACAGCTGAAGTGGAGGGTGGCCACTCAAAACTCAAAGTCCTGGATTTCAAGCATGCTGACTATAGTAAAATGGAGGAATACCTGAGGAAGGAGCTGATGGTTTGGGAGGCCATATGAGAAGTGGAAGGGCAGTGGTCCAGGCTGAAAGAAGCTATAAATTTGGCTACAAACCTTTATGTAAGGAGAGTAAATAAAAGCAAGAGAAAAAGGAAACCGATATGGTTCTCCAAGCCAGTGGTTGAGAAAATAAAGGCTAAAGAGTTGGCATTCAAGAAATACAGAAAAATTCAAGAAGAAGAACAAGGAGAGAATATGAAACTGAAAGAAGCCAAGAGACAGATACGTCTGGCGAAAGCGCAAGCGGAAGAACAAATGGCTAGAAAGATGAGGGGCAACAAAAATTTCTTCAGGTATATTAGTGAAAGGAGGAAGACTAAAAATGGAATTGTGAGACTGAAAGATGATCTGAACCGCTATGTGGATAATGAAGAAAAAGCAAATGTGCTAAACAAACACTTCAGTTCTGTTTTCACTGAAGAAAATCCTGGAGAAGGACCACAATTGACCGGCAAAAGTACATATGAGAACAGAGTGGATATAGCGCCTTTCACGGAAGAGAGTGTTTATGAACAACTTGAAAATCTAAAGGTGGAAAAAGCCACGGGACCGGAAGGGATCCATCCCAGGATATTGAGGGAGCTCAGAGAGGTCTGGCGGGTCCTCTTAAAGACTTGTTTAATAAATGCTTGGAGACGGGGGAGGTTGCATGGGATTGGAGAACGGCGGATGTGGTCCCGCTTCACAAAAGTGGTGATAGGGAAGAAGCTGGAAACTATAGGCCGGTAAGCCTCACTTCGGTTATTGGAAAAGTAATGTAAGCAATACTGAAGGAAAGGATAGTGAATTTCCTGGAATCCTATAAGTTGCAGATCCGAGACAACATGGTTTTACCAAAGGTAAATCGTGCCAAACGAATCTCATTGAATTCTTTGACTGGAGAATTGAATCAGGAACGTGCTATAGATGTAATCTACTTAGATTTCAGCAGGCCTTTGACATGGTTCCCCACAGGAGGCTCTTGAATAAACTTGACAGGCTGAAGTTAGGACCCAACGTGGTGAAGTGGATTAGGAACTGGTTGACGGACAGACGCCAGAGGATGCTGGTTAATGGAATTTGCTTGGATGAGGGAAAGGTCAGTAGCGGAGTGCCTCAGGGATCGGAGCTGGGGCCGATTCTGTTCAATATATTTGTGAGCGACATTGTCGAAGAGTTAGAAGGTAAAGTTTGCCTTTTTGCGGATGATACTAAGATTTGAAACAGAGTGGACACCCAAGAGGAAGTGAAAAACATGAAAAAGGATCTGCAGAAGCTAGAAGAATGGTCTAATGTTTGGCAATTAAAATGCAATAAAATTACTAATTAGGGGATAACTCTTTTAATTCCAGAGTCAGGGTGATTTCCTGTGCGATGTCTGTGGCTCAGCCCTGAGGGAGTTTCAATCCGGCATGCAGCCATTTGATGCGTAGAAGAAATGTGATGGTGGTTCCTCCTGAGGAAGATTTGTGAAATGCGGTCCTGCATTGGGGAACCGGCACAATATGAAACAGATATGGTGGACTGTTGAGTTAGTCATCGAGCACACAGCACTTGTATTGTGATGCATACAGATGATTGGAGGTGGTGTATTTAACCAGCCAACGGAGGGCCAATAGACACACAGTGTTTTTCCATCGAAGAGCAGTCATCCAGCGTTTACGTGTAAACACGTTTACAGCGACCAAGCGGAAGGCGTGGCGTCTGTAGGAAAAGGACTATCTAGCTGGCAGGACTGAGTTTTGATCCTTTGTGCATGATATAATGTATAAGTATTGTAAACATATGTAAAATAAGAAACAGCATAAGTATGCAGTTTAAAATGTAAAAACAGTTGGTTTGTATTCAAATACAGGTGGTGTAAGGTGAGTGGAGGAATGAATGTGTGAGGTTTTAACATTAGGTAGCAGTGCTAGTGAGGTTAGTGGGCATTGCAATACAATAAAACGTTTTTGTGATATGAAAAAAATACTGGAGTCTTTGTGTAATTAAAATTAAATGCAAAGTAATGCACTTAGGGAGTAGAAATCCACGGGAGACGTATGTGTTAGGCGGTGAGATTCTAATATGCACAGGCAGGGAGAGGGTGATAGTATCTGAGGATCTGAAGGCGAGGAAACAGTGTCACAAGGCGGTGGCCGTAGCCAGAAGGATGCTAGGCTGTTTAGAGAGAGGTGTGACCAGCAGAAGAAAGGAGGTGTTAATGCCCCTGTACAAGTGAGGCCCATTGTGTTCAGTTTTGGAGGCCGTATCTTGCTAAGGATGTAAAAAGAATTGAGGTGGTGCAAAGAAAAGATACAAAAATGCTATGGGATTTGTGCTACAAGACATATAAGGAGAGACTTGTTGACCTGAACATGTATACCCTGGAGGAAAGGAGAAACAGGGGTATTAATCCGCAAACAAATCTTTTCTGGAGATGGGAAGGCGGTAGAAATAGAGGACAAGAAATGAGGTTGAAGGGAGGCAGACGCAAGAAAAATGTCAGGAAGTATTTTTTCACAAAGAGAATGGTGGATACTTGGAATGCCCTCCCGCTGGAGGTGGTGGAGTTGAAAACGGTAATGGAATTCAAAAATGCGTGGGATAAACAAAGGAATCCTGTTCAGAAGGAATGGATCCTCAGAAGCTTAGCAGAGATTGAGTCACAGCACTGGTGGTTGGGAGGCAGGGCAAGTACTGGGCAGACTTCTACGGTGTATGCCCCGAAAATGGCAAGGATAAATCAAGGTCAGGTATACATATAAAGTAGCACATATGAGTTTATCTTGTTGAGCAGACTGGACGGACCGTACATCTACTATGTTAAAAAAATATTTTAAAAATTGCTCTCTCTGTTTAAAGAACAGTATTTACTGTCACTAGTTTCAGTAGTTATTTGGGTGTGTATGGTTTCTACTATTTTTCATTCAAGTAAAGATTAGTCAGGCAGAAAGGTCTGAGGTCCTAATGGCCTTTTTGTTCATTAAATCACTCATTCCTATCCAATCATGAACTGTGGACAAAGGCTAC